>NC_034194.2:8371607-8693581 GCF_002021735.2 Oncorhynchus kisutch
TAGTCGATGAACAGCATTCTCACATAGGTATGTATTCCTCTTGTCCAGATGGGTTAGGGCAGTGTGCAGTGTGGTTGAGATTGCATCGTCTGTGGACCTATTTGGGCGGTAAGCAAATTGGAGTGGGTCTAGGGTGTCAGGTAGGGTGGAGGTGATATGGTCCTTGACTAGTCTCTCAAAGCACTTCATGATGACGGATGTGAGTGCTACGGGGCGGTAGTCGTTTAGCTCAGTTACCTTAGCTTTCTTGGGAACAGGAACAATGGTGGCCCTCTTGAAGCATGTGGGAACAGCAGACTGGTATAGGGATTGATTGAATATGTCCGTAAACACACCGGCCAGCTGGTCTGCGCATGCTCTGAGGGCGCGGCTGGGGATGCCGTCTGGGCCTGCAGCCTTGCGAGGGTTAACACGTTTAAATGTCTTGCTCACCTCGGCTGCAGTGAAGGAGAGACCGCATGTTTTCGTTGCAGGCCGTGTCAGTGGCACTGTATTGTCCTCAAAGCGGGCAAAAAAGTTATTTAGTCTGCCTGGGAGCAAGACATCCTGGTCCGTGACTGGGCTGGATTTCTTCCTGTAGTCCGTGATTGACTGTAGACCCTGCCACATGCCTCTTGTGTCTGAGCCGTTGAATTGAGATTCTACTTTGACTCTGTACTGACGCTTAGCTTGTTTGATAGCCTTGCGGAGGGAATAGCTGCACTGTTTGTATTCGGTCATGTTACCAGACACCTTGCCCTGATTAAAATCAGTGGTTCGCGCTTTCAGTTCCACACGAATGCTGCCATCAATCCACGGTTTCTGGTTAGGGAATGTTTTAATCGTTATGGGAACGACATCTTCAACGCACGTTCTAATGAACTCGCACACCGAATCAGCGTATTCGTCAATATTGTTATCTGACGCAATACAAAACATGTCCCAGTCCACGTGATGGAAGCAGTCTTGGAGTGTGGAGTCAGCTTGGTCAGACCAGCATTGGACAGACCTCAGCGTGGGAGCCGTTTTAGTTTCTGTCTGTAGGCAGGGATCAACAAAATGGAGTCGTGGTCAGCTTTTCCGAAAGGGGGGCGGGGCAGGTCCTTATATGCGTCGCAGAAGTTAGAGTAACAATGATCCAAGGTCTTTCCACCCCTGGTTGCGCAATCGATATGCTGATAAAATTTAGGGAGTCTTGTTTTCAGATTAGCCTTGTTAAAATCCCCAGCTACAATGAATGCAGCCTCCGGATAAATCGTTTCCAGTTTGCAGAGAGTTAAATAAAGTTCGTTCAGAGCCATCGATGTGTCTGCTTGGGGGGGGATATATACGGCTGTGATTATAATCGAAGAGAATTCTCTTGGTAGATAATGCGGTCTACATTTGATTGTGAGGAATTCTAAATCAGGTGAACAGAAGGATTTGAGTTCCTGTATGTTTCTTTCATCACACCACATCTGTGGTTGGTCTAATTGTTTTTATAGTATTTCATTTTTTAGATTTGGAATATATTTCTATATGGTATTACAGTAGAAATGTAACAAATTGCTGTCTTATTAAATTTTGTGTTAGGTTTTGAACATAAATTTAACATTTTTGAAAAGAGTATTTAGACATCTGCAAATTGGCCTGTAGGTACACAGTTTTGGTGGTGGTTGTGTCTGAGTGAGAAAATAATTCATGAAATTTGAAAGATGTCGTCATTGAATGCATTTTGTGCCAAAGCAATGAAAAATGATCCACAGTTTAGCCCACATAGACTGCTGTTGTGCTCACTTTGTGAAAACGTGACCTTGGTATTGAGAAATGGGATCTAAGCAATTGTAAAAAAATATATATATAAAAAAAAGGTCACTTTCATTACAGATGGATGCTTGGGGTTGTCTAAAAGTTAAGTGTTACTCTCCACACATTCTGGAGCCCTACAAAATCCTAAGAAGTTTAAGTGATAATAAATTGTAGCTACTGTGCTACCCTTTTCAAACTTCAGAGCCTGGTCAAGAAGAGCTACACTGCATTCGCCTGGTTCTGCATTCAACAAAGACACTCGAACCGTGCCGTAAAAGGACAAAATATAATATCAGAGCACACTACACTTTGGATTGGTATGATAGTGTGAAAAGGGTATATCGTAACTGTCTGCATGTTCGCATACTTGTAGGTAGTGTGTGATACTGTTACCATGTTCCCCACTCAATAGCCTTTCATAATGTGCTGTTATCAGTGCCAGGTAATACAAAGAGTTGCATTGGGCACATCAACACTCACTGTACTTTACAAGGTCTCCATGTCATAACTGTTTATAGTCCTGGCATAGGTAACTTCCAGCCCCTGACTATGGACAGTCTTTAAAGTGGCAAGGCTCATTAGATAAAAATGTGTAACACATGTAAAGGGCATTCCTGACCAGAGGCCGAATACACAGACACCACCACTTGTGTGCCCCCCTCTCCTTCGAGCCAAGTGGCTGAAGGCTTCAGTTGGCTAGCTAGATAGCTAAGGGGTTTCCTCCATGTTGGTTAGCTGTTGTTTAGGTTGAATCTCTTGGGTACAAGTTTTTGATTCAATAGGCCCATTGGATCTAATCTAAATTCTAATTCATGTTCTGCTTACAAACTGTGATAGAAATGTCAAATTGCTGTGTTCTATTCATGTGCTGTTCTATTAACCAATTTCTGTGTTCATGCAAGTGACTGACTGAACGAATCCTCACTTATCAGTATATGCAATTTGACAGTACGTCCAGACCTTGTTTTAAGAATGAAAGATGTCTTAGGTTTAAGGTCTCAGCTTAGAGAGAAGATAACCGAATACAAACAGTGTAGCTATTCCCTCCATAAGGCAATCAAACAAGCTAAGCATCATTATGGAGACAAAGTAGAGTTGCAATTCAACAGCTCAGACACAAGAGGTATGTGGCAGGGTCTACAGTCAATCACAAACTACAAAAAGAAAACCAGCCCCATCGTGGACCCCGATGTCTTGCTCCCAGACAAACTAAACAACGTCTTTGCTCACTTTGAGGACAATACAGTGCCACCAACATGGCCCGCTACTATAACCTGTGGGCTCTCCTTCACTGAGACGGCCTACAGGGAGGAGGTGAGGGCCCTCAGAGGAGATGATTGTGGATTTCAGGAAACAGCAGAGGGAGCACCCCCCTATCCACATTGACGGGACAGTAGTAGAGAAGGTGGAAAGTTTTAAGTTCCTCTTACCCATCACAGACAAACTGAAATGGTGAAGGTTCAACAGCGCCTCTTCGATCTCAGGAGGCTGAAAAAATGCGGCTTGTCACCAGAAACACTCAAACTTTCACAGATGCACAATCGAGAGCATCCTGTAGGGCTGTAACACCGCCTGGTACGGCAACCGCTCTGCCCACAACCATAAGGCTTTCCAGAGGGTAGTGAGGTCTGCACAACGCATCACCGGGGGCAAACTACCTGCCCTCCAGGACACCTACACCATTCAATGTCACAGGAAGGCCAAAAAGATTATCAAGGACAACAACCACCCGAGCCACTGCCCGTTCACCCCGGTATCATCCAGAAGGCGAGGTCAGTACAGGTGCATCAACGCTGGGACCGAGAGACTTAAAAACAGCTTCTATCTCAAGGCCATCAGACAGGAATCACTAACATTGAGTGGCTGCTGACCAGATACTGACTCAAATCTCTAGCCACTTTAATAATAAAAAATTTGATTTAATAAATGTATCACTAGTCACTTTAAACAATGGCACTTTATATAATGTTTATAAACCCTACAGTGCTCGTCTCATGTGCATATACTGTACTCTATACCATCTCCTTCATCTTGTCTATGCCGTTCGGCCATCGCTCATCTATATATTTATATGTACATATTCTTACACTTGTGTGTAAAAGGTAGTTGTTGTGAAATTGTTAGATTACTTGTTAGATATTACTGCATGGCTGGAACTATAAGCACAAGCATTTCGCTACACTCGCATTAAAATCTGCTAACCATGTGTATGTGACAAATAAAATGTTATTTGGTTTGAGAAGCCTTGAGATGTATTGGTCTCTCACATGTTATGAA
This sequence comes from Oncorhynchus kisutch, assembly GCF_002021735.2. NCBI lineage: Eukaryota > Metazoa > Chordata > Actinopteri > Salmoniformes > Salmonidae > Oncorhynchus > Oncorhynchus kisutch. The sequence continues at coordinate 8,375,652 of NC_034194.2, forward strand.
CCAGAATTGGTCGGTCACATGAATGAAACAAAACGGTAATGATGTATTAATTATGCTAAATCCTGCAAATATAACTTGTCTGTGTAAAGCCATATATAAGACAACTGCTGGGACTGCCGCAGCAGAGCTTCTGTTTTTGTACTCACTAAAAGGAATATCTACATTGCATAAACCCTAAAAGATGCCCTAATGCTTTATTTCATCTAATGTTAACTAGCTACCTAAAGCTAGATGTGCAGCTTGTTGACATGATACCAAATGTGCATGGTGTGTTGATCATAATGCTAGCTAGTTAGGTCGGCAGTGTTTTCTCGACAGGATCACCCCAGAAAATGCATCTATCCATACGATTCTGTACAGTAATATCCCACAAACATGTATTTCTCAGAGAGATACTGGTGGAGACTGATTTAGAGGGAACCTGAGGTTGTAGAAGTTGTGGTTGTGGAAAAATCAACATTGAAAGAGACATAAGAAATGCTCGCTAACTATATGGTTGGTAAATTACCAATTATTATTATCATCCAGGTGCTTCCATGTCCTTTTTGGCAGACTTGAGTCAACCTTTTGGATGAGATTGGTTTTCTCCAGACATAATGGGACCTAACAGTACTACACTACAACGGTCAAGCATGGTAGTGGTAGTGTGATGGTTTGGGGATACTTTGCTGCTTCATCACTTGGACGACTTGCCTTAACAGAAGGAACCATGAATTATGCTCTGTATCAGATAATTCTACAGGATAATGTCAGGCCATCCATCTGTGACCTGAAGTGCAGCTGGGTCATGCACAAAGACAAAGATCCAAAACACACAATCAAGTCTACATGAAAACTGTTAATAAACAACAAATTTGAAGTTTTGGAATGGCTTAGTCAAAGTTCAGACCTAATCCCAATTGAGATGTTGTGGCAGGACTTGAAATGAGTAGTTCATGCTTGAAAACCCACAAATGTCACTGAATTAATCTTGACGCTACCAATCCCTGTAGCGGGATCATTTTCATCTGCAACCGCTAAATAGCATAGTCATATAATAGCATACTGTCATATAATATTACTAGTAAATATTCATGAAATCACAAGTGTAATATTTTGAAACACAGCTTAGCCTTTTGTTAATCACCCTGTCGTCTCAGATTTTGAAATTATGCTTTACAGCGAAATCAATCCAAGCATTTGTGCAAGTTTATCGATAGCCAAGCATAGCACATAGCACACATACACTTAGCATCAGGAAGCTTGGTCACGAAAATCAGAAAGGCAATCAAATTAACTGTTTACCTTTGATGATCTTCGGATGTTTTCACTCACGAGACTTCCAGTTACACAGCAAATGTTCCTTTTGTGCCATAAAGATGATTTTTATCATCATTTATCATGATTTTTACCCAAAATACCGACGTTTGTTTGTCACGTTATGTTCAGAAATCCACCGGAAACTGCGGTCACGACAACGTCGGGAAGAAAATCCAAATGATGTCCATAATATCGACAGAAACATGGCAAACTTTTTTTTAATAATCAATCCTCAAGGTGTTTTTCAAATATCTATTCGATAATATATCAACTGGGACAATTGGCTTTTCAGTAGGAGCGAGAGGAAAAATGACTACCTCTGTCTTTTACGCAAGAATCACTCTGAGCCCTCAGCTGGCCACTGACGCAATGTAGTCGTTTACGCTCATTCTTCAAAATAAAGGCCTGAAACTATGTCTAAAGGCTGTAGACACCTTAGGGAAGCCACAGAAAAAGGAATCTGGTTGATGTCCCTTTCAATGGGCAATAGGGATGCATAGAAAGACAGAGGTTTCAAAATAAGAGTCACTTCCTGATTGGATTTTTCTCAGGATTTTGCCTGCAATATCAGTTCTGTTACTCACAGACAATATTTGTACAGTTTTGGAAACTTTAGAGTTTTCTATCCTAAGCTGTCAATTATATGCATATTCTAGCATCTGCTCCTGAGAAATAGGCGGTTTTCTTTGGCAGCGTTATTTTTCAAAAAATAAAAATAGTAGGTTAACTGAGTCCTCCTCCTGGCCTAACCAGTCACCTGAGTGCCACACTCATTTTCAATGGTCCTTCGACCAGATGGAGGAAGATAATATTGCAGGTGGTGGAATGGAAACTGAGCCACAATACCAACTGGAGAACAACACCACCCAATTCCTTTGGGGCTAGTCCAGAGGATATGTCCAGTCAAGCAAGAGGACACTCAAGGCAGACTGCCCATTCTCTGATGGTTAAACCCAAGGATATGTCCATGTCCATTCCAGGAGGACAATCAAGACTCCAACACTTGAATGACATTGTAACATCTGCTCCTGTTCCGCCCTCTGGTGTTCATCCGGTGTCTTCTTGACCTGCAGTTGCTCCCCCTGCTATCTATCTATCTATCTATCTATCTATCTATCTATCTGTCTGTCTGTCTGTCTGTCTGTCTGTCTGTCTGTCTGTCTGTCTGTCTGTCTGTCTGTCTGTCTGTCTGTCTGTCTGTCTGTCTGTCTGTCTGTCTGTCTGTCTGTCTGTCTGTCTGTCTGTCTGTCTGTCTGTCTGTCTGTCTGTCTGTCTGTCTGTCTGTCTGTCTGTCTGTCTGTCTGTCTGTCTGTCTGTCTGTCTGTCTGTCTGTCTGTCTGTCTGTCTGTCTGTCTGTCTGTCTGTCTGTCTGTCTGTCTGTCTGTCTGTCTGTCTGTCTGTCTGTCTGTCTGTCTGTCTGTCTGTCTGTCTGTCTGTCTGTCTGTCTGTCTGTCTGTCTGTCTGTCTGTCTGTCTGTCTGTCTGTCTGTCTGTCTGTCTGTCTGTCTGTCTGTCTGTCTGTCTGTCTGTCTGTCTGTCTGTCTGTCTGTCTGTCTGTCTGTCTGTCTGTCTGTCTGTCTGTCTGTCTGTCTGTCTGTCTGTCTGTCTGTCTGTCTGTCTGTCTGTCTGGTCTGTCTGTCTGTCTGTCTGTCTGTCTGTCTGTCTGTCTGTCTGTCTGTCTGTCTGTCTGTCTGTCTGTCTGTCTGTCTGTCTGTCTGTCTGTCTGTCTGTCTGTCTGTCTGTCTGTCTGTCTGTCTGTCTGTCTGTCTGTCTGTCTGTCTGTCTGTCTGTCTGTCTGTCTGTCTGTCTGTCTGTCTGTCTGTCTGTCTGTCTGTCTGTCTGTCTGTCTGTCTGTCTGTCTGTCTGTCTGTCTGTCTGTCTGTCTGTCTGTCTGTCTGTCTGTCTGTCTGTCTGTCTGTCTGTCTGTCTGTCTGTCTGTCTGTCTGTCTGTCTGTCTGTCTGTCTGTCTGTCTGTCTGTCTGTCTGTCTGTCTGTCTGTCTGTCTGTCTGTCTGTCTGTCGACAGGTGTGCTGGAGTGAGAGCAGATCCCTACCACCTGCATCTCATTCCATAATCAAGACCTCTACAAATACTCAGTCCTGCCACTTTCACTCTGCCAGATTGTAATCTCTGCTCAGTCAGCTTTGATTCTAGCCATTTATGATTACTCAAGATCCTATTACTCTGATGTGCCTGTTTCCCTCCCTGACTCCTCTCATTGCAGTTACTGCTATGTCTCCTGTTCCACATCTCACCACCCAACTGCCTTGCTCTGCATTTTACTCACCACCACCTTGGATTCCCCTCAGGACCTGTTTACCCTGTTCTACTCATCCAACTCTAACCTCAGTCTCCACATCTGTTTTTTCTGCAACTCCTCCAAGCTACTCTGGATCTGCACTCCATATCTCTCTGTGTAACAATAAATATTTTGGTTAATTCATCCCTGTTTCCTCATCTGAGTCTGCTCTTGGGTTCCCCGGTGTCGCTCAGCTTCACAGACATTGCTTTCCCAGAGAAAAGGAGGCCGGAGGGTGTGCTGCCTTCTGAGAATTCGTAGGTGATCACATAAAACCACTGCCTTCCATTCTGCTAGCAAACGTGCAATAAAATCAATGACGTACACGGAAGATTAAACTACCAACGGCACATTCAAAACTGTAATTTCTTATGCTTCACGGAGTCGTTGCTGAACGACGACATTATCAACATCCAGCTGGCTGGTAATACGCTGTATCGGCAGGATAGAATAGCAGCGTCTGGTAAGACAAGGGGCAGCGGACTATGTATTTTTATAAACAACAGCTGGTGCACGGTTTTGCTCGCCTGAGTTAGTGTGGTCCACAGCTTATCATGACATACTCTATCTTCCTAGAGAGTTATCTGTATTTATCATCGCTGTCTACATACCACCACAGACTGAGGCTGGCACTAAGACCGCACTCAATGAGCTGTATTCCACCATAAGCAAACAAGAAAATGCTCATCCAGAGGCGGCGCTCATAGTGCCCGGTGACTATAATTCTATCAGCATGTTAAATGTGCAATAAGAGGGGAAAAAACTCTGGACCACCTTTACTCCACGCATACAAAGCTCTCCCTCACCCTCCATTTGGCAAATCTGACCATAATTATATCTTTCTGATTCCTGTTTACAAGCTAAAATTAAAGCAGGAAGCACCAGTGACTCAATCAATAAAAAAGTGATCAGATGAATCCAATGCTAAGCTACAGGACCAATCTGGAATATGTCTGGAATATGTTCCTGTATTCCTCCAATGTCATTGGCTTCATCAATATGTGCATCGATGATGTCATCTCCACAGTGACCGTACTTACATACCCCATCCAGAAGCCATGGATTACATGCAAAATCCGCACTGAGCTAAAGGCTAGAGCTTCCGCTTTCAAGGACTACACAGGAAGCTTAAAGAAATCCTGCTATAACCTCCGACGAACCAACAGACAGTCAATACAGGACTAAGATAGAATCGTACTACACCTGGCTCTGACGCTCGTCAGATGTGGCAGGGCTTTGCAAACCATTACAGACGACAAAGGGAAGCACAGCCGAGAGCTGCCCATTGACACGAACCTACCAGACGAGCTAAGCTACTTTAATGCTTGCTTCGAGGCAAATAACACTGAAACATGCATGAGAGCACCAGCTGTTCCGGAAGAATGTGTGATTATGCTTTCCGCAGCCAATGTAAGACACTTAAACAGGTCAACATTCACAAGGCCGCAGGGTCAGACGGATTACCAGGACGTGTACTACCAACTGGCAAGTGTCTTCACTGACATTTTTTATCTATTCCTGTCCAAGTCTGTAATAAGAACATGTTTTAACTTCTTCGATATAGGGGGCGCTCTTTTAATTTTTTGATAAAAAAAGTTCCTGTTTTAAACAAGACATTTTGTCACGAAAAGATGCTCGACTATGCATATAATTGACAGAAAGAAAACACTCTGACGTTTCCAAAACTGCAAAGATATTATTTGTGAGTGCCACAGAACTGATGCTACAGGCGAAACCAGGAGGAAATTTCAAACAGGAAATGCCCCAGATTTTGAAGGCGCTGTGTTCCAATGTCTCCTTATATGGCTGTGAATGCGCCAGGAATGAGCCTATACTTTCTGTCGTTTCCCCAAGGTGTCTGCAGCATTGTGACGTATTTGTAGGCATATCATTGGAAGATTGACAATAAGAGACTACATTTACCAGGTGCCCGCTTGGTGTCCTCCGTCGAAATTATTGCGTAATCTTCAGCTGCGTGCATTTTTCCATTTGGTTCAGAGGAGAAACCAAACTGCCACGAATGATTTATCATCGAATAGATATGTGAAAAACACCTTGAGGATTGATTCTAAACAACGTTTGCCATGTTTCTGTCGATATTATGGAGTTAATTTGGAAAAAAAGTTAGGCATTTTAATGACTGAATTTTCGGCGGTTTTTCTTAGCCAAACGTGATGAACAAAACGGAGCGATTTCTCCTCCGCAAATAATCTTTTTGGAAAAAATGAACATTTGCTATCTAACTGAGTCTCCTCATTGAAAACATCCGTAGTTCTTCAAAGGTAAATTATTTTATTTGAATGCTTTTCTTGTTTTTGTGAAAATGTTGCCTGCTGAATGCTAGGCTTAATGCTATGCTAGCTAACAATACTCTTACACAAATGCTTGTAGCTATGGTTGAAAAGCATATTTTGAAAATCTGAGATGACAGTGTTGTTAACAAAAGGCTAAGCTTGTAGGCCAATATATTTATTTAATTTCATTTGCGATTTTCATGAATAGTTAATGTTGCGTTATGGTAATGAGCTTGAGGCTATGATTACGCTACCGGATACGGGATTGCTCGACGCAAGAAGTTAAGCAGACCACCATAGTCCGTGTGCCAATAACACTAAGGTAACCTGGCTAAATGACTCCACTATGTGCTTTGAAAGGCTGGTCATGGCTCACATTACCACCATTATTCCAGAAACCCTAGACACACTTCAATTTGCATACCGGCCTAACAGATCCACAGATGATGTGATCTCTATTGCACTCCATTACTGGCCTTTCCCACCTGGAAAAAAGGAACACCTGTGTGAGAATGCTATTCATTGACAGCTAAGCGTTCAACACCATAGTGCCTTCAAAGCTCATCAATAAGTTAAGGACCCTGGTACTAAACACCTCTCTCTGCAACTGGATCCTGGACTTCCTGACGGGCAGCCCCCAGGTGGTAAGGGTAGGTAACAACACAGGGGCCCCTCAGGGGTGCGTGCTCAGTCCCCTCCTGTACTCCCTGTTCACTCATGACTGCACGGCCAAGCACGATTCCAACACCATTAAGTTTGCTGATGACACAACTGTGGTAGGCCTGATCACCGACAACGACGAGACAGCCTCTAGGGAGGAGGTCAGAGACTTGGCCGTGTGGTGTCAGAACTACAACCTCTCCCTCAACGTGATCAAGACATAGGAGATGATTGTGGACTACAGGAAAAGGAGGACCGAGCATTCCCCCATTCTCATCGATGGGGCTGCAGTGGAGCAGGTCGAGAGCTTCAAGTTCCTTGGTTCTCCACATCACCAACAAACTAACATGGTCCAAGCACACAAAGACAGTCGTGAAGAGGGCACGACAACACCTATTCCCCCTCAGGAGACTGAAAAGATTTGGCATGGGTCCTCAGATCCTCAAAAATATTTTACAGCTGCACCATCAAGAGTATGGTTGCATCACTTCCTGGTAGGGCAACTACTTGGCCTTAGAGGGTAGTGCGGAGGGTAGTGCGTACGGCCAAGTACATCACTGGGGCAATGTTTCCTGCCTTCCAGGACCTCTATACCAGGCGGTGTCAGAGGAAGGCCCCAAAAATTGTCAAAGACATCCACCCTACATTGGTTTGTCCTTTAAAAGTTGCAGTGCACTGCGGCTGCTTGCATATGAAGCTGCAGAATTCTATGGCACCTTATTTAATGAGGGATTTTTTCTTAATAAAAATTGTAACTTTAACAAATGTAGGGAAAGATCTATCTGAAGGTCAACTTACAGAGGAGGAACTTCGAGGTAATTACATATTTTCAGTCTTGAAAAAACCCAGGGTTTGATGGTATACCAGTCGAGGTATAGCAATAATTTCTTGATGTACTTAAAGATCCATTATTAGAGTGTTTTAAATACTCTTATAAAAATGGTAGACAATCAGGAACTCAGCAAGAAGGTGTGATTTAATTACAATTGAAACAGGACCCAGGTGGTAAGTATAAAGATCCAGTCCATTTAAAAAAAATATCTAACAAGAAAATAAAGGGGTTAGAAATCAAGAGCTTAAAAACAAGTGTAAATAAGTGGCGGTTGGTGCCGTTTAAGATGAGGGAGGACGATCATTTTTATGAGCAGGGCCTTATTTCTATTACAGTATATTGACTGTCATACATATCCCATTTACCCAGCTCAATGTAACATGCATAGGTTAAGGCTTATTACTACATGATACTCACATTTTCCCTATACCCATCATGAGCTTGCTACAACCTAGCCTATGAATTAAAGTGTACAGAGTAGGTGCACAGGTCGAGATACATTTTAGTAATCGAGGAGACTGACATTGAAGCATTCAGTACAGGTTCATCCTTTAAAAGTTGTGTCATACTGCAGCAAACCTTGCGGGCTGCTGCAGTATTCTGTGGCCCCTTATCTATTTGTCAGACATTTTTTCTGTTAAGGCAAGTTATTGCTAGTGTGACCTCCAGAGGACATCTTTGAGAAGCATTTGATAGTCTCCCATATTGCAGGCACGCGGGAGACCGGGGTTCAATCCTCCAACGGGGAGGAAGGAGTAGGCTGTCCTTGTAAATAATATTTGTTCTTAACTGGTTCCATATGTGTTATTTCATAGTTGTGATTATTCTACAATGTAGAAAATAGTAAAAATCCTGGAATGAGTAGGTGTGTCCAAACTTTTGACTCGTACTTGCTTAATTAATTTGAATAATATTATGGTGTTTCAATTCCTTGAAAAACTAAAAAACCCCTGGGTTTCTGTTAGGATGGAACGGAAAATATTGCGGTGTACAAAGCGACGGTTGGCAGTACAGCACTGGGGGGGTTCAATTTCCCAACGGGGAGGAAGGAGTAGGCTGTCCTTGTAATTAAGAATTTGTTCTTAACAGATTTCAAAGTTGTGATGTCTTCACTATTATTCTACAATATACTAAAAATAAATATATATTTTTTGACTGGTACTTGCTTAATTCATTTGATTAATATTATGTTTTTTCTAAAAAAAACTCTGGGCAAATTCAGACCGTTTCGCTCTCGGAGCCCACACTGGACGTTTGGGCCAAGGAGTAGACTTGATTTGAGCGTTCGTCCCTTACAACGGCAGTCAAGCACCCAAGCTAACGTTGTCTAGCTTGCTAGCTACTTCCAGACACAAATGAGACCACTCTGACCATTTCACCGGTGTTGAGCGCTTGTAAATTCATTATTCTGCGCTCTGGTACAGTCAGACGAGAGTGCTCAGAAATCAGAGTAGATAGCCAGAGCGAATTTAAGAAAGCACACAAAGTGTAAGGACAGTGTAACTAAAAAAATTAAGAAAGCACACAAAATGTAAGGACAGTGTAGCAAAAAAATTGTCAGCCAACATAAAGTACAGTTGAATTCGCCAAATACATTTTAACTCAGTTTTTCACAATTCACAAAGTCTCTCCTTCAGCAAAGCACCGCAACAACATGCTTCACGGTTGAGATGGTGTTCTTCAGCTTGCAAGCCTCCCCCTTCTTCCTCCAAACATAACGATGGTCGTGTCATCAGACCAAAGGACGTTTCTCCAAAAAGTATGATCTTTGTCACCATGTGCAGTTGCAAACCGTAGTCTTGCTTTTTTATGGTGGTTTTGGAGCAGTTGATTCTTCCTTGCTGAGTGGCCTTTCAGGTTATGTCGATATCGGACTTGTTTTACTGTGGATATAGATACTTTTGTACCTGTTTTCTCCAGTATCTTCACAAGGTCCTTTGCTGTTGTTCGGGGATTGATTCGCACCAACGTATGTTCATCTCTAGGGGACAGAACATGTCTCCTTCCTGAGCGCTATGACGGCTGCGTCGTCCCATGGTGTTTATACTTGCGTACTATTTGAACAGATGAACGTGGTACCTTCAGGCATTTGGAAATTGTTCCCAAGGAAAACCAGACTTGTGGAACTCTACAATTTTTTTTCTGAGGTCTTTGCTGATTTCTTTGGATTTTCCCATGATGTCAAGCGAAGAGGCACTGATTTTGAAGGTATATACACCTGTTCTGAACGGCCCCAGTATCTGCAACACCACTAAGCAAAGGGCACCACCAAGTAAGCAGCATCATGAAGACCAAGGAGCTCTCCAAACAGGTCAGGGACAAAGTTGTCGAGAAGTACAGATCAGGCTTTGGTTCTAAAAAAATATTCTGAAACTTTGAACATCCCACGGAGCACCATTAAATTCATTATTAAAAAATTGAAAGAATATGGCACCACAGCCAACCGGACAAGAGAGGACCGCCCACAGAAACACACGGACTAGGCAAGGAGGGCATTAATCAGAGAGGCACCAAAGAGACCAAAGATATCCCTGAAGGAGCTGCAAAGCTCCACAGCGGAGATTGGAGTATCTGTCCATAGGACCACTTTAAGCCGTACACGCCACAGAGCTGGGCTTAACTGGTTAGTGGCCAGAAAAAAGCCATTGCTTAAAGAAAAAAATAAGCAAACATGTTTGGTGTTTGCCACAAGGCATGTGGGAAACATATGGAAGAAGGTACTCTGGTCAGATGAAACAAAAATGTAGCTTTTTGGCCATCAAGGAAAACACTATGTCTGGTGCAAACCCAACACCTCTCATCACCATGAGAACACCATCTCCACAGTGAAGCATGGGGTTGGCAGCATCATGCTGTTGGGATGTTTTTCATCTGCAGGGACTGGGAAACTGGTCAAAATTGAAGGAATGATGGATGGCGCTAAATACAGGGAAATTCTTGAGTGAAACCTGTTTGTCTTCCGGAGATTTGAGACTGGGATGGAGGATCCCCTTCCAGCAGCACAATGACCCTATGTGAACTGCTAAAGCAACACTTGAGTGGTTTAAGGGGAACATTTAAATGTCTTGGAATGAATGGCCTAGTCAAATCCCAGACCTCAATCCAATTGAGAATCTGTGGTATGACTTCAATTTTTTTGTACACCACCGGAACCCATCCAACTTGAAGGACCTGGAACAGTTCTGCATTAAAGAATTGGTAAAAGTCCCAAGTGGCTAGATGTGCCAAGCTTATAGAGACATACCCCAAGAGACTTGCAGCTGTAATTGCTGCAAAAGGTGGCTCTACAAAGTACTGACTTTGGAGGGGGGTTTAATAGTTACGCATGCTGTAACGGCCGTCGTCGTTGAATAAGGTGAGGACCAAGGTGCAGGGTGGTAAGTGTTCATGGTTTTTAATATAATCAAAACTGAACACTAAACAAAATAACAACTAGGAATAATGAACAAACAAAACAGTCCTGTCTAGTGACCACAAAACAGAAAATAAACACCCACGAAACACAGGTGGAAAAAGGCTACCTAAGTATGATTCTCAATCAGAGACAACTAACGACACCTGCCTCTGATTGAGAACCATACCAGGCCAAACTCAGAAACCAACGTAGAAACACAAACAGACTGCCCACCCCAACTCACACCCTGACCATAATAAAACAAAGACAAAACAAAGGGACTAAGGTCAGAACGTGACAGTACCCCCCCCCCCCCCAAAGGTGCAGACTCCGGCCGCAAAACCTGAACCTATAGGGGAGGGTCTGGGTGGGCATCTGTCCGTGGTGGCGGCTCTGACACGGGACTTGGCCCCCACTTCACCATAGTTTTTCTCTTCCTCTTTATCAGCCTCCTTGGCCTCTTAAAAAATGGCAACCCTTGTCGCCGACCTCGGACTGGGGACCCTAGCCCCGGGTCCCGAATGGACGGGAGATTCCGGCAGCTCCGGAGTGAAGGGCGTGACGGACGGCTCTTGCAGCTCCTGGTTGACTGACGGCTCTGGTACATTGCAGCGCCTCGTATCGGCCGGGCTAGAGTGGGCATTGAGCCAGGTGCCATGAAGCCGGCTCAGCGCATCTGGTCTCCAGTGAGTCTCCTCGGGCCGGTGTACATGGCACCAGCCCCGACTGACGGTTATGGCAGCTCCTGGCTGATTGACGGTTCTGGCAGCTCCTGGCTGACTGACGGTTCTGGCAGCTCCTGGCTGACTGACGTTTCTGGCAGCTCCTGGCTGACTGACGGTTCTGGCAGCTCCTGGCTGACTGTGGGCTCTGGCAGCTCCTGGCTGACCGGCGTCTCTGGCAGCTCCTAACTGGCGGATGACTCTGGCAGCTCAGGACAAGCGGACGACTCTGGCAGCTCAGGACAGACAGGTGACTCTGGCAGCTCAGGACAGACGGGAGACTCTGGCAGCTCAGGTCAGACGGGCGACTCTGGCAGCACAGGACAGACAGGCTACTCTGGCAGCTCAGGACAGACAAGACTCTGACAGCTCTGGACAGACGGGAGACGCTGGCAGCTCAGGACAGATGGGAGACGCTGGCAGCTCAGGACAGACGGGAGACTCTGGCAGCTCAGGACAGACGGGAGCCTCTGGCAGCTCAGGACAGACGGGAGACTCTGACAGCGCTGGGCAGGACAAAGACTCTGACAGCACTGGACAGGCGGGAGCACCTGTAGGAAGGAGACGGAGAGATAGCCTGGTGCGGGGGGCTGCCACTGGAGGGCTGGTGCGTGGAGGCGGCACCGAATAGATCGGACCGTGGAGGCGCACTGGAGGTCTCGAGCACCGAGCCTGCCCAACCCTACCTGGCTGAATGCTCCCCATAGCCCGGCCAGTGCGGCGAGGTGGATTAGCCCGCACTGTGCTGTGCTGGCGAACCGGGGACACCATGCGTAGGGCTGGTGCCATGTACACTGACCCGAGGAGACGCACTGGAGACCAGATGCACTGAGCCCCCCCCAAGAAATGTTTGGGGCTGCCTCTCGGGCTTCCAACCACGACGCCGTGCTGCCTCCTCATACCACCGCCTCTCGGCTTTCGCCACCTCCAGCTTAGCCTTGGAGCGGCGATATTCTCCAGCTTGTGCCCAGGGTCCCTTATCGTCCAGAATCTCCTCCCATCTCCAGGAGTCCTGCGATCGCTGCTGCTGCTGCCCGTTACCACGCTGCTTGGTCCTTTGGTGGTGGGTGTTTCTGTAACGGTCGTCGTTGGTGGAATAAGGTGAGGACCAAGGTGCAGCGTGGTAAGTGTTCATGATTTTTAATATAATCAAAACTGAACACTAAACAAGATAACAACTAGGAAGAACGAACAAACGAAACAGTCCTGTCTAGTGATGAACCACAAACAGAAAATAAACACCCACGAAACACACGACACCTGCCTCTGATTGAGATCCATACCAGGCCAAACTCAAAAAATCAACATAGAAACACAAACAGACTGCCCACCCCAACTCACAACCCTGACCATACTAAAACAAAAACAAAACAAAGGAACTAAGGTGTGTGACACACGCTCAAGTTTTCAGTTTTTGACTTGTTCGTTTCACAACAAAAATATTTTGCATCTTCAAAGTGGTAGGCATGTTGTGGAAATCAAATCATACAAACCCCCAAAATATATTTTAATTCCAGGTTGTAAGGCAACAAAATAGGGAAAATGCCAAGTTGGTGAATACCTTTGCAAGCCACTGTAGGTGCTGGAGGAGGCCTGATACTCCTGGATGTGTTTCCATTCAAAGACATATGGCCGAGTTGGGGGTGGAGCTGACATCCTGAAGACATAGGTGCCTTCCTTCGTTTGAAATGACCAATGACACAAATCAGCGACCACCTTACCTAGTTATTACACATGCCCCTGTTGGGTTGTTATGTTGTAATTAGGTCACTCTCTCGGGAACTTGTCTCAACTGCACCAGGACGAGTTTGTCAAAGTAGGATAGAGTAAGTGTGATCAGACAACAGACCTATCTGCCTGTGACGGTACTATGGTTGCAGAATGTCTGCTGAATTGACTTTCAGTAATGGCATTATGACTTTTTATGTATCAATAATGTTATAATAGTTCCTATTGGGACTTACTTTATCTGTGGCTCCTATGCCTATCCCTGGTTACCAAAGTTGTGGCAAGGGTCGTGTTATTTGGGATATGTTCCCTTGTAAGACATTCTGTGAACTCCTTTTTGTAAACTCCTGTAAACATTCTGTAAACTCCTTTTTCACACCATCGTAAACATGTGATTGCAGAAATGGAAAGATTCTTTGCGATTGCTTTTCCATTTCAAGGTATTTCTAAAATAGCACGGGAAGTTATTAATATGGCTAACTCGTTAGACATCCTAGGTGATAGTACAGCTGAGAGTCTTGAGTTAATTACTGCTAAAATGGTTTCCATTTGGACTGTGCCGATGCAAAATAGTTTGGCCCTGTGCAATCTTCTGTCCATAAAAGGGGATACATTTGCTGTTATTGATGCTGAGTGCTGTACTAACATTCCTGATAATTCTGAGGAAACAACTGACCTAATCCAAAAGATCACGACTGAGGGCATTAAATAATGCAGTTGATTTAGGTTTAGTCATGTGGTTGTCTTCCACATTTGGTACATGGGGACGTTTTTTTGGTGAGCATGGTACTTCCAATAGTGGGCGTTGTGGTTATTTTTCTTATCCTCATCCAGGTTATCAAGTGTGCTATTGCCTGATGTTTGTATGCTAAGGTCCGACGGGGATATCATAAGATACATCAATGTGTGCTTTTGGAGATGGGTGTCAGTGGTGATCACAAGAATGTGGTGGGAATCATAGGGGTCTTCATCACACCAAGCCACATGATTATGGTCAATGTGCCTGTAGTAACTGTCCTCGGTGCTGTAACGAACCATGCTCTCTCAGATGTGAGAGATCAAACCTGTTAATACCTTTTTTATATAATTTTGTGTGAAATCTATTTATTATTGCAGCGGCAAGTAAAATAAGCCTTTGTGTTTTATAGAAATGCATGGTGTTTAATGTAATTATTTTATGCTTACTGCTAATGTTTTTATACTGTCAATTTGTTCATGTTTTCTAAAAATACATTTTAAGTATACGTTTTATTGCAAGGAATTCTAATTGGTCAACCACAGGCTGGGGCTGGGATATAAAGTACATCCTGTCCCTTTGTTCTGTGGAGAGAATCACTGAGGACAGGGGAGAATGAACATACATCTACCTCTCAGCATAACATCTCTTTGAATAAACCTATTTGTCTCCCCCTGATTTGCTTTGGGGTCTGTGTTATTGAAGAGTAACATCAACTGCTAACAATGGCACTGATGCACATTGACACTGATGCACATTGAGCACAGATATGGCATGCCAGAGCTTGTTGTACTAATTACATATGCCACCAACAAAGGTGATGGATACAATTTGGGATTTTAACTTTCCTTACCGGGACAGTCACACAATACTGGAATATAGAAGAAAACCAGAAACCCTATACATGTGAGTAGATATATTATTATTGAGCTAGCAATGCTGTGTCTGCGCTCACCCGCAAAACGAGTGTGCGTGGCATTTGACAATTCAGTATGGGGTGCACATCCAACTGACCGTTAGCTGGCTAGAGATTGTGTGTGTGTGTGATGTAAGATTACCGATTCAAATAACCCATGGAATGTCAGAATACAATTATAGGGATTATATTCATTCTAGTTATAATTGATTGAAGCCAGTATAGACTGCTGATCGCCTCTTATGGGAGCATGTAGCAAAAATCTATTGCTTCATGCTAATGCTAGCTAGGTAAATTTTTGACGTTTTGGTAGGGGCGCGTCAGTTTTAGCTAGGTGGCTGTCACTGGCTAAACATTGTGTGCATGGTGTACTGATTAAAAGAAACCATCAGATGAAATGTCTGAATATAATTCATTATATGGCTAATAGTTTGAAGTTAGTATCAATTGCAGATCTCCTCTTTGGAGAGCTCGTAGCATTGCTTGTCTAGGCTCTTTAGCTAGCTTACCATGCTAGATCATTAATTTCCAACTCAGATCTACTTAGCTAGCTAGTTTTTACCAGTGTCTGGATGTTGGCGTTTCAGAAGAAGTTCTGAAGTTCAACCATCATTTCCTCCTGTGAATGCTGTGCAATGATGTTGTCTCCCTAGATTAGCAATGTATGTGTTTGTAGCTGTCAGTCAGTGTTATACAGGTTTGATTGCATCACTATGAGAATGAAATGATATGATACCAAGGTAAAACGCATTAACTGCAGCCTAGGGCAGGTTGAAATCAAGCTAAAAGGCAGTAAATTCAGATACTGCCATTTACCTTGGTATCACAGTAACCTTTTGCAGTTACTGCTAATATGATCCCCCATTTTCTCCAAAACACAATACAAAAGAGGCAGGATACTTGTCCACATGATTAAGCATGTCTTTAATGTAGCAAAAATTAACTAACTCATTTTTGACCAAATTAGCAGTTACTGCCTTTTTGCTTGGGAGGGCAGTGTGGCCATCTGTGGGTACTACATTCCTTATTCACAACACTTACTAGGCTCATAATCTGAGTTAGCAACTGCATCAGATCTACAAATCAATGAGCTAAATCTATCCATTTACTTGGCAACTCAGTGAACCTGCAAGCATTCGCTCATACAATTTTTAATATATATATATATTTTTTGTGCTCATACAATTACCCAGTAGCCATTTAGAAACAACAAAAGTTTATTTCTTAATAAAAATAAATGTATTCTGGCTGTTTAAAATCGACCTCATCTTGAAAAAGAGGACATGAACATGATATGTTTAGGTTTTACACCTTTTCTGAGAAAATGTTTAACGTTTGATGGCAGCCATCGCTAGCACTGTTGGTCACCACAACATGTACCCATGCAAACATTGAGCTTGCTCACCAAGTATCCGTAACTTTGATAATATTAAGTTAACTGAAGTACGATTATAAGGTTAACGCGGTACGGTCTCTTGCCAGCAATAGCAAAACTGGCATTGTGACGCAGAACAATGGGCTGGGAATAGAAGGTCAATAGAACTAAAAGAAGCTGACAGGGTGAAAAATGCCCTAAAATAAGCCCTGTTTTTCACAATTACTTCAAAACTATGGCAAACAGCTGGGACATAAGGTAATATTATGAAACTGGGTTCCATGGCGGAAGCAATGGAGCCCATTGTGTCCAGCCTACTGAGGACAGAAAACATCATAAAGATCAGGCTGTAGTATACTGAAGTTAGACAGCCTTGAATATTATGTTGCTATATCTCTCTGTCCTCAGTTTTTAGGGCCTGGAAAGGGAGAATAGCTTCATAATGTCCTCTCACAAAGTAACCTGCCCTATCCAGAGTAGCCTTCTCTGACAACTGGAAGTGCTAGCTAATCCTTTCACCCTCTTCCATGGCTGCCTACCTAACTTACCTACCGACATTACAAATGCATTTGGAGTTAAAAAGATAAATACATCAAATTAGCTAACTAAACTCAGCAAAAAAAAGAAACAACCTCTTACTGTCAACTGCATTTATTTTCAGCAAATAAATTGTATGAACAATGCAGATACCTCACACAGCCAACATCAGATAATATTTAATCATATATATGGTAATGTTCCAGTTTCAACTGACCTGAGCCCTAGGACCATGCCCCAGGACTACCTGACATGATGACTCCTTGCTGTCCCCAGTCTACCTGGCCATGCTGCTGCTCCAGTTTCAACTTCCACCTGACTGTGCTGCTGCTCTAGTTTCAACTGTTCTGCCTTATTATTATTCGACCATGCTGGTCATTTATGAACATTGAACATCTTGACCATGTTCTGTTATAATCTCCACCCGGCACAGCCAGAAGAGGACTGGCCACCCCACATAGCCTGGTTCCTCTCTAGGTTTCTTCCTAGGTATTGGCCTTTCTAGGGAGTTTTTCCTAGCCACCGTGCTTCTACACCTGCATTGCTTGCTGTTTGGGGTTTTAGGCTGGGTTGCTGTACAGCACTTTGAGATATCAGCTGATGTACGAAGGGCTATATAAATAAATTTGATTTGATTTGATTTAATGGCTATAATGTAAAAACACAGAATCCCACAATATCGATGTTGGCTGTGTGAGGTATCTGCATTTGTGCACTTGAGCATCATCATGAGATTAAACAACTGCTTGCTACATCTACTTGCCTGTTTGTGTGTGTGACAAGAACTGAGTAACATGGTGTGACCTGCATGTTGCAAAACTGTAGATAACAGCCCAGCAGATGCTTTGTCCTTGTGTTTGTATGTGACAATATTGAGCACATGGTGTGACTTGCTGTATCTTACAAAGTTGTGGTTAATCAGGTATAGGGAGGGGTGGTCATCACGAGGTTTAACTGAGATGGAAAAATACTGAACAACACAATAGCAGGAACTGAGCAACTGTTATAACTAGGCTGCGATACCAGAACAGTAAGAATCTATACATCGACGGAGGGAGGACTCCAAGAAGCGCCAAGAGGCGGGGACCAGCCTGAGCGCCTGCGATAGGCTGAGCAAGTCTAAACCACGCTCAGCCTCTACTGTGATAGTTCCAACCCGTCTGTTGGCCTATGTCTATCACAGTATAAGAACATCCTGTCAGTTCCCTGTTCTGCCCTGCATGGTATTACAGCGAGCCTGTATATACGAAAGTTGCATTTGCCATTTATTGCTTAGTTAATAAAAGTACATAGAGTACAATCAGTGACTCAGTGTTATAACTTGTTCTGATACCAGATTCGAATTGACGCAACCCTAACAGTATTAATGCTCGTTCAGGAGCACACAGTTTTAAGACAGGTCTGATTTATAATGGGAAACGTGTATGTATGACAAGCTCCATGTTTATGAATCTCAATATTTTTATACGTGTGCAGACTTTTCAGAAATTTATTGTGAAATTTACCCAACGTTTAGAAATCAGACCCCTGGTGTGGGGTGTTGTAGTTCTAATGCCAGGGGTGTCTACGGCATGCTGTAGACTGGGGGGTACAGCAGGGGGATATTGTGTACAATTTTGCAGGGACCTCATTTATAAAACATGCGCATGTACAAAATATACCCCAAAATGGCACGTATAAAATATACCCTAAAATAAGATTTTGGCACTTCTCTTACTAACGTTGGCATAATAAAAATCACCTCCCTGCAACCTCTTTTAGACCATGCATACGCACATCTGCTAGTTGTTGAAATATTGCATTGCAAGCTGGCAAGTAAGTATTTTGTGAAAATGGGGGATATGATGAAAAGCTTATTCTTAAAAAAGAAACAAACGTGAAAACATATTAAGAAGAATGCAGCCATTTGTTAGAAGAGCGAAAACATGTAGTTTTTTTTATATGAAATTCTTAGACATCTTTTTCCTTTTTCATAACCATTGCAGAATAAATTCCTCACCTTGTCTGGCCGTGATGGGTTCATATTCCCGAAGGAGCCATACAACAAATGTTCATGTGCATCTCTCATTTAATTGGACCTAGTAGCCTAGCAAATAGGTCAGCTATATGTATTTTCAAGGTTTACAATATCATAGCAGTGTGGTTTATAACAACAGGATACAGTCAAATTTAACAGTTTATGTTTTACATTGAAGTAGTACATTAGTAAGCTACTGTAAGTACTGTATTTGATTTTTTTTGCTAGCCTGCCTTAGACGATGTGTCAGAATTTGCGGGCAGGCCATCATATTTAGGTTGGTGGAAAAGTCGATGCAAAACATTGTTGAATTCAAAATGTTCTGCTGACAGGTCCACAACAATTTGCCATTGTTCTCTCTTTCAGAAACGGAGAGTCATTTTCCACAGACAGCATAAATTACTGCTAAAGATTAAAACATTCTGCCAGCACCATAAATAGACCGGTAGCTTATATAAACATTTGACAGTATGGGTAGGCTACAGTATTGTTGTATGACAGGAGTGCATTTTGTATCAAATGTAAGCAACATTTATAAATGAGACCCCAGGAGAGGGAGAGTGGCAGCATCTGGTTTCTGTTGAAGGATGCTGCCTTGAACCCCTCAGTGTCCAAGTGCCCACTGACAGAGAGAAAGGCTCCCTTGTTTGGGTTCACATAGCTGAATTTAGATGGTCTAAGAATAACGAATTAATCCCTTGTCCGATGACAAAGATGAAGACCTTTCCAGAGAGGCCAAAAATGATAATGTAATGATCCTGGTCTTTGAGTCAGAAAGTGACTCAGCCAAATCTATCTTTGGGCTTGGACCCTTTTTCACCTTTTAACCTAGAAACCTAGGTAAATAGAAGCAAGGGGAGCCTAAAGAAAAGTAATCAGGGTGTAGAATGAAAGAGTTTGGGGTAGACAAAGACACTGAACAAACCTAGGAACCACTCCCTTGGCCCAGTGTGTTAAGCTCTGGCACTTTGAAGGCCAAAGGAGAAGGCAAACATACAGAAACACACCTGCCCAAACAAGGACCATCACCAGAGAGTGTGTGGACACACCGTGAATGATGGGTAATTTGTTTTCAGGCACAGATGATCAGAGAGGCAAGTGGATTGAAGGGTTTTACCTAGCTGGCTTTATAGGCTTGTGGGTAATCCTCAAAAAGGCTTTTTGTTTTTGAGATACCCTTATCCGAGGTACAACAAAGCACCAACATGTATTTCCGTATCTCTAAGGTCTCCCATATATGAAATGGATTTTACTGCAAAACTGGTTAAATTGTTAGATATTGTGACACACCCCCTTCGCTCAAACATTGTGTGGGGGGGTCACACGACAAACAATCTGATCTTCCCTGTTTTCATTTTGCATCACCATTTTGGTTTGCTTCCTGTCATTAAGTTTGGTGTTGGTTTGTCATTGATTGCCTCTTAGTGGGAAAATGTTGTGGGCGCTCATGGTGGGTGTCTTTTAGGACCCAGTTGTTGCTATGCAATTTTCAATGAAAGGTGTCTTTTAGAACCCCTCCTGAAACCCCACCTGTTTAGTTTTGGTTGTTGTCAGTGTCTCTTGTTTCGTTCCCTCTTCTGTTTGAGAGACATTTGGGGTTTTGTTGTTGGGGAACATAACACAAGGCAAAAACTAAAGGGGGTGGATGGGTGGGCATATATCGAATCTCATCACGGACAACTTTTAGATTTTAGATAATTAGCAACTTTACATATTTACTACTTTTTAGCTACTTTGCAACTACTTAGCATGTTAGCTAACCCTTCCCTAACCTTAACCTAACTCCCAAACTACAGTCTAACCCTTAGCCTTGCTAACTAACGTTGGTGGTCACAATTCTTACCATGGAGCTGCCCAAAATCACAGCTGGCAAGAAGGACGAGGAAATCAGCCCACTCTCACGCTTCACAGGATTCGGAGAACCCTTCATGGACGGGCCTGTTGCTCCCAGCGCCTGGTTCAGGCTTCCGACAAATGGAGAAACCCCGCTGGATCCAGAGAAGGGACCGAAGGTTGCCAACATTGACTTTGAAATCGTAGCAGGCAGTTTGAAAAACAAGTTTGGTTTTCGTATTTAATGAATTGCGGTTTTGTTTTAATAAAAATAACTTTCCAGCATAAAGAGTTCAGCTGTCTAGCCAGATCATGCTAGATTTCACATGCTCGAAGTTATGACTGCAACTGCTCTATTTTGTGTTCTGTCCTCTGGGACTTCAGTGTTATCAAGTATGTTCATTGCTAGTTTACTGCGTCGCAATTCAGTTTTCCCAGAAGAAAACACAGCAAGCTCTAGAGTCAACATTCTAAAGACACGTCACGAGAGATGTGACGAGGGAGTTGATGAGATAATGCAGCAATCCTAAAACACACAAAGGAAATCCTTGCATACAGTGTAAAAATTCACTTTGGGGGCTGGGCACACTTATACATGTCACAGGAATTACACCTCTCCAATGTCAATACCATCCTGAATCTCCCAGAATTGTCCTTGATAGGCCCATTCCACCATCAGTCTTCCCTTGCGGAAGTAACTAGAGACAGAAGACAATGCACGCCAGCCACATGTCAGGATGCCATTCAACAGCCAAACTTGCTGTATGTGATCGTTTCTGGTGGCTTGGGATTGACTGAAGAGATAGTGGTCTTTGTGCACCACACTTGATCAGTTCCACCTCCTCTGCAACCCTTTAACTGTCAATTAAAGCCCTGGGATCATAATCAAATGGATATGTGTGTGGAGCTGTGCTATGTTCCTCACAACCAACGGGTCTTAGTCAAACCTTTTAACTTGGGGCCCCCCCTTCCAGCATTGGGGAATATCCAACCCCCCCCCCCCCCCCCCCACCTATTTCCATGGGCACAAGCACCGTTCATGACACAAACTGTTCACATCCCTCTTGTTGGTGGAGAGCATTTTGCAGGTTGAAAGCTTATTTCCTGCAATTACACACATTTTGTCAAGGGGTGCAAATAACATTTTGCAGTTTTTAAAGAAACATTTCGCCATGTCTAATGTGTATGAATTTGATATTTGAGTGACAATTACAACAATATATATTGGTGAAGACAAAACTATAAAATAACGTATATGGAATCATGTAGTAACCACAAAAGTGTATATCAAATCAAAATATAATTTATATTTGAGTTCCCACCCTTTGCCTCGATGAAAGCTTTATTGGCATTATTGGCATTCTCTCAACAAGCTTCATGAGGTAGTCACCTGGAATACATTTCAAATAACAAGTGTGCCTTGTTAAAAGTTAATTTGTGGAATGTCTTTCCTTAATGCGTTTGAACCAATCAGTTGTGTTGTGACAAGGCAGTTGGGTATACATAAGATAGCCCTATTTGGTAAAAGACCAAGTCCATATTATGGCAAGAAAAGCTCAAATAATAAGCAAAGAGAAAAGATAGTCCATCATTACTTTAAGACATAAAAGTCAGTCAATCCAGAAAATGTAAATAACTGAGTCACCTCTGCTGCAGAGGATACATTCATTAGAGTTAACTGCACTTGAGATTGCAACCCAGATAAATGCTTCACGGAGTTCAAGTAACAGACACATCAACTGTTCAGAGGACATTGAATTAAGCCTTCAGGGTCAAATTGTTGCAAAGACACCACTACTAAATTACACCAGTAATAAGAAGAGACTTGCTTGGGCCATTTAACACGAGCGATGGACATTAGACCGGTGGAAATCTGTCCTTTGGTCTGATGAGCCCAAATGTTAGATTTTTGGTTTCAACCTTTGTGTGTTTGTGAGATGCAGACTAGGTGAACGGATGATGCGTGGTTCCCACCGTGAAGCATGGAGGAGGAGGTGTGATGGTGTGGGGTTGAATTGCTGGTGACGCTGTCTGTGATTTATTTAGAATTCAAGGCACACTTAACCAGCATGGTGACTACAGCATTCTGCAGCGATACGCCATCCCATCTGGTTTGCGCTTAGTGGGACTATCATTTATTTTTCAACAGGACAATGACCCAAAACACACCTCCAGTATTTAGTAAGCCACCAATTGTGCAAGTTCTCCCACTTAACAAGATGAGAGAGGCCTGTAATATTCATCATAGTGTACCTATGACAGACAAAATGAGAAAGAAAATCCAGAAAATCACATTATGAATTTATTTATATATTTATATATAAAAATGTGAACCCCCTCATTTTTCAACTATTCCACAAATTTCTTGCTGACAAACTATAGTTTTGGCAAGTCGGTTAGGACATCTACTTTGTGCATGACTGTAACGGTTCTCTTTTGGTGAAGGAGAGTCGGACCAAAATGCAGCGTGTAGATTGCGATCCATGTTTAATCAACAAACGTAAAACACGAATCAATACAAAAACTACAAAAACAACAAACATGGAAACGTAACGAAAAACGAAACAGCCCTATCTGGTGAAAACACAGAGACAGGAACAAGGACACTAAGGACAATCACCCACGACACACTCAAAGAATATGGCTGCCTAAATATGGTTCCCAATCAGAGACAACAATAAACACCTGCCTCTGATTGAGAACCACTTCAGACAGCCATAGACCTAACTAGAACACCCCACTAAGCTACAATCCCAATACATACACACCACATACAAAAACCCATGCCACACCCTGGCCTGACCAAATAAATGAAGATAAACACAAAATACATCGACCAGGGCGTGACAGAACCCCCCCTAAGGTGCGGACTCCCGAACGCACCTCAAAACAATAGGGAGGGTCCGGGTGGGCGTCTGTCCATGGTGGCGGCTCCGGCGCGGGACGTGGACCCCACTCAATCAATGTCTTAGTCCCCTCTCCTCGCGTCCCTGGATAGTCCACCCTCGCCGCCGACCATGGCCTAGTAGTCCTCACCCAGAACCCCACTGGACTGAGGAGCAGATCGGGACTGAGGGGCAGCTCGGGACTGAGGCAGCTCGGGACTGAGGGGAAGCTCGGGAGTGAGAGAAAGCTCGGGAGTGAGAGAAAGCTCGGGAGTGAGAGAAAGCTCGGGAGTGAGAGAAAGCTCAGGAGTGAGAGGAAGCTCAGGAGTGAGAGGAAGCTCAGGAAGGTTGATGGATCTACCAGATCCTGGCTGGCTGGTGGTTTCGGCAGATCCTGGCCGACTGGCGGATCCTGGCCGACTGGCGGATCCTGGCCGACTGGCGGATCCTGGCCGACTGGCGGATCCTGGCCGACTGGCAGTTCTGGCAGATCCCGGCTGACTGGCGGATCTGGAAGAGTCTGGTTGACTAGCAGATCTGGAAGAGTCTGGTTGACTGGCGGATCTGGAAGAGTCTGGCTGACTGGCAGATCTGGAAGAGTCTGGCTGACTGGCAGATCTGGAAGAGTCTGGCTGACTGGCGGATCTGGAAGAGTCTGGCTGACTGGCGGATCTGGAAGAGTCTGGCTGACTGACAGCTCTGGTGGCTTCTTACAGACTGGCAGCTATGGCGGCTCCGTGCAAACTGTCGGCTCCTTGCAGAATGGCAGCTCCTTGCAGACTGACAGCTCCATGCAGACTGGCAGCTCCTTGCAGACTGGCAGCTCCTTGCAGACTGGCAGCTCCTTGCAGACTGGCAGCTCTGGCTGCTCCATGCAGACTGACAGCTCTGGCTGCTGCATGCAGACTGGCGCCTCTGGCTGCCTCATGCGGACTGGCAGCTCTGGCTGCTCCATGCAGACTGACAGCTCTGGCTGCTCCATGCAGACCGACATCTCTGGCTGCTCCATGCAGGCTGGCAGCTCTGGCTGCGCTGAACAGGCAGGAGACTCCAGCAGCGCTGTAGAGGAGGAAGGCTCCGGCAGCGCTGAACAGGCGGGAGACTCCAGCAGCGCTGTAGAGGAGGAAGGCTCTGGCTGCGCTGAACAGGCGGGAGACTCCGGCAGCTCTGGAGAGGTGAGGCGCACTGTAGGCCTGATGCGTGGTGCTGGCACTGGTGGTACTGGACCGAGAACACGCACAGGAAGCCTGGTGCGGGGAGCTGCCACCGGAGGGCTGGTGTGTGGAGGTGGCACAGGATGGGCTAGACCGTGAAGGTGTACTGGAGATCTTGAGAGCAGTGCTGGCACAGGACGTGCAAGGCTAGGGATGTGCACAGGAGGCCTGGTGAGTGCGGGCTGGCACCAACTTCACCAGCCGATTAACACGCACCTCAGGACGAGTATGGAGCGCTGACCCAGGTGCCATCAAATCCCCGACACGTTCCGTCGGGCGAATTCCATGCAAAAGGCCCCCAAGGGGGCTGACTCTCAGGCTTCCTTCCGAGTCGCCGTGCTGCCTCCTCATACCGGCGCCTCTCCACTTTTCCGCCTCCAGTTCTTCTTTGGGGCGGGCGATATTCTCCAGGCTGAGCCCAGGGTCCTTCTCCGTTTAGGATTTCCTCCCAAGTCCAGAAATCCTTATTATGTTTCTCCTGCTGTTGCTGTTGCCTGTTAACACGCACTTGGTCCCGTTGTGGTGGGTGATTCTGTAATGGTTCTCTTTTGGTGAAGGAGAGTCGGACCAAAATGCGGCATGTAGATTGCGATCCATGTTTAATCAACAAACGTAAAACATGAATCAATACAAAAACTACAAAAACAACAAACGTGGAAACGTAACGAAAACCGAAACATCCCTATCTGGTGAAAACACAGAGACAGGAACAAGGACACTAAGGACAATCACCCACGACACACTCAAAGAATATGGCTGCCTAAATATGGTTCCCAATCAGAGACAACGATAAACACCTGCCTCTGATTGAGAACCACTTCAGACAGCCATAGACCTAACTAGAACACCCCACTAAGCTACAATCCCATACACACCACATACAAAAACCCATGCCACACCCTGGCCTGACCAAATAAATGAAGATAAACACAAAATACATCGACCAGGGCGTGACAATGACACAAGTAATTTTTCCAACAATGGTTTAAAGACAGATTATTTCACTTATAATTCACTGTATCACAATTCCAGGGGGTCAGAAGTTTACATATATTAAATTGACTGTGCCTTTAAACAGCTTGGAAAATTCCAGAAAATTATGTCTTGGCTTTAGAAGCTTCTGATAGGCTAATTGACATCATTTGAGTCAATTGGAGGTGTACCTGTGGATTTATTTCAAGCCCTACCTTCAAACTCAATGCCTCTTTGTTTGACATTATGGGAAAATCAAAAGAAATCAGCCAAGACCTCAGAAAGAATATAATTTGTTTTGCTCCATGGGAGCAATTACCAAATGCCTGAAGGTACCACGTTCATCTGTACAAACAATAATACGCGATTATAAACACCATGGGACCATGCAGCCATAATACCGCTCAGGAAGGAGACATGTTCTCTCTCCTAGATATGAACATACTTTGGTGAGAAAAGTGCAAATCAATCCCAGAACAACAGCAAAAGACCGTGTGAAGATGCTGAATGAAACAGGTACAAAAGTATCTATATCCACAGGAAAACGAGTCCTATATCCACATAACCTGAAAGGCCACTCAGCAAGGAAGAAGCCACTGCTCCAAAGCTGCCATAATAAAGCCAAGACTACGGTTTGCAACAGCAAATGGGGTCAAAGATCGTACTTTTTGGAGAAACGTCCTCTGGTCTGATAACATAAAAATAGAACAGTTTGGCCATAATGACTATCATTATGTTTGGAGGAAAAAGGGGGACGTTTGCAAGCCGAAGAACACCATCCCAACCGTGAAGCACGGGGGTGGGAACATCATGTTGTGGAGGTGCTTTGCTGCAGGAGTGACTGGTGCACTTCACAAAATAAATGGCATCATGAAGAGAGAAAATTATGTGGATGTATTGAAGCAACATCTCAAAACTTCAGTCAGGAAGTTAAAGCTTGGTTCTCAAATGGGTTTTGCGAAAAGACAATGACCCCCCCCCCAAGCATACTTCCAAAGTTGTGGCAAAATGGCTTAAGGACAACAAAGTCGAGGTATCGGAGTGGCCATCACAAAGCCCTGACCTCATTCCTATAGAAATTTTGTAGGCAGAACTGAAAAATGTTGTGCGAGCAAGGAGGCCTACAAACCTGACTCAGTTACACCAGCTCAGGAGTAGTGGGCCAAAATTCACCCAACCTTTTGTGGGAAGCTTGTGGAAGGCTACCCAAAACGTTTGACCCAAGTTAAACAATTTAAAGGCAATGCTACCAAATACTAATTGAGTGTATGTAAACTTCTGACCCACTGGGAATGTGATGAAAGAAAGAAAGAAATCACACTACATACTATTATTCTGACATTTCACATTCTTAAAATAAAGTGGTGGTCCTAACTGACCTAAGACAGGGAATTTTTACTCGGAATCAATGTCAGGAATTGTGGAAAAACTATGTTTAAATGTATTTGGTTAAGGTGTATGTAAACTTCTGACTTCAACTGTCAGAATGGATCTGTCATTCTCATTGGCAGCAAGTCTAAGAGCCTCAAACGGCTCAATATACAATATTTTTGGATATGGAAAATATGTTTCACAGCTATTTAGATGGTAAAATTATTCTCTACAAGATACAGTACTTGCTTGTTGTCAACACAAATTAAGTGAACTTTTAGATTTTCTGTAACCAGGAAATTGCTGAGCGGTTTCTGCATAGTGCATCTTTAATATCGGCCAAATTATCATCCTACCCGACTTCCAAAGGAACATAAAGAAATATGTAGGACGTAACCTGCAGGACTTAAATGTAAATTCCATAGGCAAGTATGGCAAGTATGTTTGTGACAAAATTTCTTTCACAACTGGACAACCAACCATTCCTAACTGGAGTATTCCGAGCATCATTCAGTCTGGGATAACATTTCAGTTAGTCAATGGGTCTCGTTGGCATGCAAGCTGCATCTGCTGAATGCCTTTACTGAACTGTAGAAATGGAAACTGATCTCCCCACAGCCCCAATACCCCACCAGCCATACATGAAGAATACTGCCCTTGTTGCCCAGAATGACCATTTTGCTGTGCAAGCTGGTAAGCCCCAGAACTACAACCATCACTGGCTATGTTGTGTCCTCACCCTGTTAGGACACATGCCCTGGTCACCTCAAAGACTTTGAATCAACATTGCACACTAAGTTTTAGTGGTGGAAAAGAGGGCTGTACATATCCACTACTGGAGTAGCTGCCTGTTGTATTATGGTTTTTCCTGTAACTTGGTTACACTACCGTGTACTTATGTCTTGAAAGACTTGTTATATTTTGTGGAATTGCCCATTGTTGATGTATTTGCTGTAAATTTGTGAATGAGATTAAAACATGAACACATTGAAAAACAAGTTGGCTTGGGCTATTAAAACAGCAGAGGAATGGCAGTGCCACTCCCTAGATATACCAAGAGCCTTATGAAACCGTTGTAAAGACAGAATAACACAATACAAAATGAACATGGGCTACATACGGTATATGCAAGTGAAGGTGTTTGACTGTAATCATGTTAGCCATATTGGATTGATTTACACCCCCAAATGTTTTTATTTATTTAACTAGGCAAGTCAGTTAAGAACAAATTCTTATTTACAATGACAGCCTACCCCAGCCAAACCATAACCCAGACAACACTGGGCCAATTGTGCACTGCCCTATGGGACGCCCAATCACAGCTGGTTGTGATACAGCCTGGAATCGAACCAGGGTCTGTAGTGACGCCTCTAGCACTTCGATGCAGTGCCTAAGACCACTGCGTCACTCGGGAGGGCATGTGTGTTGTAAGACTTGAAAAATATACTTACTTTACATAATTCATATTTATAGGTGATTTAACCTCCATCAAATGTTATGGCAGCCAAATTGGATTTTGTACATCATATTGGATTTAAGGAAAAAATATTAAAATAATCTGTGATGGCCCACTTATTTAATTGCAAGACTAGGTTGCTAAATAAACAAAATCCTTTTTATAGATCTTTGGACCCCAAAAAATGTAATTTCGATGAGCACACTTATTTTCATTGGAGCCGATTGCAATAGCCACAACATAAAAAAAACTAGTAAATCTTAGCATTTTTGTCAGGCAGTACTGAATGAGCGCACATTTGACTTGGAGACTTGTCTACTGAACAGCTACCAAAAAGTGGAGTTAACATTCATAATAAATATTAATTGTTGATATTTCTGACTATTGTATGTGTGTTTACAGGTCTATATTTCCAAGATGAATGAAGATATCCTAATGCTGTTTGTTATTTGTGTATGTAATGCAGACAACTGACTACTTGTATTCCAAATTTGAGCAATATCAAAGCTTGCAATCAAATCAAATCAAAGTGTATTTGTCACGTGCGACGAATACAACAGGTGTTCACCTTACAGTGAAATGCTTACTTACAGGCTCTACCCAATGGAGCGAAAAAAAGGTGTGTGTGTGTAGGTAAGTAAGGAAATAAAACAACAGTAAAATATATTTTAAAAAAGAGTAGCAAGGCTACAGACACCTGTTATTCAGGCTTATTGAGGTAGTATGTACATGAATGTATAGTTAAAGTGACTATGCATATAAGATAAACAGAGAGTAGCATCAGCGTAAAAGAGGGGTTGGAGGGGGGCACCCAATGCAATTAGTCAGGGTAACCATTTGGTTACCTGTTCAGGAGTCTTGGGGGAGTCTTGGGGGTATTTCACATGGCTTGGGGGTAAAAACTGTTGAGAAGCCTTTTTGTCCTAGACTTGGCACTTCGGTACCTCTTGCCATGCGGTAGTAGAGAGAACAGTCTATGACTGGGGTGGCTGGGGTCTTTGACAATTTTTAGGGTCTTCCTCTGACACCGCCTAGTGTAGAGGTCCTGGATGGCAGGTTACATGAGGTTATGTGGCCTACCCCCTCCAGCCAGGCATAATTCTGTGCTTTTTGAGTTTATGGGGTATTTTTCTTAGAGCAGATTATATTAGCCACAACATAAAAAAACATGTTACTGTATGTATTTTTGTCAGGCAGCACCACACCGTACTGAATGAGAGCAAATATGACTTGAAAAGTTGTCTATTGAACAGCTACCAAAAAGTGTTAATATAAATAATAAATATTCAGCTAGTCATTATTCTACACTGTGTGAGTTAAGGTTGTGCGTCACAATATCTATTCATTTAACCACTTTTGCAATATATGATTTCCACACAACCATCCATTTACTTTACTTTACTATTTTTATCTTTATACTTTTACTTTTTACTCCATACATGTTGAATGCTTAGCAAGACAGGAAAATGGTCGGATTCACAAACTTCTCAAGAGAGCATCCCTGGTCGTCCCTAATTCCTCTGATCTGGCGGACTCACTAAACACATGCTTCCTTTGTAAATTATGTTTGAGTTTTAGAGAGTGTCCCTGGCTATCCGTAAATTTAAGAAACAAGAAAATAGTGGCCCCTGGTTTGATTAACATAAGGAATTTGAAATGATTTATACTTTTGCTTTTGATATTTAAGGATATTTTAGCAATCATTTTGGCAATTATATTTACTTTCTATACTTAGTGACTTCAGAAAGTATTCAGAACTTTTTCACATTTTGTTATGTTACAGGAAATGTATTAAATTGTTTTTTCCCCCCTCATCAATCTAAACACAATAACCTGTAATGACAAAGCAGAAACTGGTTTTAAGACATTTTTGCAAATGTTTAAAAAACGGAAATATCACATTTATATAAGTATTTAGACCCTTTACTCAGTACTTTGTTGAAGCACCTTTGGCAACGATTACAGCATATATCTTTCTTGGGTATGACGCTACAAGCTTGGCACATCTGTATTTGGGGAGTTTCTCACATTATTCTCTGCAGATTCTGTCAAGCTTTGTCGGGTTGGATGGAGAGGGTCGCTGCACAGCTATCAGGTGTTTGATTGGGTTCAAGTCCAGGCTCAAGCTGAGCCACTCAAGGACATTCAGAGAGTTGTCCCGAAGCCACTCCTGTGTTGTCTTGGCTGTGTGCTTAGGGTCATTGTCCTGTTGGAAGGTGAACCTTTGCCTCGGTCTGAGGTCCTGAGCGCTCTGGAGCAGGTTTTCATCAAGGATCTCTCTATACCTTGCTCCGTCCATCTTTCCCTTGATCCTGACTAGTATCCCAGTCCCTGCAACTGAAAACAACTGAAAACAATTCTCACAACATGATGCTGCCACCACCATGCTTCACCGTAGGGATGGTGCCAGGTTTCCTCCAGGACGTGACGCTTGGCATTCAGGACAAATGCTAAAATCTTGGTTTCATCAGACCAGAGAATCTTGTTTCTCATGGTCTGAGAGTCCTTCAGGTGCCTTTTGGCAAACTCCAAGCGGACTGTCATGTGCCTTTTACTGTCTTCCCCCTTCCCCTGTCTTCAACGATAAAGGCTCATTGGAGAAGTGCTACAGAGATGGTTGTCCTTCTAGAAGGTTCTCCAATCTCCACAGAGGAACTCTAGAGCTCTGTCAGATTGACCATCGGGTTCTTGTTCACTTCCCTGACCATGGTCCTTCTCCCCGATTGCTCAGTTTTGTTGGGCTTTTTCTTTGCAACTTTGCCTAGAAGGCCAGCATCCCGCAGTCACCAAGAGGCGACTGTTGACGTTGAGACTGGTGTTTTGCTGGTACTATATTTAATGAAGCTGCCAGTTGAGGACTTGTGAGGCATCTGTTTCTCAAACTAGACACTCTAATGTACTTGTTCTCTTGCTCAGTTGTGCACCAGGGACTCCCACTCCTCTTTCTATTCTGGTTAGATCCAGTTTGCACTGTTCTGGGAACAGTTTATTGGCAATTTCTCACATGGAATAGCCTTCATTTCTCAGAACAAGAATAGATTGACAAGGTTCAGAAGAAAGTCCTTTGTTTCTGGCCATTTTGACCTGTAATCGAACCCACAAACGCTTATGCTCCAGATACTCAACTAGTCTAAAGGTGGCCAGTTTTATTGCTTTTTTGATTTGGACAACAGTTTTCAGCTGTACTAACATAATTGCAAAAGGGTTTTTCTACTGATCAATTATCCTTTTAAAATTATAAACTTGGATTAGCTAACACAACGTGCCATTGGAACACAGGAGTGATGGTTGCTGATAATGGGCCTCTGTATGCCTATGCAGATATTCCATCAAAATATGCTGTTTCCAGCTACAATATTAATTTACAACATTAAAACTTGTTGAGGATAGGGGGCAGTATTTGCACTTTGGATGAATTGCGTGCCCATAGTGAACTGCATCCTACTCTGTCCTAGATTGCTAATATATGCATATTATTATTACTATTGTATAGAGTATATGTCTGTGAGTATATGTCTGTGAGTTTAACAGAACTCATAGGGCAGGCAATCTTCCAAACAATAAGTGGAATTCTGAAAGTTGGGACAACTTTGACGTCATCGCCCCCTCCTTTCCCAACAATAGATAGATCTAGAAGCACTTCCTACGCCTTCCACTAGATGTCCTCATTCAGTAGAAAGGGGAATGGAGCAATTGCTGTGAACTTTGACCGAATGGGAGGGGAAATAGTCAGCGTCCCGACAGAATGCCATTTTGCTGTGCCGCATTTCTCTGTGGGTGCTACCGCTGTTCCATTTGGCTCCAGATGAAAACGTATGATCCGGTTGGAACGTTATTTGATATAATGACAATAACATACTGAAGATTGATTCTCTACTTAGTTTGACCAGTTTATTCGATCTTTTGGAAGTTTTCGTGCGAGTTATCTTGGACCAGCAGTCAGTTTTTGGGCACGTGAGCTGAAAGTGATAGCAAATGTAGCTACTTGGACACTAAAGTTGGACATTATTGAACAAAACAACGATTTATTGTGGAACTAGGACTCCTTGCACTACATTCTGATGAAAGATCATCAAATGTAAGGGAATATTTATGTTGTAATTTCGTATTTCTGTTGACTCCAACATGGCGTACGTCTGTACATTTTATCTCGAATCCCACCGTACCTTCTTCGCTGTGCAATCTGGTTTCCGAGCCGGTCACGGGTGCACCTCAGCCACGCTCAAGGTACTAAACGATATCATAACCGCCATCGATAAAAGACAGTACTGTGCAGCCGTCTTCATCGACCTTGCCAGGGCTTTCGACTCTGTCAATCACCATATTCTTATCGGCAGACTCAGTAGCCTCGGTTTTTCTGATGACTGCCGTGCCTGGTTCACCAACTACTTTGCAGACAGAGTTCAGTGTGTCAAATCGGAGGGCATGCTGTCCGGTCCTCTGGCAGTCTCTATGGGGGTGCCACAGGGTTCAATTCTCGGGCCGACTCTTTTCTCTGTATATATCAATGATGTTGCTCTTGCTGCGGGCGATTCCCTAATCCACCTCTATGCAGACGACACCATTCTATATACTTCCGGCCCGTCCTTGGACACTGTGCTATCTAACCTCCAAATTAGCTTCAATGCCATACAACACTCCTTCCGTGGCCTCCAACTGCTCTTAAACGCTAGTAAAACCAAATGCAAGCTTTTCAACCGTTCACTGCCTGCACTAGCATCACCACCCTGGATGGTTCCGACCTTGAATATGTGGACATCTATAAGTACCTAGGTGTCTGGCTAGACTGTAAACTCTCCTTCCAGACTCATATCAAACATCTCCAATCGGAAATCAAATCTAGAGTCGGCTTTCTATTCCGCAACAAAGCCTCCTTCACTCACGCCGCCAAACTTACCCTATTAAAACTGACTATCCTACCGATCCTCGACTTCGGCGATGTCATCTACAAAATAGCTTCCAACACTCTACTCAGGAAACTGGATGCAGTTTATCACAGTGCCATCCGTTTTGTCACTAAAGCACCTTGTACCACCCACCACTGCGACCTGTATGCTCTAGTCGGCTGGCCCTCGCTACATATTCGTCGCCAGACCCACTGGCTCCAGGTCATCTACAAGTCCATGCTAGGTAAAGCTCCGCCTTATCTCAGTTCACTGGTCACGATGGCAACACCCACCCGTAGCACGCGCTCCAGTAGGTGTATCTCACTGATCATCCCTAAAGCCAACACCTCATTTGGCCGCCTTTCGTTCCAGTTCTCTGCTGCCTGTGACTGGAACGAATTGCAAAAATCGCTGAAGTTGGAGACTTTTATCTCCCTCACCATCTTCAAACATCTGCTATCTGATCAGCTAACCGATCGCTGCAGCTGTACATAGTCTATCGGTAAATAGCCCACCCATTTTTACCTACCTCATCCCCATACTGTTTTTATTTATTTACTTTTCTGCTCTTTTGCACACCAATATCTCTACCTGTACATGACCATCTGATCATTTATCACTCCAGTGTTAATCTGCAAAATTGTAATTATTCGCCTACCTCCTCATGCCTTTTGCACACAATGTATATAGACTCTCTTTTTTTTCTACTGTGTTATTGACTTGTTAATTGTTTACTCCATGTGTAACTCTGTGTTGTCTGTTCACACTGCTATGCTTTATCTTGGCCAGGTCGCAGTTGCAAATGAGAACTTGTTCTCAACTAGCCTACCTGGTTAAATAAAGGTGAAATAAATAAAAAATTAAAACGTCTGAGCGCCGTCTCAGATTATTGCAATGTTAGGCTTTTTCCGTGACGTTTTTAAAAAATCTGACACAGCGGTTGCAACTCTTAAAGGATAGGGGGCAGCATTTCCACTTTTGGATAAATAGCGTGCACAATTTCAACTTCCTGCTACTCATGCCAGGAATATATGATATGCATATGATTAGTAGGTGTGGATAGAAAACACTCTGAAGTTTCTAAAACTGGTTCAATCATGTCTGTGACTATTACAGAACTTATGTAGCAGGCAAAACCCAGAGGAAAAACTGTTCAGAATTATTATAATTTTTTTCCTCTTACCGTTCCCCCAGATGTCTTTGCCAAGGGAAATTTGATAGCGACCATTTTACAGTTCCTACGACTTCCACAGGATGTCACCAGTCTTTGGAATTAGGTTGAAGTTAATCATTGGTGAAACGAAGAAGAGGCACATCCTGGAACAACGTTATACTGTTGATAGTTACACAAGAGGGAAAATGGTGCATGTTTTGTTTACTTTCTCTATTGAATACAGATTGCCCCGTCTACAATTTGATCGATTATTAACGTTAAAAATACCCAAAGTTGTATTACAAAAGTAGTTTGAAATATTTTGGCAAAGTTTATAGGCAACTTTTGAAATGTTTTGTAGTGACGTTGTGTTTTGGAAGGCTGTTTTTTTCCGGATCAAACCTGCTTTATAAATGGACATTTTGGGTATACATGGACGGAATTAATCGAAAAAAAAGGACCAATTGTGATGTTTATGGGACATATTGGAGTGCCAACAAAGAAGCGCGTCAAAGGTATTGCATATTTTATATTTTATTTCAGCGTTTTGTGTAGCGCTACGCTAATTATTTTGTTTACAACTCGTTCAGGTGGTTCAGGGGGGTGCATGCTATCAGATAATAGCTTCTCATGCTTTCGCTGAAAATAATTTTTAAAATCACGAGTGTAGCTTTAATTGAGTACCCTGCATGTGTGATTTAATGAAAGTTTGAGTTTTATCGCGTTTTATTTGAATTTGGCACTATGCATTTCCCGAGGCTATTGGCCACATGAGACGCTAGCGTCTCCCCTATCCATAAGAGGTGATCTTTAATTATATGTAGAACATGTATCTTTAGTCAAAGTTTATGATGAGTATTTCTGTTATCTGGCGTAGCTTTCTATAATTCCTCCGGATATTTTGGAGGAATTTCTGAACATGGCGTCAATGTAAACTGAGATTTGTGGATATAAAAATGCATATTATCGAACAAAACATAAATGTACTGTGTAACATGTCATATGACTGTCATCTGATGAATATTTTCAAAAGGTTAGTGATTCATTTTATCTCTAATCCTGCTTTTGTGATTTTATCTTTGGCTGGAAAAAATGGCTGCATTTTTCCTTTGATTTGGTGGTGGTTTAACATAAATATATGTTGTGCTTTCGCTGTAAAACATTTTAAAAATCTGACACGATGGGAAGATGAACAAGATGTTTATCTTTCATTTGAGGTATTGGACTTGTTAATGTGTGAAAGTTAAATATTTCTAAAGAATATTTTTGAATTCCCTGCACCACCTTTTCAGCTGAATGGGGGTGGAGTGGAGTAACCCTCAGGGAATGCCTTGCCATAACTACACACTGTATTTCTGATCAATTTTATGTAATTTTAATGGACAAAATGCTTTTTTATTTTTTCAAGAACAAAGACATTTCTAAGTGACCCTCAACTTTTGAATGGTAGTGTATATTTAAAATCAAATACTTTTAGACTGTTTTACTCAAGTAAGATTTTACTGGGTGACTCACTTTTACCTGAGTCATTTTCTATTAAGGTATATTTACTTTTAATCAACTATGACAATTGGGTACTTTTTCCAAAACTGCCAAAGTGTAATTAAGAACTTCACCATACTCATTTAATTTATCTTTTCTTGTAGTCTCCATAAACCATGGGCATGTCATGCTGATCATGCTGAACAATCAGTCTGCTCATGCCCTGTACTACATTCTTTCCTGTTTACAGTGTGGCGTTCAATGGCTTTTTAATCCCAAAGGCACACCTCCTCTAGGTTTTTTACTAAACTCTAGGAGGTGACGCAAAAGCATTTTACAGCTCAGTGTTCGTGTGATTCGGTGCCAGCTCACCACCTGTTCCCTGGCCCGCTACCCTGAGTTATGAAAGGAAATTACAAAATAGCAAGAACAATAAGAGTTTTTTTTAGAAACCGGCCCAAAATTAGATTTTTCTTTATAAAAAAATTTTGAACAGCCAAGCAAGAACCGGCCCCACCGGAATTACAACCCAGTCTGTATGCATCATCGGAATAAAGTGACCGCTCCACAAATAAATAAAAGCCAGATTTTACTTATTACCTGTCACTGGCTGGATGGATTTGGCACAGATTAAAATTCAATTTTACACAAGCGATAAACTTATTACAGAACATGGAGTTGGACTTGAGGTTGGGCGCTCTTGATTGAGTCATCAATAAAGTTTTAGTGCTTCATCATTATCCACGTGCTAACAGCATTAGTAATTCATCCTCCGTGTTTCTATCCATTCACCACAGCAGCAGAGGGAAGATAAATAAACAGAGAGAAAGAGAGGAGGAGTAGAGAAAGAGAGGAGTGGAGGCTCAGGTGGAGGACGGAAATGCGGGTGAGTTGATGATGGATCAGTTCTGACAGAATTGGAGAGAGGCAAACAACGGGGCCAGGGTTTGCATAGTTCACCCTTCTTACATGTTTAATTTCCGTTTTGTTTCATTCACGCCAAGAAGTGTGATGCTGACCGTACTCGTTACTCATGCGAAAAACGGTACAGCTGATGTTGCAGTTTGCTCTTGCAAAAATAAATTAAGACTGATGGTGGGCGAATCTGAATAAATAGAACTTAGAAATGTGTAGCTGCATAAGTGTGAGAAATCATCAAAACGTTTTTTATTATGGTTTATTTTCAATTGGTTCTCTGTGTTAGCTCATTACCCATACTCATAATAAGGTTGACAGAAATTAGGAAGTTTGGAATGGAAATGTAAAGCAGAGAATTAATTGGGCCTTGCCTCAACAGTATTTACTAAATTCCATCCAGTCTACAGGGAATGCTAAGTCTAGGAAACCTCCATATATCTAAAAGGTCTCTACGTAATTGTGTATAGAGAAGAATGTTATATACTCTTTCATTGCCGTCCAATTACTTTTTAGTTTTTTTTCCAAATCTATATTAGGTACTCTGAGAGATTTGAGGTGAGTTTGTCTCGCGCTACCTCTAAGTATCTGCAAATTGAACTATCGAGAGATTCCATTTCAAAGCATGTGGCTACGACACCATTCCTTGTGTGTTTATATGAGTTTGTGCTCATGAGTCAGGTAATTGTTTGGAGCTCTGAAAAATGTTCTTCTCCATGGTGGTTTAGTCTACAATATCATTGCTGTGGTTGTTGTTAGGTTCATTTTGCACAATTGTGAGTGGGTGCTGTGGTCTCCTTTGGAGTGTTCATGGCACAGGGGTGGTATAATTTAGAAGGTTGGGACTGTGTCCAAGGCTTTAATTATGAATAACGTGCATTGGATGTTAATTGCCTAGCCAATAGCCAACAGTCATTGTATTTAGCTGAGGCGTCATGCATGCACCTAATTGTTTTCAGAAGACACTGATGGCCAACATTGATATCTTTGAATAAACAATACCTTCCATAATTCCAGTGTAAAAATGGATATGACACCCCTGGTGTGTGCTGTAACAGGTACGCCTACCCATTGACCTCAACTTCTACATAATATATCTTTACATATCCAGCAAAGACAGAAATGTTGCTGTGCTCACTTACCCAACGAGACATTCTAACACAAATGTACAGTACGTCAATTAAAATACTCCCCATTGAATGGTTAAATTGAATAGCCTTTCTTCCATTACTATACTGTCGACCTATGGAGAGTTATGAGGCAGAGTCCCTTGCAACTACCAGTAAAAGTGAGGTAACCTAACTCTAATGGAAACAAACAGACAATAAATAAGCCAGTATCCTAGGTACCAGCTACTACTTCAATGTACCGCTTACAATGTTTGCAACCTAAATAGCACCTTATTCCTTATATAGTGCACTACATTTGGCCACAGGCTCTGGTCAAAAGTAGTGCACTATATAGGGAATATGAGGCCATTCGGGACACTTATGAGATTTTCTAGTCTAATGGGTACCCAGGGAAAGAGCCATCACTAAGGACTGGTTTATTGACACTTACTGACCAACCAAATACAATACCACCAGACAGTGATTACATAATGTCCTGTTGGACCAGGTTTTGGTCAACCACAAATTCTCATTCCAAGTGTGTGACTCATACAGACCCTCTTGGACATGCCAAAATGTATTGCTGTTACCCATGACCTCCCTTTTCCATAATGAAATATACTAGTGTCCAGAAGGTCAGGTGAGGTCTAAACTTGATACTGCAGCGAGTCCATTACTCCCTGACCCCCCCTAACTCTGCTGTCATCCTCATGAACTTAGTTACACGCGTTTATGGCCTCTCTATTTAAGAGCCCACAGTGGGACATGCCTCTCTCCCCACCCAATAAAATCAGAAGGGAAGCAAAGGAGAAATGCTAGCAGGACCTCTCCAAAGTTTTATGCAGCCGTAAAACAATTTACATATGTTCAACATGTTCGGACCCCAAGGGCGTAGAAGTGAAAAGGTTATCAATGAGAGACCATCTGTAACTGCCTTCAAAGGGAGTTTTTCAGTTCTTAAAATCCAGGCACTTTTGATTTATTTAAGCCGAGCCAAGTAATAACATTTAGAGTGAATCAGAAGGTGTAATTCCGTGAGCTGAGGTTGCTGATCTCCCAGACACAGGGTTAGGTGTACTCCTGGTGGTGCTTTGAATTTAAAAAAATGCTCTGAGGGTCAATAGTTTTCTCATCAGGGTGACCTTGTGGTAAAAACCCATGATCTTGAGCTCTGAGCTCTGCGATTGTAAAGCCATTAAATGCAAGGTTATAACCAAACAGATCAGGTGATCTAAGAATACAAAATTATGAATTGACTGGTTTCAACATGCAACACTATTTGTCTTAGTTATTCAACATCTTCTGAAATACCCTTGAGAGTCTCACAAAAAACAGTGACTACATGTATTCATCTTGGTATCTATTCTTTAGATCTACCTGTAAAGAAAGGCCAAGTCGTAAGGCCAAGTCTGATTTAATTTTGAAGTCAAGTTTGATCTTTGGTTACCTCTGGGTAACAAAAAAAAGGTTAACGGTTTTACTTTTTTCAAGTCTCAAAGTGTATTTGCCTTGTGCACAGGATACAATAGGTGTAAAACAGTACAGTGAAATTCTTACCCTGAGAGCTCTTTCCCAACAATGCAATGATAATAATATAATATATATATTTAAAATAAAAAAGTAAGATAAAAGTAAGGGAACTTCACTATACACTGCGTTCTTAGTCCCCGTTTGTGACTATCACCATTTATACTTCACTGAATTCTCTATAACTCACACTTCTACCATCATGAGCCTCACTGAACTCTAGGCAGGTTTCCATTGACCCAGGTTATTCGACAAAAGCAATGCCGCAAAAAAAATACATTGCGACTTGTAATGAAAACAGTAGCTATCAGGCCTCCCGAGTGGCGCAGCGGTCTAAGGCACTGCATCGTAGTGACACTAGAGGTGTAACTACAGACCCAGGTTTGATCCCAGGCGCTTATCACAACCGGCCGTGATTGGGAGTCCCATAAGGCAGCGTACAATTGGCCCATCGTCGTCCGGGTTGGGGGAGGGTTTGCCTCCCGAGCCCATTGGGAGTTGCATCAATGAGACAAGATCAAAAAAGGGGATAAAATAATGGTAGCTCTGAGATATTATAAAGATTGACAACATTTGTATCTGTTCGACAGGGGTGGATTTTTCTTTATTGCGACAAATTATGGTGGAAACTATGTTTTCTAATAAATTATGATTGCTGAATAATTTTGATGGTAGGTCTACATGGGGCACGTGAAGTCATTACGTAACTATAAAGCTTCACTCCACGTTTTAATTTTAATGGCCTATTGATCAAACAAAAACATCAACAACAAAAAAATGCAACTATAAGAATAATGTTTCTTTGCGGGACAAGGATTGTCCTGACTTTCAAGAATTCCTGAATTGCTTAGACTTGCTTTTCCGGTTGGCTGGATGCAAGTTTCACCATCCAATTATTTCAGATCTACAGAAGTGCAAGTTTCACCATGGCACGGGCCGTGACGATATGTTGGCACATTATAATTATTTGAATATGGCAAATGTTAGTCAATTCTTGCATTCTATCCATGCTGGCTTTTGCTGGCTACCTGAGACATGAAACTTTATTATAATCCCAATTGTTTTATGTTCCGTATTATTTTGGGGGCTAATCCTCCCCGCTTCCTTTCTCTCCCTCCTGTTGTCTCCTCATTTGAAACCCTTGAAAATGTGCTACAAATATAGAGTACAGGATCTATGTTTTTTTTATACCATGGCAGATTAACCCTACTGTTAAATCATGGAAACAGTAGATTAGGGATTACGGATGAGTTTATGGTACATTGTAATGCAGAAGGGTGCAGTACAGGCCACAGTAAAGATGTTTCACATATATACTGTATAATATACCTCACTTTTCACTTTTCCCACTGGAAGAGTTTATGGGGTGTTTGTATCTGTGTGCTTCATAGTCTGACCTGTGTTAATTAATTCTCATGTGGTTTATGCCACATCCAATCTATCAGATCTGAAACAATAGCGAACTGAGTTGACTTAAGTGTGTGTGTGTGCGTGTGTCTGTAGTGTACACATTTTACTATACTTGTGGGTTCCAGAAGTTCACACAATAACTACAATTCAGAGAAGTGAGGACATTTTCCCAGTAAAAAGGCTATATAAGGCTTAGGGGTTAGGTACAGTATAGAATTAGACATAGAGTTAGGGTTATAATTGGGGTTAAGGTTAGGGTAAGGGGTTAGGGAAAATAGGATGTTGAGTGGAAATTAATTGTTGGTCCTCAGAATTATAGTAAAGATATAGCTTTGTGTGTGCGTGTGTGTGTGTCCAAAGGGACTTATCGAGGAAGGAATCGTTTTCACATGGTCACAGCATGTGTGGTGTAGCCTCTTA
Organism: Oncorhynchus kisutch; assembly: GCF_002021735.2. Classification (NCBI taxonomy): domain Eukaryota; kingdom Metazoa; phylum Chordata; class Actinopteri; order Salmoniformes; family Salmonidae; genus Oncorhynchus; species Oncorhynchus kisutch. The sequence continues at coordinate 8,417,093 of NC_034194.2, forward strand.
AGGCAGGTGGTAGGAATTTACTCTAGGGTCAGTGAGAATAGAAGGCAGCTTCCCTGGATCACTGACTGACTGTCTGTTCTGATCTGGCAAAGGGGCTTAATGATGTGGTTTCAGGGGCCGGGAATGTGATTTCAGCCTCTCGTGCAAGGCGGCTGAAAGTTGACCACAGATCACACATATCATGCCAGACACACACACAAATACTCACACAACTACTCGCACAAACACACGTACACACACTCTCTTCACATCCACAGACAGGCAAGCAGAGAGTCCTGCTGTCCACCATGTATTTTCCTTCTCTCCCTCCCGGGTACATCATCCATCTCTCGTTGTGAACACCAGTGTCTTCTCTGGCTTGATAAATGTCTCTCCCTCAGTACAGTGTCTGGGCCAGGACACTCTTAAATTACCCCAAGCTGTGGAGGAGGGAGAGAGGGACTCACAAAAAATGCACATGGGCTGGTCCTTTTTTTGAGGGAAATGGTTCTCTCCCTTCTCCTTCTCCCCCATTCTCTCTTTAAAAGTAATATATGAAGTCAGGGTTATTGATGATTATTCAACAGAACCCTATTCTCTCTGTCTCCCTCCCTCTCTACCCCACTCCACAGGCCCCCTCTTGCTCTCTCATATGACTAATGTTGTCTCTCAGTCAAAATGAGGTCAGGAGCGTAATGGTGGGGGACGTATTTTGCAGTTACGGCTGTCTGCAAATGGCCCATCCATAACAATGGCCCATACATTACCCTTTCAGTCATTTTATTGGTGATATCTCCTTATCAGCTAATCCTTTATGTTGAGGGAGGGGATGAAAAAAGTTACACCTTTTGAGTGGAATTTTGTATGTTTTGTTTTATTTAACCTAACCCAGGTGATTCCATTGAGGTCACAATACAATACCTGTTTCTTTAGGGAGTTAACAACGGGTTGTTTTATTTATTACACACTTCCCAGTAATCTTTCAAATCAACAACACTTTACGGTGAAATCTAGGTTAATTCTTAAAATCATCAGCACACTCAGGCCAGTGTGTCCACTCCAGTGTCGGACACCTCTTCACCCAGTTGACAAATTGATTGTTGGTCCCGCAGTTCACGTGATGGAGCTTGGCCAGGGACCATTTGACCCCCTCACTCTGTCCACCAACAACCAGACTTGTCATAAAAGTTCCTTTCAGCCCAGAGTGTGGCAGTTAACCTCAGACCCCTCAGCCATGGTGCCCCTTTGTAAAGTGGGCGCCCTTAACTTTGGGAGACTGACAGGTTTTTGAAAAGGAAGTGCTCAGGATGAGGGGGGGGTTGTGTATGTGGAGAGAGCAGAGGAGGTTGTGTGTGTGTGTGTGTGTGTGTGTGTGTGTGTGTGTGTGTGTGTGTGTGTGTGTGTGTGTGTGTGTGTGTGTGTGTGTGTGTGTGTGTGTGTGTGTGTGTGTAGGAGGGGGGGGGCTGTTATTGGCTAGGGACATTGGAAGGGAGGTATTTTTTCTAAGAGACTTAATTGCGCCCCTAGCACTCTCCTCAATCTCCTTTTATGACGCCAGAACTTAAATATTTGCAAACAATCCAGTGTCATTGCAACCTGTTTGCCCACTGCTCATTTGCTGGTGATTAAGGCCCTTGTTCCTCTCTCAAAATCCCACTTAGCCGCTCTACTACTCTATCCACACTCCCTCATTCAACAAGATCAGACCAGTCACGTTACACGTGTCAAATCGAATGCGGTTGGATTCCTAATTTTCTCGTCGACTTTGTTGAAGTCTGGTTGTGGGGCCGTAGGGTTTGGCAGGGATAGGCCGTCATTGTAAATTATAATTTGTTATTAACTCAATTGCCTAGATAAATACAGGTTAAATAAAATATGGAATACAAATCCGGAATTGTCTTCAAGTGGAAAGACTTGCAATTTCCTAATATTTGAAAATTAAAATTAAAATTAAAATGATTTAACTATGGATGAGTTTGAATAGAAAAGCAGCTAATAAACTTACATTCACATCCATGCTCATCGTCTTCTAGATGGAGGTTAAATCAGTTTGTGGTTCTTAGAACCAGAGACCCCCAAACACAACAGTCCAACATTTCAAAGTGGAAGAGTTCAAACCAGGAGGAAACATCTAAGCAGTGCCCGAAACATCGGTAACATCCCAAATGGCACCCAACTCCCTGCATAGTGCACTACTTTTGACCGGAGCCCTATGGGTCCAAGTGAAAAGTAATGCACTGTTATAGGGAATAGGGTGCCATTTTGGAAACAGTCATCATTATCCTGGCAAACAGGCCCTGTTAAGGTGCTGACTCACAACCAAATCCCTCTTCAATACCTCCCTAACCCATGGTACAAGACCCTCAAATCAATATCACTCATTTGAAGGCATCTAGGAGTGGATATATCAACAAGTGCCAGGGAATGGTTTAACTGATGGTCGATATAGGAGACAAAGGAAAGAGGGGCCAGCGCTGTGTTTTAATAGTGCCTTCACAGAAACAGACCCTCACATACTGGGAATCAACATGGTTATCTCCGAGGGTTTGCGAGACAAATTTATGTGGGCCGTTATCCTGACGGAAAACCAATTGACGTGCGGTAAAATGGAATCCAACCGAAATTGAAGTAAATCTATTTCAATGAAAATGTTGAATTTTTTTAAGCTCATGTGTTCATTGGCACTTTGAAGCTTTGGGTCCGAAGAAGTTTTAAGACACAAGAACAGATGGTATTTATTCGACATCTGGTTTGAATTTGTGTTGCATTTACATTTTCCCTTTTAGTGACAAGACAAAATATCGATAACGCCATAAAACATAGGTTGTAAGCAACATTTCCAACAACACCTCAGCATTCTTCAACAAGCTTTTACTCTGGCCTAGCCTGCCAGCTGGAAGAAAAATAAATCTCGACCAGATTGATTGTTTTTTCTTTAGCTCAAAGACTGTCCAGAACATTTGAAGCTTGTTTTGCGGTATCCCCCCCCCTTAAATGTCTTGTTAGTCTTTCATAGGGTAGCTTGGAAGGTGAGTGTGAGAGAGAGATGAAATAGTGGTAGAGTCTGTGTGTGTGTAACTGTCAACGAGAGAGAGCGATTGTGATTGATTAAATGTAAGATGGTGTCGAGCTCTGAAGCAAGCTTCCAGAAAATTGGAACGGAAATAGCGCCACACCAAACTGGAAGTCTTCCAACTAGCTTGGAAAGACAGTACCGTGCAGTACCGAAGAGCCATTACTGCTGCTCGATCATCCTATTTTTCTAACTTAATTGAGGAAAATAAGAACAATCCGAAATTCCTTTTTGATACTGTCGCAAAGCTAACTAAAAAGCAGCATTCCCCAAGAGAGGAAGGCTTTCACTTTAGCAGTGATAAATTCATGAACCTCTTTGAGGAAAAGATCATGATTATTAGAAAGCAAATTACGGACTACTCTTTAAATCTGCGTATTCCTTCAAAGCTCAGTTGTCCTGAGTCTGCAAAACTCTGCCAGGACCTAGGATCAAGAGAGACGCTCAAGTGTTTTAGTACTATATCTCTTGACACAATGATGAAAATAATCATGGCCTCTAAACCTTCAAGCTGTATACTGGACCCTAATTCCAACTAAACTACTGAAAGAGCTGCTTCCTGTGCTTGGCCCTCCTATGTTGAACATAATATACGGCTCTCTATCCACCGGATGTGTACCAAACTCACTAAAAGTGGCAGTAATAAAGCCTCTCTTGAAAAAGCCAAACCTTGACCCAGAAAATATAAAAAACTATCGGCCTATATCGAATCTTCCATTTCTCTCAAAAAAAATTGAAAAGGCTGTTGCGCAGCAACTCACTGCCTTCCTGAAGACAAACAATGTATACGAAATGCTTCAGTCTGGTTTTAGACCCCATCATAGCACTGAGACTGCACTTGTGAAGGTGGTAAATGACCTTTCAATAGCATCAGACCGAGGCTCTGCATCTGTCCTCGTGCTCCTAGACCTTAGTGCTGCTTTTGATACCATCGATCACCACATTCTTTTGGAGAGATTGGAAACCCAAATTGGTCTACACGGACAAGTTCTGGCCTGGTTTAGATCTTATCTGTCGGAAAGATATCAGTTTGTCTCTGTGAATGGTTTGTCCTCTGACAAATCAACTGTAAATTTCGGTGTTCCTCAAGGTTCCGTTTTAGGACCACTATTGTTTTCACTATATATTTTACCTCTTGGGGATGTCATTCGAAAACATAATGTTAACTTTCACTGCTCTGCGGATGACACACAGCTGTACATTTCAATGAAACATGGTGAAGCCCCAAAATTGCCCTCGCTAGAAGCATGTGTTTCAGACATAAGGAAGTGGATGACTGCAAACTTTCTACTTTTAAACTCGGACAAAACAGAGATGCTTGTTCTAGGTCCCAAGAAACAAAGAGATCTTGTGTTGAATCTGACAATTAATCTTAATGGTTGTACAGTCGTCTCAAATAAAACTGTGAAGGACCTCGGCGTTACTCTGGACCCTGACCTCTCTTTTGAAGAACATATCAAGACCATTTCAAGGACAGCTTTTTTCCATCTACGTAACATTGCAAAAATCAGAAACTTTCTGTCCAAAAAATGATGCAGAAAAATGTATCCATGCTTTTGTCACTTCTAGGTTAGACTACTGCAATGCTCTACTTTCCGGCTACCCGGATAAAGCACTAAATAAACTTCAGTTAGTGCTAAATACGGCTGCTAGAATCCTGACTAGAACCCCAAAAATTTATCATATTACTCCAGTAATGCTCCAGTTTCAACTGTTCTGCCTTATTATTATTGGACCATGTTGGTCATTTATGAACATTTTAAAATCTTGGCCATGTTCTGTTATAATCTCCACCCGGCACAGCCAGAAGAGGACTGGCCACCCCACATAGCCTGGTTCCTCTCTAGGTTTCTTCCTAGGTATTGGCCTTTCTAGGGAGTTTTTCCTAGCCACCGTGCTTCTACACCTGCATTGCTTGCTGTTTGGGGTTTTAGGCTGGTTTTCTGTACAGCACTTTGAGATATCAGCTGATGTACGAAGGGCTATATAAATAAATTTGATTTGATGAGTCTTCAGTAAAGACTTAAACGTTGAGACCGAGTTTGCGTCTCTGACATGGGTAGGCAGACCGTTCCATAAAAATGGAGCTCTATAGGAGAAAGCCCTGCCTCCAGCTGTTTGCTTAGAAATTCTAGGGACAATTAGGAGGCCTGTGTCTTGTGACCGTAGCGTCTGTTGCACCACAGACTGTCCAGGAGTTGACAGATGCTTTAGTCCAGGTCTGGGAGGAGATCCCTCAGGAGACCATCCGCCACCTCATCAGGAGCATGCCCAGGCGTTGTAGTGAGGTCATACAGGCACGTGGAGTTCACACACACTACTGAGCCAAAGTTGGATCAGCCTGTAGTGTGGTTTTCCACTTTAATTTTGAGTGTGAATCCAAAGTGTGATTTTGTTGTCAGCACATTCAACTATGTAAAGAAAAAAGTATTTAATAACAATATTTCATTCATTCAGATCTAGGATGTGTTATTTTAGTATATGAACTCAGCAAAAAAATTATGTCCTCTCACTGTCAACTGCATTTATTTTCAGCAAACTTACCATATTAAATATTTGTATCAACATAACAAGATTCAGCAACTGAGACATAAACTGAACAAGATCCACAGACATGTGACAAACAGAATGGAATAATGTGTCCCTGAACAAAGGGGGGGTCAAAATCAAAAGTAACAGTCAGTATCTGGTGTGGACACCAGCTTCATTAAGTACTGCAGCCGAGGGGCCAGTGCCCCAGTACTGCCAGTGCCAGTACTGCAGCTGAGGGGCCACTCCTCATGGACTGCACCAGGTTTTCCAGTTCTTGCTATGAGAAGTTACCCCACACTTACACCAAAGCACCTGCAAGTTCCTGGATATTTCTGGGGGTAATGGCCCTAGCCATGCTCAATGGGATTGAGATCCGGGCTCTTCGCTGGCCATGGCAGAACACTGACATTCCTGTCTTGCAGGAAATCAGGCACAGAACGAGCAGTATGGCTGGTGGCATTGTCATTCTGTAGGGTCATGTCAGGATGAGCCTGCAGGAAAGGTACCACATGAGGGAGGAGGATGTCTTCCCTGTAACGCACAGCGTTGAGATTACCTGCAATGACAACAAGCACAGTCCGATGATGCTGTGACACACCACCTCAGACCATGACAGACCCTGCAATAGCATCGAATAGTCCCCGCGATATGTAACTGTTCAGGGAAGTCAGGAACCAATACACGCAGTCAGTCAGGAAAGCTAAGGCCAGCTTCTTCAGGCAGAAGTTTGCATCCTGTAGCTCCAACTCCAAAAAGTTCTGGGACACTGTGAAGTCCATGGAGAATAAGAGCACCTCCTCCCAGCTGCCCACTGCACTGAGGCTAGGTAACACGGTCACCACCGATAAATCCATGATTATCGAAAATTTCAACAAGCATTTCTCAACGGCTGGCCATGCCTTCCGCCTGGCTACTCCAACCTCGGCCAACAGCTCCGCCACCCCCGCAGCTACTCGCCCAAGTCTCTCCAGGTTCTCCTTTACCCATCCAGATAGCAGATGTTCAGAAAGAGCTGCAAAACCTGGACCCGTACAAATCAGCTGGGCTTGACAATCTGGACCCAATTTATCCGCCGCAACCCCTATTACCAGCCTGTTCAACCTCTCTTTCATATCGTCTGAGATCCCCAAGGATTGGAAAGCTGCCGCAGTCATCCCCCTCTTCAAAGGGGGAGACACCCCGGACCCAAACTGTTACAGACCTAAATCCATCCTGCCCTGCCTATCTAAGGTCTTCGAAAGCCAAGTCAACAAACAGGTCACTCATCTCGAATCCCACCGTACCTTCTCCGCTGTGCAATCTGGTTTCCGAGCCGGTCACGGGTGCACCTCAGCCACACTCAAGGTACTAAACAATAAAAGACAGTACTGTGCAGCCGTCTTCATCGACCTTGCCAAGGCTTTCGACTCTGTCAATCACCATATTCTTATCGGCAGACTCAGTAGCCTCGGTTTTTCGGATGACTGCCTTGCCTGGTTCACCAATTACTTTGCAGACAGAGTTCAGTGTGTCAAATCGGAGGGCATGCTGTCCGGTCCTCTGGCAGTCTCTATGGGGGTGCCACAGGGTTCAATTCTCGGGCCGACTCTTTTCTCTGTATATATCAATGATGTTGCTCTTGCTGCGGGCGATTCCCTGATCCACCTCTACGCAGACGACACCATTCTATATACTTCCGGCCCGTCCTTGGACACTGTGCTATCTAACCTCCAAACGAGCTTCAATGCCATACAACACTCCTTCCGTGGCCTCCAACTGCTCTTAAACGCTAGTAAAACCAAATGCATGCTTTTCAATCGATCGCTGCCTGCACCCGCATGCCCGACTAGCATCACCACCCTGGATGGTTCCGACCTTGAGTACCTAGGTGTACCTAAGTACCTAGGTGTCTGGCTAGACTGTAAACTCTCCTTCCAGACTCATATCAAACATCTCCAATCGAAAATCAAATCAAGAGTCGGCTTTCTATTCCGCAACAAAGCCTCCTTCACTCACGCCGCCAAACGTACCCTAGTAAAACTGACTATCCTACCGATCCTCGACTTTGGCGACGTCATCTACAAAATTGCTTCCAACACTCTACTCAGCAAACTGGATGCAGTTTATCACAGTGCCATCCGTTTTATCACTAAAGCACCTTATACCACCCACCACTGCGACTTGTATGCTCTAATCGGCTGGCCCTCGCTACATATTCGTCGCCAGACCCACTGGCTCCAGGTCATCTACAAGTCCATGCTAGGTAAAGATCCGCCTTATCTCAGTTCACTGGTCACGATGGCAACACCCATCCGTAGCACGCGCTCCAGCAGGTGTATCTCACTGATCATCCCTAAAGCCAACTCCTCATTTGGCCGCCTTTCGTTCCAGTACTCTGCTGCCTGTGACTGGAACGAATTGCAAAAATTGCTGAAGTTGGAGACTTTTATCTCCCTCACCAACTTCAAACATCTGCTATCTGAGCAGCTAACCGATCGCTGCAGCTGTACATAGTCTATTGGTAAATAGCCCACCCATTTTCACCTACCTCATCCCCATACTGTTTTTATTTATTTACTTTTCTGCTCTTTTGCACACCAATATCTCTACCTGTACATGACCATCTGATCATTTATCACTCCAGTGTTAATCTGCAAAATTGTAATTATTCGCCTACCTCCTCATGCCTTTTTGCACACAATGTATATAGACTCCCCTTTATTTCTACTGTGTTATTGACTTGTTAATTGTTTACTCCATGTGTAACTCTGTGTTGTCTGTTCACACTGCTATGCTTTATCTTGGCCAGGTCGCAGTTGCAAATGAGAACTTGTTCTCAACTAGCCTACCTGGTTAAATAAAGGTGAAATAAAATAAAAAATAAAATAAAAAACCCTCCACCTCCAAATCGATCCCGCTCCAGAGTAGAGGCCTCGGTGTAATGCTCATTCCTTCGACGATTACCGCGAATCCGACCATCACTCCTGGTGAGACAAAACCACGACTCGTCAGTGAAAAGCACTTTTTGCCAGTCGTGACTGGTCCAACGACGGTGGGTTTGTGCCCATAGGCAACCGGTGCCGGTGATGTCTGGTGAGGTCCTGCCTTACAAGAGGCCTACAAGCCCCCAGTCCAGCCTCTCTCAGCCTATTGCGAACAGTGTAAGCACTGATGGAGGGATTGTGCATTCCTGGTGTAACTTTGGCAGTTGTTGTTGCCATCCTGTTCCTGTCCCGCAGGTGTGATGTTCGGATGTACCAATCCTGTGCAGGTGTTTTTGCACGACGTCTGCCACTGCGAGGACAATCAGCTGTCCGTCCTGTCTCCCTGTAGCACTGTCTTAGGCGTCTCATAGTACGCACATTGCAATTTATTGCCCTGGCCACATCTGCAGTATGTTTGTATGTTTCTATGTTTTGGTTGGTCAGGGTGTGAGCTGAGTGGGCATTCTATGTTACATGTCTAGTTTGTTTAGTTCTATGTATGGCCTGATATGGTTCTCAATCAGAGGCAGGTGTTCGTCATTGTCTCTGATTGGGAACCATATTTGGGTAGCCTGTTTGGTGTTGGGTTTTGTGGGTGATTGTCCTTGTTCTGTCGCTGTGTTACTTTGCACCAGTATTAGGCTGTTTCGGTTTTCGTGTTACGTTTATTTGTTTTTGTATTTGATCGTGTTTACTTTGTCTCATTAAACATGGATCACAATAGCCACGCCGCATTTTGGTCTGACTCTCTTTCACCTAAAGAAAACCGTTACAAACTCAACCAAAACAAAAAGCAAATGCATCAAACACATTTGTAGAGATACAAGCTTTTAGATTCATTGCATGCTATGAATATGGGATGAAATACTACTTTTATAAACATAGGTGATTTTATCCCAATACTTTTACTCCCCTAAAATGTACAAGAAGTGCTGTAATTTCTAAATGGTTCACCCAATATGGATGGAAATAAACTCAAATTAAAGCTGACAGTCTGCATTTGAACCACATATTTATTCATTGTTTGATTTGAAATCCAAAGTTTTTAGGTATTGAGCCAAAAAAAGAAAAACATGCTTCACTGTCCCAATAATTACTGAGGGCACTGTACTTAGACTTGGACATGTGAGGTTGCAGACAGGTGGCTCGCACTCCCTCTCCATCTCTCAGTCAAATCTATTCACGCACTCACACACGATTCATGCGTTGCACATACACACACACGTACAGTATATATATATACATATGAAAGCAAACTATGGTCAGGGTGTGACAGAGTTTCAAATTATATATAGGGGAACTTCAATCCATGTTTTATTCAATATCATCTAACCATGAATATAGGGTGTCTCCTATAAGCTAGGGATCTTGGCTTTCCAGCCGTACCATACAATCTTTCGTGCGACTTAGTACCATATATGCGTATACGGCCATAAAAGGGCAGGTCACACCCATGAGTTAATTTCAAGATGGCTGCGACTCATGGTCCTTTAGTTTTTAGAAGCTAAATCTATTTAAATCTTGAACAACGTTGATGTTGTTAAAGCGAAGACTCCACAGAAGATTAGGATATGTTATTTGTCCACTTGTGTCCACCATTATCGATTCACAGCCCAGAGAGTGAAGTTAATTTCATGATTTGTGTTCACTTAATTAACAACAAACATCTTACAAGGTAAGCCTCGATTTAGTCTGTGTTTGAGCTAGAGCAAAATGGGAGTGTCAAACGAACAAAAGTAGCTTATTGTCATTGTTCTCCTATAATGTATGGCTGAATTAGATCATCAACTGCCACTCAGTGACTACATCTTTGCGCACAAAAAGTGTTCCTGTTTATCTTTCGACCTGTGGTATAGAGCTAGACTGGGGAGCGGGTAAAATGAAAAAAAATTGCACAAATAGAAAGACAGTTTGTAACAGTAAAAAAAAACAGTATGTGCAGGAAGTGTCACATCTGCTCCTGCCACGCCCTCTAGTGCTCATCCTGTGTCTCCTTGACCTACCGCCACACAACCAGGGCCTTCTCCCTCTCCCTCTCCCACTGTGTGTGTGATTGTGTGGGCGGAGACAGGTGTGCTGGAGTCAGAGCAGATCCCCACCAGCTGCAGCCTGTTCCATAACCAAGACCTCTACAAATAGTCCTGCCACTTCCACACTGCCAGATTGTAATCTCTGCTCAGTCAGAAAAAACATCTAGAAACTGTCTCCAGTCCCACTTCTCGCCAGTCCTGCTACTCTGTCCTGTATTCCCCACTCTACGCTCCTTTGGATTCCCCTACGGACCTGCTTACCCTGTCCCAACACCTCTCGCTCCAGCCTCAGCCTCCACAACTGGTTTCCGGCAACCCGCCCAAGCTTTCCCTGGTCTACACTCAATCTCCCCCCCTTGTTTAAATAAACACCTTGGTTACTTCCTCCCAGTCTCTTTGTCTGAGTCTGCTCTTAGGTTCACCTGTTCCGCTCCGCGTGACAGGAAGGTGAAAAAAAAGCCCAAAAGGGCTTGTCGAGTAACCCCCCCTAATGGTCATAAATCACACAGATTCTACAGTGTGGACAAACAAACCAAATATAAAATAAAAACTAAATTCAAGAGAGATAAAGGAATGGAAAATCTAAACAGAAGGTCAAGCTAATGGGGATGTAGAACTGTGATAGATAGTAGGTGCCTCTTAATAAAAAAACTAAAACAATGACAGGGATATCTTGGCTAAATCTGATGGTAATGCTACGGCATTGTGAAAGGACGCACTCTGAATGCACAGAGCACATTTTAAACGGGTTCTTTAATCGCTTTGGCATAAAGTATCAGGGATATAAAAAGAAAGCAAAAAACGAAGCAAACTTCCCATCATTCCATGTAACTATGGAGAGGCCACCAAATTATCATGGTCATTGTTACTTTCTCTAAAGGTAGGCTACCTGTGTCCCACTGTTTGCATTGCATAGGCTAGTACATTGATTTTACATGTTGGGTATTTTGATATTTTATTAGGATCCCTATTTGCTTTTTCAAAAGCAGCAGCTGCTGTAACTGAGGTTCACACAAAACATGAAAGATTTCATAATACAGAACATTAATTAACAAGAACAGAACAGACCTACATCAATAAATACACATTATTACTGCCAAAATACTCATCAGCAACCCCCTGTTGGCCCATCCAAATTTCTGCAGGCCCACCCACCAACGAATATCTGTCTACACCCCTGCTGGGAGGGCATCAAACTCTTGTGGCCATTGCTTCTTTGTCTGTTATGTGTCCCACTGTTTGCAGTGTGTGTGTGTTACACACCTCTCTGTGAGGCAATCTCCAGACAGTGTCCAAATGATCCTTTTCATTATGATCTAAAAAGCTGTTTCTAGATCAGCACTGAGATGCTTTCTGGACAGAGGTGAGCTTGCTGCTCTCTCTTACCTGGACAGTTGTGAAGGGCCAGTTTACAACCCCCCCCCCCCCCCCCCCCCCCCCAGAGGGAGCCTACTGAAGGAATTAGACATTTACAAAGTTGATCTCTGAGAGAAGGTTGGTGAGATGGTGTGCTAAAGGTCACCAGCAGTGAATTTGTAACAAAGTTTAGGCTGGGTGTTATATTTTAGTATATTGCTTTTATATTACGGTAATGTAGTTTTTTAAATTAGTAAACTGTAATGATGTGTATCTTACAGCAATATTGATCCCTTTATATTTATTTATTTTATTCCTCACAGAGAGGATGATGATGATTGGGAGCAAACCACCCCCAGGCAAACCCTCCCTGCCGGTCAAGGTCTTCACCCTCCACTGCCAGATCTGTCTCTAATGCTGTCTCTACGGATGGTTCAAGTTCCACCACTTCACAAAGACCACACTCCTCTTACACTACCCCCACTGCAGGCCGGGCTCCACTCTCCTCTCAACCAGCTAGAGGTGTGGGGGCAGGGCGCTAGGACAGAGAAGAGGGAGGAACAGAGGACAACAGAGGGAGATGAACCTGAGGACAGTACCACCCAGGTTCAGACCCGAACGACCTGTAGGCCCACAGTTGGACAGTACTCAAACATACACCCCCTTGCAGCTGTTTCGGCTCTACTTCACGACCTCTGTACAGTGGTCACTAGTTTCCAACACCAACAAGTGTGGGGACAAGAAGCAGCAGGAGGTGAAGAAGATGCACTCAAAACAGGTCACCATGGGCGAAATGCTCTCAAATATTTTATGGGACTGGCTAAGGTATCAAGACGAGTTGACTAGTGGAGCTCGTTAGCGCTCTACCGATTGTTGGCAATCCACTGTACTCTTCAAGTGAGTGACCCACAAAAGGATGAGACGAATGACAAGAAGGGGAATGCAGGGTATGATCGTTTCGCAGGAGTCAAGCTCGGTTACACTTAAAATGTATACCTGTTTTAATTATTTTTAGAGCAAATAGTTCTTATTAATGTGGGACCAACACCTTTTAGGCGTATTCAATGTGTAATAGCAGTGGAATTACCCTTTTCTGACACTTTGGAGAGGTTGAAAGGACACCGCCACACTGTTTGAGAGAGGATGCTATTGTAGAAATTGTGTTTTTATAGTGACCAATAACTTTTAGGCATATTCAATGTGTAGTAGCAGTGGAATGGCCTAATTTACATACTTGGGACACTTTGGAGAGGTTGAGGGGACAATTGGAGATGTCCTTTGACTGCACCTGACACCCCTTACTAAAACGTCTGTAAAGTTCTAGCTGTTGTGTCTATCAATCCCATTGTTTACCCAGAGGACTTGTTCTGGAAGCCATCTGGTGTGTTTCCAGCGCTTTTCATCATTAACTGACTTATAGTGTGCCCATGAAAGAGGACACCAAAAAAGTTATTTTGTATGTGTGTTAGGAAAAGGGTTAGCTAAAATGCTATAATTGTCCCTGAAGCGACTCAGGCATATGTAGCTACAACCAGGCCTGCCCTGAGAGCTGTTTCCATTAATGCAATCCTGCAAAACCAAAAATTACATTTTGAATATGGCTTAGATATGGCTGAGAACAAAAAATATATATATAAGGCAAACCTTGACTCAGAAAATATAAAAAAAACTATTGGCCTATATCAAATCTCCCATTCCTCAAAAAAATTATTATAAAGCTGTAACTCACAGCCTTCCTGAAGACAAACAATGTATACGAAACACTTCAGTATGGTTTTAGACCAAATCATAGCATAGAGACTTCACTCATGAAGGTGCTAAATGACCTTTTAACCTTTCTGGCGCAGGCGTTCCACTAGCAACCCACCTCAACAACATCCGGTCGAAAATGCAGAGCACGAAAATCAAATTACAGAAATAGAAATATTTAACATTCATGAAAATACAAGTGTCATACTTCAAAATAAAGCTTAACTTCTTCTTAATCCAGCCGCAGTGTCAGATTTCAGAAAGGATTTACGGCGAAAGCACACCATGCGATTATCTGAGGACAGCGCCCCACATACAAAGCATGATATTTTTATTTAACCTGGCAGGTGCCCCACAAAAGTCAGAAATAGCAATATAATAAATGCCTTACCTTTGAAGATCTTCTTCTGTTGGCACTCCAAAAGATCCTAAGAACATCACAAATGGTCATTTTGTCTAGTGGAAGCTCTAGGAACTGCAATCTGGGAGGATTTTGACTCATAATATAAACATGACAGCCATTGAAAAGAGTGGTAGGCTGAAATTATTTTATTATTATTTGTCCTCTGGGTTTATCCTGCCATATCAGTTCTGTTATACTCACAGACATTATTTTAACAGTTTTAGAAACTTGAGTGTTTTCTATCACTATAGATTTGACCTCTTGGCGAAATAGGAAAACATAAGTAAACTTTCACTGCTATGCGGACAATACACAGCTGTACATTTTGATGAAACATTGTGAAGCCCCAAAATTGACCTCCCTGGAGGCCTGTGTTTCAGACATAAGGAAATTGATGGCGGCAAATGTTTTACTTTAAAACTCGGACAAACAGAGATGCTTGTTCTAGGTCCCAAGAAACAAAGAGATCTTCTGTTGGATCTGACAATTAGTCTTGATGGTTGTAAATAAAACTGTGAAGGGCGTTACTCTGGACCCTGATCTCTCTTTTGACGAGCATATCAAGAATATTTCAAGGACAGCTGTTTTCAATCTTTGTAACACTGCAAATATCAGAAACTTTCTAACCAAAAATGATACAGAAAAATGTATCCATGCTTTTGCCATGCTTTTGTCACGTCTAGATTAGACTACTGCAATGCTCTACTTCTACTTCCCGGATAAAGCACTAAATAAACTTCAGTTAGTGTTCAACCCGGATGCTAGAATCTTGACTAGAACCCCAAAAATGTGATCATATTACTCCAGTAATTTCTATACAGGCCTCTCTATACAGGCTTCCTGTTAAGGCTAGGGCTCATTTCAAGGTTTTACTGCTAACCTACAAAGCATTACATGGGCTTGCTCCTACCTATCATTCCAATTTGGTACATACCTACATGTACGCTACGCTCACAAGACGCAGGCCTCCTTACTGTCCCTAGAATTTCTAAGTAAACAGCTGGAGACAGGGCTTTCTCATATAGAGCTCCTTTATAATGGAATGGTCTGAGAGACAGATTCGGTCTCGAACTTTAAGTCTTTATTGTAGACTCATCTCTTCAGTAGGTCCTATGATTGAGTGTTGTCTGGCCCAGGGGTGTGAAGGTAAATGGAAATGCACTGGAGCGACAAACCGCCCTTGCTGTCTCTGCCTGGCCGGTTCCACTCTCTCCACTGGGATTCTCTGCCTCTAACCCTATTACAGGGGCTGAGTCACTGTCTTACAGGTGCTCTTCCACGGCGTCCCTAGGAGAGGTGCGTCACTTGAGTGGGTTGAGTCACTGACGTGATCTTCCTGTCCGGGTTGGCGCCCCCCTCGGGTTCATGCCGTGGGGGAGATCTTCGTGGGCTATGCTCGAACTTGTCTCAGGGTAGTAGGTTGGTGGTTGAAGATATTCCTCTAGTGGTGTGGGGGCTGTGCTTTGGCAAAGTGGGTGGGGTTATATCCTGCCTGTTTGGCCAAGTCCGGGGGATTCGTCAGATAGAGCCACAGTGTCTCCTGACTCCTCCTGTCTCAGCCTCCAGTATTTATGTGTGAGGGGGCTAGGGTCAGTCTGTTGTATCTGGAGTATTTCTCCTGTCTTCTCCGGTGTCCTTTGTGAATTTAAGTATGTTCCCTCTAAATCTCTCTCTTTCCACTTATGGAACACTGACCTCTTCACTGGACGTCCTACCTTGTCCTGGACCTGCTGTTTTGGACTCTCTCTCTACCGCACCTGCTGTCTCTAACTGAATGAATGATCGGCTATGAAAAGCCAACGGACATTTACTCCTGAGGTGCTGACCTGTTGCACTCTCTACAACCACTGTGATTATTATTATCTGACCCTGCTGGGCATCTTTGAACGTTTGAACATCTTGGCCATCTTCTTTGTTAATCTCCACCCGGCACAGCCAGAAGAGGACTGGCCACACCTCAGAGCCTCGTTCCTCTCTAGGTTTCTC
The DNA here is from genome assembly GCF_002021735.2 of Oncorhynchus kisutch. Taxonomy (NCBI): domain Eukaryota; kingdom Metazoa; phylum Chordata; class Actinopteri; order Salmoniformes; family Salmonidae; genus Oncorhynchus; species Oncorhynchus kisutch. The sequence continues at coordinate 8,433,164 of NC_034194.2, forward strand.
TCTAGGTTCCGGCCTTTCTATTAAGTTTTTCCTAGCCACCGTGTTTCTACATCCGCATTGCTTGCTGTTTGGGGTTTTAGGCTGAGTTTCTGTACAGCACTTTGTGACATCGGCTGATGTAAGAAGGGCTTTATAAATAAATGTAATTAATTGAGAGCCTTTCGTTCTCCGAAACACAACCTTGCCAAGCCACACTGCTCGCTTAACCCGGAAGCCAGCCGCATCAATGTGTCTGAGGAAACACCATCCAGCTGGCGACCGAAGTCAACTTGCAGGCGCCCGGACCGCCACAAGGAGATACTAGAGCAAGATGGGGCAAGGAATTTCCAGCTGACCAAACCCTCCCCTAACCCGGAGGATGCTGGGCCAATTGTGAGTCGACTTATGAGCCTCCCGGTCACGGCTGGCTGTGACACAACCTGGGATCTGTAGTGATGCCTCAAGCACAGCGATGCCATGCGTTAGACCACTACGCAACTTGGGAGCCCGACTAAAAGTACTGTACTGAGTGTCTGTCATCGTTGTCAAATAGTAACTCGTTAGTAATTACTTGAGTAATTCACAATGGTTGTCAAATAGTAACTACTTAGTAATTACTTGAGTAATTCACAAAGTGGAATGAAGAAACATTGTAATTACAATATTTTTTATTTATAACGATGTTGTAATAACGGACATTTTGATTTTGCGTTGAAAGTATATTGCAATTACACTTATAGGTGCTATAAGTGTAATTCCCCAATGATTTCCCAATTGTAATAAAAAGGTTTACCCTACTGTGTTTCACTATACTTGATGCTGCTTGCTTGAAGATGCTAGTGCCTACATTAACAAAATACATGATATTATTTTGAACATTTCACTTACATTACACCTTTGAAGCCACAGAAATAAACCCTTTCTTCCCTTTTCAAAGACAGGTGCATCTTATTTACAAAGGTTATACCATTATGTGTTTCACTTAACATTAAGTTCCTTGCTCCTGGGTAGGTATGTTATAGTTACATGCATATCCTTTGTAAAAATATTGCTCTTATGTTTAATTCAGTACACCGTTTAAGCCAAATAATATTGAAATAAGATAACTGAAGCTGTAGATAGTTACTGTATAGGGTGTGCATTGTTACAAGCCTAGCTTATTACTATTTAGTTGCATATTAATTAATGTACACTTAAGGTAAAGTGTTACCAAATCCACAGATTGCGAGTTCAAGATAAATACCTTTACTAAAAGTATTAATATATTGACTGACCGTGTCTCTCCAGATCTCCCATCAATGCTATTTTTAGGGTACATTTTATATGAATGTTATACTTTTTCAGCCATTCCTGAATCTGAGACCAGAAACAGGCTACCTAACGACAATACCAGAACAAATGATCTATTGATTCTGTATCCTCACAACAAAATCTGCAGAGCTGTGATGATTGTATGCCACAAATATTCAAAATATTGTAGATGGTGTCATGGTCGTCATATGGAGGAGACCAAGGCACAGCGTGTAAGCGTACATACTTCTTTAATGAAAGAACGAACACTGAACAAACTATACAAAACAACAAATGAACCGTGAAGCTAATATGCGTAGTGCAGACAGGCAACTAAACATAGACTAAGAACCCACAAAATACCCAAGGAATATGGCTACCTAAATATGGTCCCCAATCAGAGACAACGATAAACAGCTGCCACTGATTGAGAACCAATTCAGGCAACCATAGACAGACAAAAACCCCTAGACAATACAAAAACAAACAAAAACCCTCGTCAAACCCTGACCTAACCAAAATACTAAAGAAAACAAAGATATCTAAGGTCAGGGCGTGACAGATGGCCAGAATTCTGCAAAATAATTTTAGCTGAAAAGTTTGAAGACTTGAATCTTGCACCTTGACGTCATACACCCTGTGCTATTGAATCGGTACAAAATCTCTTTGCAGCTATTTTGCCTTCTGTATGGCACAGCTGTCAACATCCTGGTCCTCAAATGTAATTGGTATACTTTCCTATTTATGCTATTATTGTTGCTCTGCCAGTTTTGATCAATTATATTGGGCAGAGAAACCAGTTCCCGGCCTCCTCTGCCACATGCCTCCTCCATTTTTGGGGTAATGGTGTCATCAATTGGTTGTAATATTGGATTGAGTAGACCTTCCCATACAATGCCGATAACTCCAGGAAATACATAACTACCATTACAATTTACAATATTATTTAAAAACAAAATGCCTTTTTCAAACATCTTTATTTCATAAATTACAGGTCTTTTATCAACCAATTTGAGATCAACCATAATATTTGTTGTATCTTTTCTGAGGGGTGAAACTTAAATTGCAACCATCTCTGCAATGCTTGTTTGAAAAAGAGAGATACTTTGAACAAGGTTTCATTTTCAATTAATCAAAAATGAGACATGGCAATCTGCAAAAAGTCAATTTTTAAACAATGGATGAACTTTTACTTCACCCCAGTCTTCTTCAACACACCATCTCCCTTTTTATCACCATTATCATCAAATTCAACCTCTCCTTTCCTCATTCTCTTTGACCTCTTTTTTTCCTCCATTCCTCCTCTGAAATCCACCTTTGCCTGTCCCAATGTTCCTCTTCTCCCGGGTTTGCTAGCAGCTCGACGGCATCCCATCTCATAATGGTACAGGTCACCTTGGAAACGTGTTGTCTCTAAGTGCATGTGCGGTGGCACAACACCCGACTGTAACCAGCTGGCTCTTCGCAGTGTTCTTATTAAGAAACAAAAGTTCTCCCGGTCGTCTATTTCTTATATGGTTTTGTGGTGGGCCACACTTTAAACCATAAGTTTTTTGTGCTTATGGAACATTTCTGCAATCTTTTATTTCAGCTCATAAAACATGGGACCAACACTTTACATGTTGTGTTCACTTTTTTGTTCAACGTAGGTCAGAAAGTAGTTATGTAATTGTAAGACCTATTACAGTAGGTCTAGTGTCTGTAGCTTAACTTCTTGGATATAGGGGGCGCACTTTTAAACTGTTAAGGGGCTGTACCATTTTGAAAACCAACCACTTTAGGCCACCTGTTAGTCATGTTGTTTTATGTGATTTCAAATATTTAGAGTGCACGGTAATAATGCTTGATGGCAGAGCTTTTGTCTGAAGCCAAAAAAGACAGGAAATTCAAAAGCTATTTAAATCTACCTAACATGGCTTTTCAGCACAAGCAGCTTGACTACTGCTCGAGTACTGTTGCTTTATTGAGAGGCATTTGAACGTACAGTTGAAGTCGGAAGTTTACATACACCTCAGCCAAATACATTTAAACTCAGTTTTCACAATTCCTGACCTTTAATCTTAGCAAATATTCCATGTTTTAGGTCAGTTAGGATTACCACTTTATTTTAAGAATGTGAAATGTCAGAATAATAGTAGAGAGAATTATTTATTTCAGCCTTTATTTCTTTCATCACAGTCCCAGTGGGTCAGAAGTGTACATGTACTCAATTAGTATTTGGTAGCATTGTCTTTAAATTACTTAACATGGGTCAAACATTTGGGTAGCCTTCCACAATATTTTGGGTGAATTTTGGCCCATTCCTCCTGACTGAGCTGGTGTAACTGAGTCAGGTTTGTAGGATTGACGTCAAGGCCTTGTGATGGCCACACTATTATCTTGGCTCTGTTGTCCTTAAGCCATTTTGCCACAACTTTGGAAGTATCCTTGGGGTCATTGTCCATTTGGAAGACCCATTTGCGACCAAGCTTTAACTTCCAGACTGATGTCTTGAGATGTTGCTTCAATATACCAACGTTCTTTTCCTCACTCATGATGCCATCTAAGTGCACCAGTCCCTCCTGCAGCAAAGCAACCCCACAACATGATGCTGCCACCCCCATGCTTCACGGTTGGGATGGTGTTCTTCGGCTTGCAAGCCTCCTTTTTCCTCCAAACTTAACGATAGCCATTATGGCCAAACAGTTCTATTTTTGTTTCATCAGCCCAGAGGATATTTCTCCAAAAAGTATGATCTTTGTCCCCATGTGCAGTTGCAAACCGTAGTCTGGCATTTTTATGTCGGTTTTGGAGGAGTGGCTTCCTTGCTGAGTGGCCTTTCAGGTTATGTCAATGTAGGACTCATTTTACTGTGGATATAGATACCTTTGTACCTGTTTTCTCCAGCATCTTCACAGGGTCCTTTGCTGTTGTTCTGGGAATGATGTAAACTTTTCCCACCAAAGTACGTTCATCTCTAGGAGACAGAACGCGTCTCCTTCCTGAGCGGTATGACGGCTGTGTGATCCCATGGTGCTTATACTTGTATACTATTGTTTGTACAGATGAACGTGGTAACTTCAGGCATTTGGAAGTTGCTCCCAAGGATGAACCAGACACTTTTTTTCTGAGGTCTTGGCTGATTTATTTTGATTTTCCCATGAGGTCAAACAAAGAGGCACTGAATTTGAAGGTAGGCCTTGAAATAGATCCACAGGTGCACCTCCAATTGACTCAAATGATGTCAATTAGCCTATCAGAAGCTTCTAAAGCCATGGCACAATAATCTGGATTTTCCAAGCTGTTTAAAGGCACAGTCAACTTAGTCCAGTGTATTGACCCACTGGAATTGTGATACAGTGCATTTTAAGTGAAATAGTTTGAAAAATGACTTCATGCACAAAATAGATGTCCTAACCGAATTGCCAAAACTATAGTTTGTTAACAATACCTTTTTGGAGTGGATGAAAAACTAGTTTTAATGGCTCCAACCTAAGTGTATGTAAACTTCCGACATCAACTGTATATATATATATTTTTTTTAATCAAAATGTGTTTTTTGGGAGAATTGCTTTCTGTATCATGTAAACTTTCATGTGCCTTTATAATAAAAGTGTATGCCATCTGTAAATGTGAATAGAATTGGTAAATTACGAGCCTTGTCGGGTTTTACAGTTATAGGGAATGTGAACTTTAATAGTTAGTCTTTTTATACATTGATTGTTACTATATTTAGAAAGTATATCATATAACAAACGGAGGTATTTCGCCTACAAAAATAATATTTCTGGAAAAAAGGAACATTGGCCATCTAACTGGGAGTTTCGTGAGTGAAAACATCCGAAGCTCATCAAAGGTAAACTTTGCTTTTCTGATTTCCGTGACCAAGTTACCTGCTGCTAGCTGGACAAGATGCTATGCTAGGCTATCGATAAACTTACCCAAATGCTTGTCTAGCTTTGGCTGTAAAGCATATTTTGACAATCTGAGATGACAGGGTGATTAACAAAAGGCTAAGCTGTGTCTCAATATATTTCACTTGTGACTTTCATGAATAGGTATATTTTCTAGGAATATTTATGTCCATTGCGTTATGCTAATTAGTGTCAGTCGATGATTACGCTCCCGGACCCGGGATTGGGAGTTACTAGAGGTTAAATACTTTTTTCTTTACATAGTTCACTGTGCTGACAACAAAATCACACAAAAATGTAATTTATCAGCCCATGTAGGTGTGAATTTGGAGTCACACTCAAAATTAAAGTGGAAAACCACACTATAGGCTGATCCAACTTTGATGTAATGTCCTTAAAACAAGTCAAAATGAGGCTCAGTAGTGTGTGTGGCCTCGTGTCTGTATGACCTCCCTATAACGCCTGGGCATGCTCCTGATGAGGTGGCAGATGGTCTCCTGAGGGATCTCCTCCCAGACCTGGACTAAACCATGAGACATGATGCCCCAGATGTGCTCAATTGGATTCAGGTCTGGGGAACGAGCGGACCAGTCCATAGCATCAATGCCTTCCTCTTGCAGGAACTGCTGACACACTCCAGCCACATGAGGTCTAGCATTGTCTTGCATTAGGAGGAACCCAGGGCCAACCGCACCAGCATATGGTCTCACAGGGGGTCTGAGGATCTCGGTACTTAATGGCAGTCAGGCTACCTCTGGCGAGCACATGGAGGGCTGTGCGGCCCCCCAAAGAAATGCCACCCCACACCATGACTTACCCACCGCCAAACCGGTCATGCTGGAGGATGTTGCAGGCAGCAGAACGTTCTCCACGGCATCTCCAGACTCTGTCACGTCTGTCACATGTGCTCAGTGTGAACCTGCTTTCATCTGTGAAGAGCACAGGGTGCCAGTGGAAAATTTGCCAATCTTGGTGTTCTCTGGCAAATGCCAAACGTCCTGCACGGTTGGGCTGTAAGCACAACCCCCGCCTGTGGACGTCGGGCCCTCATACCACCCTCATGGAGTCTGTTTCTGACCGTTTGAGCAGACACATGCACATTTGTCGCCTGCTGGAGGTCATTTTGCAGGGCTCTGGCAGTGCTCCTCCTGCTCCTCCTTGCACAAAGGCGGAGGTAGCGGTCCTGCTGCTGGGTTGTTGCCTTCCTACGGCCTGCTCCACGTCTCCTGATGTACTGGCCTGTCTCCTGGTAGCGCCTCCATGCTCTGGACACTACTCTGACAGACACAGCAAACCTTCTTGCCACAGCTCGCATTGATGTGCCATCCTGGATGAGCTGCACTACCTGAGCCACTTGTGTGGGTTGTAGACTCCATCTCATGCTACCACTAGTGTGAAAGCACCGCCAGCATTCAAAAGTGACCAAAACATCAGCCAGGAAGCATCGGAACTGAGAATGGTCTGTGGTCACCACCTGCAGAACCACTCCTTTATTGGGGGTGTCTTGCTAATTGCCTATAATTTCCACCTGTTGTCTATTCCATTTGCACAACAGCAGGTGAAATGTATTGTCAATCAGTGTTGCTTCCTATGTGGACAGTTTGATTTCACAGAAGTGTGATTGACTCGGAGTTACATTGTGTTGTTTAAGGAGAAAAGAGAGCCTTTCATTCAATCTGAATAGTTAAATTTTGTCCTTGCAATATAGCCACAACCCAACCATGGCTTTAGTGGATTGATGTGCAAGTGCTGATGGATGCAAAAGCACAAGACTTGCATACTCCCTCCTACATTGTCATTGCTACCCAGGCATATAGTGGAGAGCTCTAAAACCATGACCACCTAAAAGATATTACGGACCAGCAACCATTTAAGAAAGTTCCAGAGCTGTGACAGCTCTAAAAGAAGAACCATTAGTGGTCCCAGAGGAGCACAATGCAAAAATGCCGCCACTAGGCAACTAGCCCATTTCCTCTTCACTGTGAGAGCCACTGAACGACCACAGCTTTAATGCTGTTTCCACTACAGCAGCCCTCTTTATCCGGCCAAAGGCATCTGAGGGCTCAGCGACTCAGCTCTCAGTTACTTGCCATCCCCCAGATAGAGAAGGAGACGTGACAGGGACAGTGTCTCCAAGTCACTTACAGGTCCCAGGGACAGTCCCGGGAGAGGACACAATGTCCAATCCCCATTTCTGTATAGAAAATAAAGTTGTTAGGAATAAAGAGGGTTGAGGAAAAAAATCCCCTGAAGAAAATTGCGTTATGCCATATGAATAAATTATTAAATGGGGCAAGCGCCTATGCTTTAATGTGAATATTGAGTGGTGGAGTTAGATTGCAAAAAGGTATCATGGGTTAAGTGTGATGGAACTACTGTGGGCAATGGAACATTTATGACTAAATGGATACATACTATAGCTAGGTTACTTTTAGATAGTGTACATATGCCATGTGTACAAGGTTTTGAAAATGTTGACAAAAGGAACAGCAGAAGACGAAAAGACAACCTGTTCTCTTGCTATAGGCATACAGTGGCATGCGAAAGTATTCACCACCTTGGCATTTTCCCTATTTTGTTGCATTACAACCTGGAATTAAAATTTATTTTTGAGAGGTTTGTATCATTTCATTTAGTCAACATGCCTACCACTTGGAAGATGTCAAATATTTTTTATTGTGAAAAAAAAAAAAGAAAAAAGAAAAAAAAAAGAACTTGAGCGTGCATTACTATTCACCCCCCAAAGTCAATACTTTGTAGAGCCACATTTTGCAGCAATTACAGCTGCAAGTCTCTTCGGGTATGTCTCTATAAGTTTGGCACATTGAGCCACTGGGGATTTTGTCCATTGTTCAAGGTTAATCTTTAAGTCATACCACAGATTCTCAATTGGATTGAGGTCTGGGCTATGACTAGGCCATTCCAAGACATGTAAATGCTTCCCTTTAAACCACTCGAGTGTTGCTTTAGCAGTATGCTTGGAATCAATGTCCTGCTGGAAGGTGAACCTCCGCCCCAGTCTCTAATCTCTGGAAGACTGAAACAGGTTTCCCTCAAGAATTTCCCTGTATTTAGCGCCATCCTTCAATTCTGACCAGTTTGCCAGTCCCTGCCGTTACTTTTTTTATGGCCACGCTTCAGTAAAGCCCAACTCGGTGGAGTGTACGGCTTAATGTGGTCCCATTGACAGATACTCCAATCTCCACTGTGGAGCTTTGCAGCTCCTTCAGGGTTATACTTGGTCTCTTTGTTATACTTGTTCTCTCTGATTAATGCTCTCCTTTCCTGGTCCGTGAGTTTTGGTGGGTGGCCCTCTCTTGGCAGGTTTGTTGTGATGCCATATTCTTTTCAATTTTTTTTATAAGACTTAATGGTGCTCCGTGTGATGTTGAAAGTCTTTTATAACCCAACCCTGATCTGTACTTGTCCACAACTTTGTCCCTGACCGGTTTGGAGAGCTCCTTGGTCTTCATGGTGCCGCTTGCTTGGTGGTTGCCCCTTGCTTAGTGGTGTTGCAGACTCTGGGGCCTTTCAGAACAGGTGTATATATACTGAGATCATGTGACATTTAGATTGCACACAGGTGGACTTTATTTAACTAAACTTCTGAAAGTTTATTGGTTGCACAATCTTATTTAGGGGCTTCAAGCCAAAGGGGGTGAATACATATGCATGCACCAATTTGTATTTATTTATATATATATATACAGTGCCTTGCGAAAGTATTCGGCCCCCTTGAACTTTGGCTTCAAACATACAGATATAAAACTGTATTTTTTTGTGAAGAATCAACAACAAGTGGGACACAATCAAGAAGTGGAACGATATTTATTGGATATTTCAAACTTTTTTAACAAATCAAAAACGGAAAAATTGGGCGTGCAAAATTATTCAGCCCCCTGAAGTTAATACTTTGTAGCGCCACCTTTTGCTGCGATTACAGCTGTAAGTCGCTTGGGGTATGTCTCTATCAGTTTTGCACATCGAGAGACTGACATTTTTTCCCATTCCTCCAAAACAGCTCGAGCTCAGTGAGGTTGGATGGAGAGCATTTGTGAACAGCAGTTTTCAGTTCTTTCCACATATTCTCGATTGGATTCAGGTCTGGACTTTGACTTGGCCATTCTAACACCTGGATATGTTTATTTTTGAACCATTCCATTGTAGATTTTCCTTTATGTTTTGGATCATTGTCTTGTTGGAAGACAAATCTCCGTCCCAGTCTCAGGTCTTTTGCAGACTCCATCAGGTTTTCTTCCAGAATGGTCCTGTATTTGGCTCCATCCATCTTCCCATCAATTTTAACCATCTTCCCTGTCCCTGCTGAAGAGAAGCAGGCCCAAACCATGATGCTGTCACCACCATGTTTGACAGTGGGGATGGTGTGTTCAGGGTGATGAGCTGTGTTGCTTTTACGCCAAACATAACGTTTTGCATTGTTGCCAATAAGTTCAATTTTGGTTTAATCTGACCAGAGCACCTTCTTCCACATGTTTGGTGTGTCTCCCAGGTGGCTTGTGGCAAACTTTAAATGACACTTTTTATGGATATCTTTAAGAAATGGCTTTCTTCTTGCCACTCTTCCATAAAGGCCAGATTTGTGCAATATACGACTGATTGTTGTCCTATGGACAGAGTCTCCCACCTCAGCTGTAGATCTCTGCAGTTCATCCAGAGTGATCATGGGCCTCTTGGCTGCATCTCTGATCAGTCTTCTCCTTGTATGAGCTGAAAGTTTAGAGGGACGGCCAGGTCTTGGTAGATTTGCAGTGGTCTGATACTCCTTCCATTTCAATATTATCGCTTGCACAGTGCTCCTTGGGATGTTTAAAGCTTGGGAAATCTTTTCGTATCCAAATCCAGCTTTAAACTTCTTCACAACAGTATCTCGGACCTGCCTGGTGTGTTCCTTGTTCTTCATGATGCTCTCTGCGCTTTTAACGGACCTCTGAGACTATCACAGTGCATGTGCATTTATACGGAGACTTGATTACACACAGGTGGATTGTATTTATCATCATTAGTCATTTAGGTCAACATTGGATCATTCAGAGATCCTCACTGAACATCTGGAGAGAGTTTGCTGCACTGCACACCCAATTTTTCAGTTTTTGATTTGTTAAAAAAGTTTGAAATATCCAATAAATGTCGTTCCACTTCATGATTGTGTCCCACTTGTTGTTAATTCTTCACAAAAAAATACAGTTTTATATCTTTATGTTTGAAGCCTGAAATGTGGCAAAAGGCCGCAAAGTTCAAGGGGGCCGAATACTTTCGCAAGGCACTGTATATATATCATTTTTTGAATCAAGTTATTTTTTTCATTTCACTTCACCAATTTGAACTAGTTTGTGTATGTTCATTACATGAATTGGAAATAAAACTCCATTTAAAATACAGGTCGTAATGCAACAAAATAGGAAAAACTCCAAGGCGATGAATACTTTTGCAAGGCACTGTAACAGTATGTGTTTGTTTTGTCCCAAATGTGACCACCATGTTAACAAAGGTTTGATGGTGATAGACTACACCCCTAGTGAAGATTGTGGCACCATTCAGTAGTAAGTTATGTACGCTAATACATTTTATTTTGAGGTATTTACTTGCTGAGTTTGCCTGAATCCTGTAAGATTCTGGACATGCAGGATGTTTTGTGCAGATAAATTACCTTATTAAAAACACAAGAAGATGTGAACTAATTCCCATCTCTCTATTCCTATCTCTATGAACAAGGTCTAGTCATATGTTAAGCTCTAGAGAGCCCAGCTATGAAGGTAACCTTCAACGACGTCTCCACGCCAAATACAGGACAAACTCAATTACCCACACCAACTGGCAAATCAGTTTTTCTGTCTGCCTTCTTTGACTGTAGATTGATATGGGTCATCTCCAACCAGTGGCTTGCTCTCCAGAACGAGCTCTCAGGGACCCCACACTGAAACAAGATGGGGGGTTTATGTCAATATCTGTGGCACCCTCTGCATTATCTAATCAGTCCCACACCAATTTGGTCTGATTTCAAATCATCAAATTACTTTTCCAGTTATGGTGTGTGAACGATTAAAGGATACCTGAAATTAATCGCTGCTAATAAGGACCCTTAGCCATAACCCTCCTGCCCTAACATAGTGTAAAGCCTGTGCCCTGCACATGATTTACGTGTGTGAGTAGCATGAGCAATGGTTTCAATGTAGCGGATTGAAATGGCTCAGGACGGTACAGTCATAAGATAACTGAATCTATTCTCAAGGAATACCATTTATATCAACCCGTAGTTGGTTGATCAGTTGATGTTACTTTAAAGTAAGTGCTATCTTTCCCAGAAGTCATCAAGTTACACAGTACGTAAATAAACAGTGATATACTGTGTCCTTCAGTCAAATTCAATTTCAGATGAAGAGCAAGATGGAAAAAGTCAAATTTATTTGACTGGACCATGACAGCTCATTAAATTACTTGATTAAATGAAGATTGAATGTTTAGAAAGAAAACACAGTCATTGCTTTTCACCTTTGACGGATGATGATCAGGGAGCCATTCCCACTTCACTAAACCGTAATAAGCAATAAAACTACAATCATGTGCAGTAAGAATCAGAATCACCTTTCTTCGCCAAGTACATTTACATGTATCAGGATTTGACCAGGTGAAGGATATTGCATCTCGAGTATATGGTTTGGGACATGGTGCTGGTAATTAGAATACCATGTTATGATTAAAACAGCACTCCACAAATGATTCACAGCACTCTATAAAGGAAAATACTGTACTTCAGTGCGGCATACTAAAGATTTTAGATAACACGCAAAAATTTGTACACCTTTAAGTTAACTACCGTTCCTCAAGTGTAGTTTCAGGAGGAGAGCTTTAAGCTTCAGGTGACTCACAGGGCTCCGAGTGGTGCAGTGGTCTAAGGCACAGACAGACGCTCTGGTTCAAATCCAGGCTGCATCACAACTGGCTGTAATTGGGAGTCCCATAGGCTGGTGCACAATTGGCCCAGCGTTTGCCGGTGTAGGTCATCATTGTATTTTGAATTTATTCTTAACGGACTTGCCAAGTTAAATTAAAAATTTTAAAAATCAAACCTAATCCACAACAGGAATTCCATATAATGGCTTGTTCTTCTGTATTGGAATGCAGCCTTAGAGCAGGAACTCCAGAGCTGTATTCGAATACTCATACTAATTGTACTATTTGTGACATAAATTGAGTACCGTAATTTCCGGACTATAAGCCGCTACTTTATTCCCACGCTTTGAACCTTGCGGTTTATACAATGACGTGGCTAATTTATGGATTTTTCCCGCTTTCACAAGATTCATGCCGCCAAAAAACTGAGCACCGTCACATAATGTGACGTAAATCGAGCTCAAACTTCCCATCATTCTGATTACGGTAGTCGTTTTGTCACCCTCATCATAGCAAAGACACTGAGAAATGCATATGATGCAGCTTTCAAGTTGAAGGCGATCGATCTGGCTGTTGGAAAAGGAAATAGAGCTGCTGCACGGGAGCTTGGCCTTAATGAGTCGATGATAAGGACGTTGGCAACAGCAGCGTGAGGAACTGACTCAGTGCAAAAAGACAACAAAAGCTTTCAGAAGGAAGAAATGCAGATGGCCCAAAGTATTTGCAGCCACTCAACATCAATGTAAATCGTGCATTTAAGGTGGCGCTCCGTGTTCAGTGGGAGGCTTGGATGACAAGTGAGGAGAAATCCTTCACTAAAACGGGCCGCATGCTAAGAGCAACTTGTGGTCAAGTGTGCCAGTGGGTCCTGACAGCGTGGAGCATTGTCAAAAAATCCACTATCATCAACGGGTTTCGAAAGGCTGGACTGCTGCGTGTTGAAGAGGGCAGCATGAGCTCATTGGGGAATTTGCCTCCGGATGAAAGTGAAGATAGCGACAATGAAAATGATCCAACATCGGATGAAGCAATTCTGAGGCTATTCAACTCCGACACCGAAGGAGATGACTTCAGTGGTTTCAGTGCACAGGAGGAGGAAGATAGTGACCAATGACTTTCTTGGTAGGCTACAGTTTACTGCTATTATTTTTTAAATTTTTGTTACAATTTATTTTTGTTACAAGCCGTGTTTCGTTTAAAGGCTGTGTAACGGTTTTCTTCTGGTGAAAGAGAGGCGGACCAAAATGCAGCATGGTTATTTTTGGACATCTTTAATAAAGATGAAAATAAAACAATCTACAAAAACAAGAAACGTGAAAAACCGAAACTGCCCTATCTGGTGCACACAGAGACAGGAACAATCACCCACAAGAGACCTAAAGAATATGGCTGCCTAAATATGGTTCCCAATCAGAGACAACGATAAACACCTGCCACTGATTGAGAACCACTCTAGGCAACCATAGACTTACCTAGAGCACTACTCTAACCACAATCTCATTACTACACACAACCCCAGACAAAACAAACCACATAAATCCCCATGTCACACCCTGGCCTAACCAAAATAATAACGAAAACACAGAAATACTAAGGCCAGGGCGTAACAGTACCCCCCCCCCCCAAAGGAGCGGACTCCCGGCTGCCACCTAAATCCTTAGGGGAGGGTCTGGGTGGGCGTCTGTCCACGGTGGCGGCTCTGGCGCTGGACGTGGACCCCATTCCAACATAGTCTCTGTCCACCTCCTTCGCGTCCCTTGATTGGCGACCCTCACCGCCGACCCAGGCCTAATAACCCCAACAAAGGGCCCACCTGGACTGAGGGGTGCCTCACGACTGAGGAAGTTCAGGACCGAGGGGTAGCTCGGGACTGAGGGGAAGCTCGGGACTGAGGGGAAGCTCAGGCAGGTTGATGGATCTGGCAGATCCTGGCTGGCTTGGTGGTTCTGGCAGCTCCTGGCTGACTGGTGGTTCCGACAGATCCTGGCTGACTGGCGGATCTGGCAGATCCTGGCTGAATGGTGGATCCTGGCTGAATGGCAGATCCTGGCTGACTGGTGGATCTAACGGATCCTGGCAGACTGGCGGCTCTAGCGGCTCCTGGCTGACTGGCGGCACTGGCGGTTCCTGGCGGCTCCTGGCTGACTGGCGGCACTGGCGGTTCCTGGCTGACTGGCTGCTCCTGGCTGACTGGCGGCAACAGCGGCTCCTGGCTGACTGGCGGCACTGGCGGCTCCTTGCAGACTGGCGGCACTGGCGGCTCCTTGCAGACTGGCAGCGCTGGGCAGACGGGTAGCTCAGACGGTACTGGGCAGACGGGTAGCTCAGACGGCGCTGGGCAGACAGGTAGCTCAGACGGCGCTGGGCAAACGGGTAGCTCAGATCGCGCTGGGCAGACGAGTAGCTCAGACGGCGCTGGGCAGACGGGTAGCTCAGACGGCGCTGGGCAGACGGGTAGCTCAGACGGCGCTGGGCAGACGGGTAGCTCAGACGGCGCTGAGCAGACGGGTAGTTCAGACGGCGCTGGGCAGACGGGTAGCTCAGACGGCGCTGGGCAGACGGGTAGCTCCGGCAACGCTGGAGAGGAAGGCTCTGGCAGCGCTGGACTGAGGAGCACTGGTGCCTCTGGAATGAGGGGCTCTGGCGCCCTGAGGGGCTCTGGCGCCTCTGGACTGAGGGGCTCTGGCGCCTCTGGACTGAGGGGCTCTGGCGCCTCTGGACTGAGGGGCTCTGGCGCCTCTGGACTGAGGGGCTCTGGCGCCCCTGGACTGAGGAGCGAGAGCTCTGGCAGCGCCGGACAGGCGGGAGACTCCGGCTGTGCCGGAGAGGAGTAAGGGAATACCCCCTGAAATGGACAAAAATGAATGGGAAGTCATTGGCATTGGACAAACCATATACATGATTTCCAATAACACCCAATTCGGCGTTGATTCATGCAAAGTTGATTGCAGCAAATGCCATATGGCAAATGCCAGTTGTAACACTTAAAAAATCCAAAAGGTGGCGAGTGCGCTCCACCTTGGTTTTTCATATTGGAAATGTAACCCAAGTCAACATCCAAAAGCAAAATTTTGAAAGAATAATTTTTTTGTTAAAAACTTATCACCTCTTAAAAAAGTGCTTTCTGGACCGTTTTTCGAAATTCTTTCGATTTATTTGTCAATTACACATGTAGAAGAACTGTATCAACATACTTTAGTCATATTTTATTATCATAATTTTTTTTTTTACTTGTGCATAAGGCATATGTTTTGTCCATTTGCAATATGATTTCATAGGAAGTCAAAAGTCGAAAATGTAAACTTAAAAAAAAAAAAATATCACCCTCGTGAATTGCTTTCTGGACTGTTTTTCGAAATTGTTTCGATTTTATGTCAATTCATCATGTGTAAGAACTGTATGAATATACTTTAGTAAAATGTTATCTTTTTTTTTTTTACTTGTGCATAAGGAATATGATTTGTCCATTTGCAATATGATTTCATAGGAAGTCAAAAGTCAAAGTCAAAAGTCACTTTTTTTGGGGCCAAATGCCATAAGAAATTTGACATGCTCAAAAATCCTGCAGAAATGCAAAATTGACTGGCCAGATGAACTCGGGCAGTGATAGTTGTTCCTTTCCATCACTCGTTGTGTTGATTTCATCATGTCCATTTGGTGATGTTTTTTCACTATAGAATCATATTGCAAATGCACGTGCATTTGCAATATGTTTCAATGGGCATTTACCATCACGAATTTGTCGTTCTCAAAAATCCTGCAGAAATGCTAAATTGACTGGCCTGATGAACACAGCATGGCCGGGCAGTGATAGTTGTTCCTTTCCATCACTCGTTGTGTTGATTTCATCAGGTCCATTTGGGGATGTTTTTTCACTATAGAATCATATTGCAAATGCACGTGCATTGTTGTGCAACTGGTGATTGAAAATAGGCACCTGGTAACCCAAAAGGTAACCCAAAAATAAAAATATGTTTGTAAATGCATTTACCGGTACTCCTATTTCCATGCCCGCTAAGTGAGCACCCTACTACGGCCCTCTATCCGTGGGGGCCTTCCTGAGTGCTTTATGGTCAGTTTAAAATATTCTGATGGATACGCATTGTTGTGCAACTGGTGATTGAAAATAGGCACCTGGTAACCCAAAAATAAAAATATGTTTGTAAATGCATTTACCGGTACTCCTATTGTCCATGCCCGCTATGGGAGTACCCTACTACAGCCCTCTATCCATGGGGACCGTCCTGAGTGCTTTATGGACTGTTTAAAATAGGCACCTGGTAACGCACAAATAAAAATATGGTTGTAAAATGCATTTACCGGTCATTCTGATATTAATGCCCGCTATGGGAACACAGGATGGCCGGGCAGTGATAGTTGCTCCTTTCCATTGCTCATTGAGTTGACTTCATCATGTCCATTTGGTGATGTTTTTTCACTGTTGAATCATATTGCAAGTGCACGTGCATTTGCAATATGGTTCAATGGGCATTTACCATCACGAATTTGGCATGGTCAAAAATCCTGCAGAAATGCAACATTGACTGGCCTGATGAACTCGGGATGGCTGGGCAGTGATTCTGGTTCATCTCAATCGCTTGTTAGGGTTGATTTCAGAATGTCACTTTGGTGATGGTACCTCACTGTTTAAACATATTGCAAATGGACAAGAGTCACCAGCAAGTCAATTAGATATCATTCTGACACCAAACTGATACAAACTGACACCAAACCCACTTTTTCCAACTCGTTTAGTAGCCAAACCATCACATACTTCAGAGCTGGCCCAAAATTCAAACGCCTTCGGTTCAAACCATAAAAAAAACACGTAGTTACGTTCTAGCTGCGGGTCCAATTCTGATGTTATGTGTAGGCCTAGCTGAGGCGACCCTGAATCCCAAGTTTCGGCTCGATAGGTCATTTGGTGTCCGAGCAAAACCCTAATTGGTGCTGAAAACCACTTTTTCCATGACTTGCTACGGGGTCCTTGAATGAGCTATCGAACAGAAACGTTGGGGACCGTCTATATGGGCCGAGACGGTCGCAATGCACCTTGTCTTGCGACTCTGGGACATTTCTAAATGTCGTCATTTTCGTGATGCAAAAATGAATTGAAGTCATTGCAAATGTACGAGGCTGTTTCTCGGTCCGAGAACCTTCTAGAGCCACGTAACTCACCACGCCCTATCGACCTGAGGTCTAGAACAGGATTCTAAAGTTTCGGAATTCTAGGTCTGACGTTTCTTTAAAAGTTCCAACAAGGTTAACTAATGCAGGCAGTGTATGTCTCTACGCACCCCAATACGTTCCTCCTTCCAAGCTGTGTGTGTGTGTGATTTAGTTTTCCTTTGAAATTTTATGGGAAAAATGACTGATTTACAGTTCATGGGGGTTGCCTAATCACACATATGAAGTTTTGTAAAGATCTGACTTTTTTAACCCCTCGAAACAGCCCCTGAGACACCAATTATGGCACTTCCGGTTGGCACAGGAAGCTATAAGTCAACACATATCCTCATTTGATTATGCTTTTACAGAATCCTGAGTTTTAAGTCTTTACGTTAAGAACTGTGGTATTTACGGAGGGTTTAGTGAGTGTGTGTTATTTCAGAAAATCATAGAAAATCTCAGAAATCTCGCAGAGCTCCGCAGCACACTTTAAAAAGATTTGTATGAACACCCTGCAACTGGATCTATAACTGTTGGGAAAAAAACACCTATCTTTGAACATCACCAATCTGTCATTGTACGATTTCTCTTAAATGACGATAGATAAATGGCTGGTTCTTTTTTTATTGACACCGGAGGCTCCTTGACTTCATTTTGGACCTTTAATCCCAGAGAAATGGCCATAACTCAAAAACCGTTGAGGCCTAGACGCCATCTTGTTCGGGGCCAACTGCCCATTATGCCTAACCTATGCTCACCGAGTTTCGGCTTCGAAATATTTTCTGCTTTCGAGATAAGGCCCCGTCGTGATTCATGATGTTTTGTCCAATTGCAATATGATAGCTTATGCCCTCTTGTGGGATTTTCCGGGACAGCGGAAAAATGACAAAAATTTGATTATTTTATCAAACGGAAACCGAATGTCCGACATAGTTCATTTGATGACTTCCCGGTAGGTCCGGCCCTGCCGCTCGGCCCGACGCCATCCGCGAATTTTACAAACGTTTTCAGACGTCTAGTAAGGGACCGTACATTTGCAATATGGACTTTCTCACTAACCATACAGCAAGCGCCTCAGATGGCGCTGGGCAGACGGACAGCTCAGGCGGCGCTGGACAGACTGGAGACTCCGGCAACGCTGGAGAGGAGGAAGGCTCTGGCAGAGCTGGACAGAGAAGCTCTGGCGCCTCTGGACTGAGTGGCTCTGGCGCCTCTGGACTGAGTGGCACTGGCGCCTCTGGACTGAGTGGCGCTGGCGCCTCTGGACTGAGTGGCGCTGGCGCCTCTGGACTGAGTGGCGCTGGCGCCTCTGGACTGAGTGGCGCTGGCGCCTCTGGACTGAGTGGCGCTGGCGCCTCTGGACTGAGTGGCGCTGGCGCCTCTGGACTGAGTGGCGCTGGCGCCTCTGGACTGCCTGTCCGGCGCTGGCGCCTCTGGACCGCTGGCGCCTCTGGACTAAGGGGCTCTAGCGCCTCTGGACTGAGGGGCGCTGGCGCCTCTGGACTGAGGGGCTCTTGCGCCTCTGGACTGAGGGGCTCTGGCGCCTCTGGACTGAGGAGCTCTGGTGCCTCTGGACTGAGGGGCTCTGGTGCCTCAGGACTGAGGGGCGGAAGCTCTGACAGCGCCGGACAGGCGGGAGACTCCGGCTGCGCTGGAGAGGAGGAAGGCACTTGCAAGCGCTGGACAGAGAAGCTGTGGCGCCTCTGGACTGAGGGGCGCTGGCGCCTCTGGACTGAGGGGCTCTGGCGCCTCTGGACTGAGGGGCTCTGGCGCCTCTGGACTGAGTGGCGCTGGTGCCTCTGGACTGAGTGGCGCTGGCGCCTCTGGACTGAGGGGCTCTGGTGCCTCAGGACTGAGGGGCGGAAGCTCTGACAGCGCCGGACAGGCGGGAGACTCCGGCTGCGCTGGAGAGGAGGAAGGCACTGGCAGCGCTGGACAGAGAAGCTCTGGCGCCTCTGGACTGAGGGGCTCTGGCGCCTCTGGACTGAGGGGCGCTGGCGCCTCTGGACTGAGGGGCTCTGGCGCCTCTGGACTGAGGGGCTCTGGCGCCTCTGGACTGAGGGGCTCTGGCACCTCTGGACTGAGGGGCTCTGGCGCCTCTGGACTGAGGGGCGCTGGCGCCTCTGGACTGAGGGGCTCTGGCGCCTCTGGACTGAGGGGCTCTGGCACCTCTGGACTGAGGGGCGGAAACTCTGGTAGCGCCAGACAGGCGGGAGCACCTGTGTTGATGGGACGGAGAGACAGCCTGGTGCGGGGTGCCGGCACTGGTGGTACCGGGCTGGGGACTCGCACCTCAGGGCGAATGCCTTGCATACTACGTCAAATCAACTGCTCTCTTTCTTCACACTCCCCCAATTCTATTAACACCTCCTCGAGTGTCTCCTCATCTCCCATCCGTTCACTCTCCTCCATTCTGTCCAATAACTCCTCGACCCTCTCAGACTCAGCCCTCAGTTTCGCCGATAGCTCCGATAACATCCATGGCTCCTTACGGTAAACAGGGGGAGTTGGCTCAGGTTTGGCTCCTGACTCTGCCACACTCTCCCTGTGCCCTCCCCAAGAAATATTTGCGGCTGCCTCTTGGGCTTCCAGCCGCTATGCCGTGCTAGCTCCTCATAATGCCGCCTCTCTGCTTTCGCTGCCTCCAGCTCGGCTTTGGGGCGGCAATATTCCCCTGGCTCTGCCCAGGGTCCTTTCCCGTCAAGGATCTCCTCCCAAGTCCATTTCTCCAAATAGTGCAGCCTCTCGCTTCTCCTGCTGCTGCTGCTGTTGCTGCTGCCTCTGTTTACCACGCCGCTTGGTCCTTGGTTGGTGGGTGATTCTGTAACGGTTTTCTTCTGGTGAAAGAGAGGCAGACCAAAATGCAGCGTGGTTATTTTTGGACATCTTTAATAAAGATGAAAATACAACAATCTACAAAAACAAGAAACGTGAAAAACCGAAACAGCCCTATCTGGTGCACACAAACACAGAGACAGGAACAATCACCCACAGGAGACCTATCCCTTCTAAAGAATATGGCTGCCTAAATATGGTTCCCAATCAGAGACAACGATAAACACCTGCCTCTGATTGAGAACCACTCTAGGCAACCATAGTACTACTCTAACCACAATCCCATTACTATACAACCCCAGACAAAACAAACCACATAAATCCCCATGTCACACCCTGGCCTAACCAAAATAATAACGAAAACACAGAAATACTAAGGCCAGGGCGTAACAGGCTGAGTAAAGTAAATTTGTTTCAATGTACCGGTAGGCACCTGCGGCTTATAGACATGTGCGGCTTATTTATGTACAAAATACAAATTTTTTAATAATTCAGTGGTTGCGACTTATATTCAGGTGCGCTATATAGTCCAGAAATTATGGTTTGTAGTATGCTTTTGGGTCATAGTATGGATTTAGTTACTATGCCAAAATTTCCTGGATGTCGTACTACATTCGCCAAACTACGAACTATATAAGCAGTGGACACTATTTCCGTGCTTTTAGGGCCCATAATGCAATCCTTTAGAAAATGGGTGTGCTTTCACAACATTTTCAGATTTGAAGAAAATGGCGGAAAGTATGCAGCCGAAGTCCAACAAGAGCGGACACAAATTCATTGCTTTAGCTAATTATGACAAATTTTAACAAAATGTTGAGCAATGCAATAAAGTAATGGCTTTTCAAATAAGTTACGTTACACGTTCAGCTAGCTGACAATGTGTTAGCTATGCTGGCCTTACGACCCATAGCATATCATTACAGCAGATGCTTGTATTTACCAGTATGTTAGCTAGCTACCTAGCTGCCAAACATACCCTCGTAAAACTGACCATCCTACTGATCCTTGATGATGTCATTTACAAAATAGCCTCCAACACTCTTCTCAACAAATTGGATGCAGTCTATCACAGTGCCATACGTTTTGTCACCAAAGCCCCACATACTAACCACCACGGCGGCATGTATGTTCTCGTTGCCTGGCCCTCACTTCATACTCGTCACCAACCCACTGGCTCCAGGTCATCTACAAGTCTCTGCTAGGTAAAGCCCCGCCTTATCTCAGCTCACTGGTCACCACAGCAGCACCCACCCGTAGCACGCGCTCCAGCAGGTATATCTCACTGGTCACCCCCAAAGACAATTCTTCCTTTGAGCCACCTCTCCTTCAAGTTCTCTGCTGCCAATGACTGGAATGAACAGCAAAAATCTCTGAAGCTGGAGACTCTTACCTCCCTCACTAGCTTTAAGCACCAGCTGTCAGAGCAGCTCACAGATCACTGCACCTGCACATAGCTCATCTGTAAATAGCCCATCCAATGTACCTCATCCCCATACTGTATTTATTTATTTATTTATCTTGATCCTTTGCACCCCAGTATCTCCACTTGCACATTCATCTTCTGCACACCCTACCATTCCAGGGTTTAATTGCTATATTGTAATTACTTCGCCACCATGGCCTATTTATTGCCTTACCTCCCTTAGCGTACCTCATTTGCACATGTTGTTTATAGATTTTTCTACTGTATTATAGATTGTATGTTTGTTTATTCCATGTGTAATTCTGTGTTGCTGTATGTGTCGAACTGCTTTGCTTTATCATGGCCAGGTCGCAGTTGCAAATGAGAACTTGTTCTCAACTAGCCTACCTGGTTAAATAAAGGTAGGTAAAGCCCCGCCTTATCTCAGCTCACTGGTCACCACAGCAGCACCCACCCGTAGCACGCGCTCCAGCAGGTATATCTCACTGGTCACCCCCAAAGACAATTCTTCCTTTGAGCCACCTCTCCTTCAAGTTCTCTGCTGCCAATGACTGGAATGAACAGCAAAAATCTCTGAAGCTGGAGACTCTTACCTCCCTCACTAGCTTTAAGCACCAGCTGTCAGAGCAGCTCACAGATCACTGCACCTGCACATAGCTCATCTGTAAATAGCCCATCCAATGTACCTCATCCCCATACTGTATTTATTTATTTATTTATCTTGATCCTTTGCACCCCAGTATCTCCACTTGCACATTCATCTTCTGCACACCCTACCATTCCAGGGTTTAATTGCTATATTGTAATTACTTCGCCACCATGGCCTATTTATTGCCTTACCTCCCTTAGCGTACCTCATTTGCACATGTTGTTTATAGATTTTTCTACTGTATTATAGATTGTATGTTTGTTTATTCCATGTGTAATTCTGTGTTGCTGTATGTGTCGAACTGCTTTGCTTTATCATGGCCAGGTCGCAGTTGCAAATGAGAACTTGTTCTCAACTAGCCTACCTGGTTAAATAAAGGTAAAATAAAGTTGGCTATTAACACATTGAACTTGACTGTATATTAAGTATATGCTATTTAACTAACTACTCAACATTTATTGGCTTGATTATTCATGTCAATCTTAGCTTAGCTAAGTGTAATAGTCATTTTGTTTTCTCAATGAACTTTGTTAATGAAGTCGTAAGATGCATAGCTAGTAATTTGTTATGCTAACAAGATAGCAAGTTACATAGTAACAGCATCAACTTCCAGTAGACAGATGTGGTAGTACACTCAAATTAAAGGATACTGTTCATTTACAGTATACTAAAATGAATTAATAGTATATATGTAGTATACAGTATGTTATTACGGCTACTCGAACGCAGCTCATATTTGGACTTAGACTTCCGCATTGGAATGCGGCCGGAGCAGGAACGCCATATAAGGGCCCAGACACATATTGGAATGCTGATGATCAGCAAGGAACTCAATATATGGAAATAGATCCATGACCATGCCAATTCGCTCACCTCCATGCAATATTCATTATCCACAAGCCCGCCTCACTCACCTGAATCCAAGTGCTTCATCAACCACCCTCATAGTATTTATGCTCAGCACAGCCACAGTTCACGACTAGTGGCTGACCCTACCGGGAGGCCAGCCCCCGGTTGTGGATCAGGGCTGGTAGCTGGTCTCCCGGTAGGGTCAGCCACTAGTCGTGAACTGTGGCTGTGCTGAGCATAAATACTATGAGGGTGGTTGATGAAGCACTTGGAATCCCCAACTACCATACATGCCAAAACCCTCATACCAAACTCTACCAACTACTATCCCTTCTGACATGTTCGTCAGATGACGAGAAGCCGAACTCATGAAGATTGTCATAGATGCAAAACAACCTTCCTGTATGGTGCCATTTGTAATGCCAAATACTAAGAATACCTTATTTTATTTTCTAGTGATTGATGTCCTCTTTAAAGATTCTCAAAAATGTATTTAATTGTTGTGTGGCAATGCAATGACGAACTCCTCAGCTGCCATCTGTCAACCCCCCAAAAAATAACAGGTCTCAGGGAAATGAGAGTCCTGCCATTGTAACGGCAAGTCTTGGAGTTCTGATACAGCACCATCCAAACACCGGTGTTGTTCAGGCAACAAGGCGAGGTATACCCTATAATCCAGCAAGGATTCACTTAATTTCATGTCAACAAGGTCCTTAAAGCTCGAAAACTGGGACAAAATCCAAGGAAACTGGCGTGACGTGCGGATGACAGACAAACTTCTCCCGGTAGAGAGAAAAAAATACATCTGACTCCTACTCCAAACTATGGCTTGGCACGTTACCTCAGACAAGATGTTTATCAGTGCCCAGATCTTACATCATCAGCTTTTTAGATCACTGCTAACATAGGGCCATTTTTAAATACTGATACAATAATGTCCCAGCCTGTCAACATACGGTGAGATCCTGCCATGGAGCTGTGTTATTCCTCACCGAATGGTGAACCTGTGTCAGCCAGGTGACTTGGCCATCGGACGCAGGTGTTGTCTTCATGTCTTTTACCACGGGGGCCACTCAGTCAGACCTGACTAAGCCAGCACAGAGGCCCACATTTGTAAATGTTTTATTTATCCTTTATTTAACTAGGCAGGTCAATTAAAAACACATTCAAATTTTTACAATGACGGCCTACCCCGGCCAAACCTTCCCCTAACCTGGACGATGCCGGGCCAATTGTGTGCCGCCTACCAGTCAATCATCCATCTTTTTTTCTCCTCTCCAGATTAACGGTAAAGGCCTGGGCTTCAGACATGATCAATCAGAGAAAACAAAAAGGGGAGAAAAAATGAGAGGGCGGAGAAAACAAAGTAGGGATCAGGGACAGATAGTCAGGGTCAGTGTTTCTCTCACCTTGGCAGCTCCTCTCCTAGGGCTATTGAAATGTTTACACGCATCTGCCCACCTGCACATACAGTACATACACACAAATGCACACATATGCACACTCTCTCATGCACACACACACACATGCATGAACAAAAACTCACAGAAATTCAAATTCACACACACTTGCACACACATCCACACACTCTCTTTCTCTCACACACATACAGACAATCACACATTGAGAAGAACACACGATGCATCCACGCACACACACACCCAATGTCCAAAGAAACTTAGCCTCTGTCGAGTCCCCAACAACCGGATATTCCGGTTTTCAGGGGCAATTTCCACATTTGGACTTTAACAAGACGACGCTCTTAACTCCTCCACATTTACTGGAATTATTGAACAGTGCAGAAGAGAACCTCCGACGAGAGTTTGTTTCCTTCTTGTCAAGACCAATATGTAGAGGATCTACAATTGAAGTCAGCGGTTTACATAAAACTTAGCCAAATACAATTAAACTCAGTTTTTCACAATTCCTGACATTTAATCATAGTAAATATTCCCTGTTTTAGGTCAGTTAAGAGTACCACTTTATTTTAAGAATGTGAAATGTCAGAATAATAGTAGAGAATTCTTTTTTTCAGCTTTTATTTCTTTCATCACAGTCCCATTTGCGACCAAGCTTTAACTTCCTGACTGATGTCTTGAGATGTTGCTTCAATATATCCACATAATTTTCCTCCTCATGATGCCATCTACATTGTGAAGTGCACCAATACCTCCTGCAGCAAAACACCCCAACAACATGATGCTGCCACCCCCGTGCTTCACGGTTGGGATGGTGTTCTTCGGCTTGCAAGCCTCCCCCTTTTCCTCCAAACATAATAATGATCATTATGGCCAAACAGTTTTATTTTTGTTTCATTGGACCAGAGAACATTTCTCCAAAAAGTACGATCTTTGTCCCCATGTGAAGTTGCAAACCGTAGTCTGGATTTTTTTATGGCGGATTTGGAGCAGTAGCTTCTTCCTTGCTGAGTGGCCTTTCAGATTATGTTGATATAGGACTCGTTGTACTGTGGATATAGATACTTTTGTACCTGTTTCCTCCAGCATCTTCACAAGGTCATTTTGCTGTTGTTCTGGGATTGATTTGCACTTTTCTCACCAAAGTATATTCATCTCTAGGAGACAGAACACGCCTCCTTCCTGAGCGGCATGACGGCTGCGTGATACCATGGTGTTTATACTTGCGTGCTATTATTTCTACAGATGAATGTGGTACCTTCAGGCATTTGGAAATTGCTCCCAAGTATGAACCAGACTTGTGGGGGTTTAAAAAAAGTTCTTGGTGGACAGCTTTTGATTTTCCCATGATGTCAAGCAAAGAGGCACTGAGTTTGAAGTTAGGCCTTGAAATACATCCACATGTAGACCTTCAGTTGACTCAAATAATTTCAATTAGCCTATCAGATACTTCTAAAGCCATGAAATCATTTTATGGAATTTTCCAAGCTGTTTAAAGGCACAGTCAACCTAGTGTATGTAAACTTCTGACCCACAGGAATTGTGATTACAGTGAATTATAAGTGAAATAATCTGTCTTTAAACAATTGTTGGGAAAATTACTTGTCATGCACAAAGTAGATGTCCTAACCGACTTGCAAAAACTTTAGTTGGTTAATAAGAAATGTGTGGAGTGGTTGAAAAACAAGTTATAATGACTCCAACCTAAGTGTATGTAAACTTCCGACTTCAACTGTGTATACCGTAGTTTCATACGTTTCTTTTACACCTGCTACGTTAGGTTAAAAGAAACTTGAAATGAAGCAGTGGGAAGTGGGAATGATGGATGTTGTGCACAGTAGCAGATGAAATGCACCCTAAATACTAAACATTTTGACAGAGCAGGGAATATATTGCAAAATGAGATGGATAATTAGACCAGAAAGAAAGGCAAAAAGTGAGGGAGGAGTGAGAGGAAGAGCGAGATTGACATGCAGAGGTTATGAGAAAAAGAGACAAGAATGAGAGGAGACAGACCATGGAAGAGAGAAAGAGGAAGTGGCAGCATAGTTGGAGAGAAAAGTGGAGAGAGAAAGAAATAATGGGTGAGGGGGGATAGTAGGTGCTGGTATTAAGAAATCTCATGCATTTGTAATTTCCATTTCCTTTATTCAGATTTGTGACTTTTTCTGAGGGGAAAAATCTCATGAATATGTATAAAGATGTCATTGTGGTTGTACCGTTATATCGCTTTGACAAAATAAACACTTGACCGAACACAGCTAGTGTGTCTTTAGAAACATGTTCTCTGGAGCTTGCTGAATTGATAGAGCATATTCTGAAATGTATGTTAAAGGAAAGGATTCCTTGAACTCTTTCATGTTTTAACATCTTAATGTTAATTTTAATGTAGTGATATTAGTCCATTTTTTCCCACATTTTTCTCCAGAAATGCCACTATGTAAATCTTACTGTTTGCCTTCAGTATCCCTAACATGTAATCCAAATGGCTTTTTTATTTTGAAAAGTATGTAAAAAAAAGTATGTTTTATTCTCAGTCATAATTGTGACTGATTAGAAAGTACAATGCTCTGCCTACAGAGCATTGTACAGCATTCTACAGTATATCCCTTAGCCCACTTAATGACACACCCAAGCCCTGTTACCCCCATGCCCTAACCCCCACATGCCAATAACCTACACAGTAAAATTGCAAGCGTTAATTCAACTCCTATGGAGTCAAATGCAATATTATTTTGGGGTTCATATGGTTCTAATGCCATTTTGTGTTAAACCTACTCTGGTCATGATGTTGATATTTTTGGAGGTAAAACGAAACAAAATGGAGTAAATATCAAACTCTCAGATAGTTGCTTAAGTTTAACTCCTTTGACATTTTACACTTTACGTGTTGTTTTGAATTAACAATCCACAACATCAGAGAACATTTCTCTTTCAGATTAATTCCTTTCAGTTATAAGGGTGTAAAGCCTTATTTTAATATTTCTTAATGTGTCACATTATGGTGGTTTGCAATGTGATATCCAATCTATGTTGGGAGCAAATTTACAAGAAGATATCTCAGCACTTTTACAACACACACAACTTACATTTAGAATGTCTGTAAGAGTATGAAAGAAAATGCATGATATGAAGACTACATACACCATGTACATTGGAATAACTATCCCACTAACGGTTGCTAAAAATCCAACCCCCTGTAGATTGGAAGATTTGAGAAAAGTTTATGTTTCTTATCTTTGTGTAGCATAAGAAAATAAACAATTAATGTTCATTCGAAAAAGGAGCAGACAGAGTGGATATGGGAAGACATTCTGGAAGGAAGGGGATCCTGGACGTGGGAGGAGATCCTGGCTGGAAAGGATCGCCTGCCATGGAAGCAGGTGGAAGCAGCGAGGAAGGCGGAAGCAGCTAGTAAAGCGGCCCAGCGTTACACAGGGTCAAGGCTGTCAAGGGATACCGGGAGGCCACTCCCCCCAAAAATGGAGGGTGGGCACACGGGGAGGTTGGCGGAGCTAACTCCCCATGCTCATGGTAGGGAGCGTGGTACTGGTCAGGCACCGTTTTATGCGGTGAAGGGCACGGTGTCTCTAGTGCACGTTCACAGCCTTGTGCGCTCTGAGCCAGCTCTCCGCACGTGCCGGGGAAAAAGTGGGCATTCAGCCAGGACGAGTTGTGCCAGCTTTAAGCACCAGATCTCCAGTGCTCCCCCACAGCCCGGTTCGACCTGTGCCTGCTCCACAGATCAGGCCTCCAGTATGGCTCCCCCACAGCCCGGTTAGACCTGTGCCTGCTCCACGGACCAGGCCTCCAGTATGTCTCCTCAGCCTGGTGAGTCATGTGCCTGCTCCAAGAACCAGGCCTCCAGTATGTCTCCCTATCCTGGTAAGTCCTGTGCCTGCTCCAAGAACCAGGCCTTCAGCACGTCTCCCCAGCCTGGTGAGTCCTGTGCCTGCTCCATGGGACAGTCCGGGGCCTGCAGCGAGGGTCCCCAGTCCGGGGCCTGTGGAGAGGGTCCCCCAGTCCGGAGCCTGCGGCGGGGGTCCCCAGTCCGGGGCCTGCGGCGAGGGTCCCCAGTCCGGGACCTACAGTGAGGGTCCCCAGTCCGGAGTTGGCGACGATGGTCCCCGCACCGGAGCCGCCACCAAAATAGATGCCCACCCGGACCCTCCACTATAGTGTCAGGTTTACGGCCGGAGTCCGCACCTTATAGGGCGGGTACAGTCACACCCTGACCGTAGAGATCCTTTTATTCTCTATGTTTGTTTGGTCAGGTTGTGACAGGTTGTGGGAAAGTCTATGCTTTCTGGGTCTTTGTTTTTGGCCGGGTATGATTCTCAATCAGGGACAGCTGTCTATCTTTGTCTCTGATTGGGAATCATACTCAGGTAGCCTTTTCTCCTTTTCTCATTTGTGGGTTGTTGTCTTTGTTAGTGGCATGTATAGCCTTACAGAGCTTCAAATTCGTTTTGTTGGCGACGTTTAAAATAAAAGAATGTGCTTACCATGCTGCACCTTGTTCCGGTCATTTCCTTGACGACGATCGTGACAGTATGTATGGATTTCATCTACTGGACATATGCCAAATTGTTGAAGTGAAAAAACAAACAAAAAAAACAACCTGAAAATCAAATCAAATGTATTTATATAGCCATTTGTACATCAGCTGATATCTGAAAGTGCTATACAGAAACCCAGCCTAAAACCCCAAACAGCAAGCAATGCAGGTGTTGAAGCACTTTGGCTTGGAAAAACTCCCTAGAAAGGCCAAAACCTAGGAAGAAACCAGGCTATGAGGGGTGGCCAGTCCTCTTCTGGCTGTGCCAGGTGGAGATTATAACAGGACATGGCCAAGATGTTCAAATGTTCAAAGATGACCAGCATGGTCAAATAATAGGTCTGGGACAGGTAGCACGTCCGGTGAACAGGTCAGGATTCCATAGCCGCAGGTAGAACAGTTGAAACTGGAGCACAGCCAGGTGGAATGGGGACAGCAAGGAGTCGTCATCATTCCAGGTAGTCCTGAGGCATGGTCCTAGGGCTCAGGTCCTCCGAGAGAGAGAAAGAAAGACAGAAAGAGAGAATTAAAGAGAGCATACTTAAAATCACACAGGACACCGGATAAGACAGGAGAAGTAATCCAGATATAACAAACTGACCCTAGCCCCCCGACACAAACTACTGCAGCATAAATACTGGAGGCTGAGACAGGAGGGGTCAGGAGACACTGTGGCCCCATCCCATGATACCCCCGGACAGGGCCATACAGGAAGGATATAACCCCACCCACTTTGCCCAAACACAGGCCCCGCACCACTAGAGGGATATCTTCAACTACCAACTTACCATCCTGAGACAATGCCGAGTATCGCCCACTTTGAGGATGCAAATTATTTTTATTGTGAAACTAACAAGAAATAACACAAAAAACAGAACTTGAGTGTGCATACCTATTCACCCCCCAATGTCAATACTTTGTAGAGCCACCTTTTGCAGCAATTCCAGCTGCAAGTATCTTGGGGTATGTCTCTATAAGCTCTAACGCATCTAGACACTGGGATTTTTGCCCATTCTTCAAGGCAAAACTGCTAAATTCTGACCAGTTTCCCAGTCCCTGCTGATGAAAAACATCCCCACAGCATGATGCTGCCACCACCATGCTTCACTGTGATGGGATGGTATTCTCAGGGTGATGAGAGGTGTTGGGTTTATGCCAGACATAGCGTTTTCCTTGATGGTCAAAAAGCAGAATTTTTGTCTAATCTGACCAGAGTACCTTCTTCCATATGTTTTGTGAGTCTCCCACATGCCTTTTGGCGAACACCAAGCATAAGTGTATATATTTTTTCTTTAATTAAGCAATATTGTTTTTGTGGCCACTCTTCTGAAAAGCCCAGCTCTGTGGAGTGTATGGCTTAAAGTTTTCCTATGGACAGATACTCCAATCTCCGCTGTAGAGCTTTGCAGCTCCTTCAAGGTTATCTTCGGTCTCTTTGTTTCCTCTCTGATTAATGCCCTCCTTGCCTGGTCCGTAAGTTTTGGTGAGCGGCCCTCTCTTGGCAGGTTTGTTGTGGGGCCATATCCTTTCTATTTTAATTTAACCAGTTATGCATTAGGGGTGCTATTAAAAATGTTGGATGAAAAACGTTCCCGTTTTAAACAAGATATTTGGTCCCGAAAAGATGCTCGACTATGCATATAATTGACAGCTTTGTAAAGAAAACACTCTGACGTTTCCAAAACTGCAAAGATATTGTCTGTGAGTGCCACAGAACTGATGTTACAGGCGAAACCCAGATAAAAATCCAACCAGGAAGTGCCGCATTCTTTGAAACCGCCTCATGCCAATGACTCCTTATATGGCTGTGAATGAGCTACGAATGAGCTTACGTTTTCCACGTATTCCCCAAGGTGTCTACAGCATTGTGACGTCTTTTTAGGCATTTCCATTGTAGAATGGCCGTAAGGGACCATATATAGCATGTGGTCACATGGTGTCTCCCACAGAAAATCTTGCGTAAAAGACTGAGGTAGCCATTTTTCCAATCGCTTCTTATGAGAAACCAATTGCCTCGACGGATATATTATCGAATATATATGTTAAAAACACCTTGAGGATGGATCCTAAACAACATTTGCCGTGTTTCTGTCGATATTATGGAGCAAATTTTGAAAAACGTTTGGCGTTATAGTTGCAGCATTTTCCGGTCAATTTCTCCGCCAAGCATGATGAAGAAACGGGAGCTATTTCGCCTACAAAAATAATATTTTTGGAAAAAAGGAACATTTGCTTTCTAACTGGGAGTCTCCTGAGTGAAAGCATCTGAAGTTCTTCAAAGGTAAATGATTTAATTTGGTTGCTTTTCTTATTTTCGTGAAAATGTTGCCTGCTGCCAGCAGAGCCTAGCATAGCATTATGCCATGATAAACTTACACAAATGCTTGTCTAGCGTTGGCTGTAACGCATATTTTGAAAATCTGAGATGACAGTGTTGTTAACAAAAGGCTAAGCTTGTGTTTGAATATATGTATTTCCTTTCATTTGCGATTTTCATGAATAGGAAAAGTTTCTAGGGGTATTTATGTCCGCTGCGTTATGTTAATGCATTTGAGGCTATGATTACGCTCCCGGATATGGGATTGCTCGTCGCAAGAGGTCACCCTGTCATCTCAGATTTTGAAATGATGCTTTACAGCCAAAGCAAGACAAGTGTTTGTGTAAGTTTATGGATAGCCTAGCATAGCATTATGTCCAGATAGCAGCAGGAAGATTGGTCACGAAAATCAGAAAAGCAATCAAATTAACCGTTTACATTTGATTGATGTTTTCACTGACGAGACCAAATACTATTTTTATACCCAAAATACCTCCTTTTGTTGGTCACGTTATGTTGAGAAATCCATCGAAAATAGCAGTCACGACAACGGCGAAAAAAAATCTAAATTATGTCCATAATATCGACAGAAACATGGCAAATGTTTTTTATAATCAATCCTCAAGGTGTTTTTCAAATATCTAGTCGATAATATATCAACCGGGACAATTGGCTTTTCAGTAGGAGTGAGAGGAAAAATGACTACCTCTGTCTTTTACGCAAGAATCACTCTGAGAGCCCTCAGCTAGCCACTTACGCAATGCAGTCGTTTATGCTCATTCTTCAAAATAAAGGCCTGAAACTACATCTAAAGGCTGTAGACACCTTAGGGAAGCCACAGAAAAAGGAATCTGGTTGATACCCCTTTCAATGGGCAATAGGGATGCATAGAAAGACAGGGGATTCAAAATAATAATCACTTCCTGATTGGATTTTTCTCAGGATGTCACCTGCAATGTCAGTTCTGTTAAACTCACAGACAATATTTTTACAGTTTCCAAAAAGTGTTTTCTATCCTGAGCTGTCAATTATATGCATATTCTAGCATCTGGTCCTGAGAAATAGGCGGTTTACTTTGGGAACGTTATTTTTCCAAAAATTAAAATGGTGCCCTCTAGTTTCAAGAGGTTAAGCCGTACACTCCACAGAGCTGGGCTTTACGGAAGAGTGTCCAGAAAAAAGCCATTGCTTAAAGAAAAAAATAACAATTACGTTTGGGGTGCACCAAAAGGCATGTGGGAGACTCCCAAAACATAAGGAAGAAGGTACTCTGATCAGATGAGACTAAAATTGAGCTTTTGGTCATCAAGAAAAATGCTATGTTTGGGGCAAACCCAACACCTCATCACCCCGAGAACACCATCAACCATGCTGTGGGGATGGTTTTCATTGGCAGGGACTGGGAAACTAGTCAGTATTGAAGGAATGTTGGCTCTAAATACAGGGAAATTCTTGAGGGAGACCTGTTTGTCTTCCAGAGATTTGAGACTGGGTCTTGGGTTCACCTTCCAGCAGGACAATGACCCTAAGCATAATGCTGAAGCAACACTTGAGTGGTTTAACTTGTTATGGCTGCAATCCCGCTATCGGGATAAGTGTCATCAACAACCGCTGAATAGCATAGCGCTACATTCAATAAATATTACTACAAATATTTACATTCATGAAATCACAAGGGCAATATAGGAAAACACAGATTCTCCATTTGTTAATCCACCTATCGTGTCAGATTTTGAAATTATGCTTTACAGCGAAAGCAATCCAAGTGTTTGTGTAAATTTATCGATCGCACGACAAAACATTAAGTACACTTTATGAAGATTGTGGTACCCATCCAACTTGAAGGAGCTGGAGCAGTTTTTCCTTGGAGAATGGGCAAAGCTTGGTCACGAAAATCAGAAAAGCAATCAAAGTAATCAAATTAATTGTTTACCTTTGATGATCTTCGGATGTTTTCACTCACGAGACTCCCAGTTACACAACAAATATTCCCTTTGTTCCATAAAGATTATTTTTATATCCAAAATACCTCCATTTGTTTGTTGCGTTATGTTCAGAAATCCACAGGAAAGAGCGGTCACGACAACGCAGACAAATTCCAAATAGTTTCCATAATGTCCACAGAAACATGTCAAACATTTTTTATAATCAATCCTCTGGTTGTTTTTAAAATATATAATCGAAAATATATCAACCGCAAATGTCTTTCACAGTAGGAGAGGGAAAAGCAATGGCTGCCCAAACTCTGTTGCGCGAGCAAAACTCATGTGACCACTTGACGCGATGTTATCGTTCTGGCTCATTTTGCAAAATAAAAGCCTGAAACTATATCTGAAGACTGTTGACACCTTGAGGAAGCGATAGGAAAAGGAATCTGGTTCATATCCCTTTAAATCCAGCAAAGGGAGCATATGGAACATGGAGTTTTCAAAATAGAAGCCACTTCCTGTTTTGATTTTCCTCAGGGTTTCAGCTGCAATATCAGTTCTGTTATACTCACAGACAATATTTTGACAGTTTTGGAAACTTTAGAGTGTTTTCTATCCAATACTAATAATAATATGCATATATTAGCAACTGAGACTGAGGAGCTGGCCGTTTACAATGGGCATCTTTTCATCCAAGCTACTCAATACTGCCCCTGCAGCCATATGAAGTTAATGGGAAACATTTAAATGTCTTGGAATTGCCTTGTCAAAGCCCAGACCTCAATCCAATTGAGAAGCTGTGGTATGACTTGAAGATTGTGGAACCCATCCAACTTGAAGGAGCTGGAACAGTTTTTCCTTGGAGAATGGGCAAAAATCCCAGTGGCTAGATGTGCCAAGCTTATAGAGACATACCCCAAGAAGTTTGCAACTGTAATATTTTCAACTGGTGACTCTACAAAGTATTGACTTAGGTGGGTGAATAGTTATGCACACTCAAGTTCTGTTTTTTGTCTTATTAATTGTTTGTTTCACAATAAAAAATATTTTTCATCTTCCAAGTGGTAGGCATGTTGTGTAAATGAAATGATGCACTCTTTCTCTCATCTTCCTGGTTTTTGACACTTGTCTGTCCTGACCTTGTACCCGTCCGCCTGACCACTCTGCCCGTCTCGGACCCTGAGCTTTGCCTGCCATCCTGTACCTTTGCCCCACCTCCGGATTATTGACCTCTGCTGACCCTGAGCCTGCCTGCTGTCCGGTACCTCTGCTCTACCTCTGGATTACTGAACTCTGCCTGACCCTGAGCCTGCCTTCCTTGAACTGTCGTCGCCTGCCCCTGTTGTTACAATAAACATTGTTACTCCACACGATCTGCACTTAGGTCTTACCTTGATTCATGATAAAACTGCTCCATTGTGTCTTTGCCCCATTGAGAAATGTGTAGAATTGCAAATTAATGTCTTTCAAATTGCAATATTTTCTCTATTAATGGCAAATTGTGAAGAATTGCAGGAAATAACTGAAACATGTCATTTTCTTTGGGAGGGGGACGCCAAAAAAGTGAGCTTCAAAAATATTTTGCTGGCGAGGGGTGGGGGTACAAACAAAATGTGCGCTTAAGCCAACAAAACACTAGGGTGTAGTTCTGCATAGAGTGGGTTCCTTTGCCTAGGCTAGGCTGCTACAAAATGAGCAGCACAGCAGATGCATAATTTACTGCATATGTGACAGTCAATGGACAACAAAATTCTAATGGCCCAGGACCACTTTTGGCTCTTCTCAATGTGGACATGCCTCAAGGGAAAGATTTGAATTCTGTTATTTATGCCTGTAATCAGGAAGTTGCCCCACTATGATGACGTCACGTTGATGGGGTCTACCAATACAACCATTTGAATCTCAATATCAAATACTTGTCTGGGTAACAATTAAGTACCTTTACTGTAAGTTTTCCATTAAAATGGTGCAACAAACTGGAACTGTCTTTGTTATTGGTCTATTGACTTATATCACCTGGTGATGTCACCAGACAAGCCAAAACTCATCCCATGCAAAACCTGCTGATTAGAAGGTTCTGTGTATATTTTATTTTCAACCAGAAACTATCAGGAAATAACACGGATCATATTTTTTCACACATTTACTGTTTTACACCCGATACGACAGCAGAATATGCACTGCCATTTTTTTGCCACGCCATTGAATGCTCCTCTGTTTTCATCAAAAAAACAAAAAGCACTGGGGGCGAACAGTGGTGCTGTTTCCTCTGAAGCGTATTCGATCTGTAAGGGAAATAAAGGTTATTTGGAGTAATAAAACATGAGAGAGAATAGTGACAACTAAATGATTGAAATTGTCATGTCTTGTCATATTATGTCTTGTTCCTGTTCTTTCTCTTCACTCTGTCTCCCTCTGCTGGTCGTATTAGGCTACCTTCTCCTCCTCCAGCTGTTCCTCATCTCCTCTAACTACCTCGTTCACCCTTTTCCCACCTGTTCCCTTTTTCCCTCTGATTAGGTCTCTATTTCTCTCTCTGTTCCTGCTTCTTTCCTTGTCAGATTCTCGTTTGAGTTTCTCATGCCAGAACCAAACTATCGTCTTGTTTGCTTCACCCTTGTCCCATCCTGTTGGAATCTGCCTGTTCTTCTGATGCTACGTGTGATCAGGTACCTCTGTCCGCTACGACCCGCGCCTACCCAGAGAGACCAGCAGTCTGTCGCCGCAACCCAGCTATTCTCCTCTGCTGCTAAGAAGGGGACTCTTTAGTAAATATCAGAAGGACTTTCTGTTTCATTTGTCGCCCTCTCTGAGGGTTGTCCATTTTGCCATTTTCTACATTAAAGGACTCTGTTTTTGTTAAATCGCTTTTGGGTCCTCACTCAAGTGCACAACAGAAGAATCTGACCAAGAATGGACCCAGCGATTTCGGATCCTTTCCACTCAGCCGTCGAGATCCAGGGAGCGATGCTAGGCAGACACGAGCAGGAATTGTCTGTTGCTCAACATGCCATTGAGACCCTGACCGCCCAAGTCTCTGACCTCACAAGACAGGTTCACCATCTCCGCCTCGATCCACCGGCCACTTCCAGGGCTTCCGAATCTCCGGAGCCCAGAATCAATAACCCGCCGTGTTACTCTGGGGAGGCCACTGAATGCCGCTCGTTCCTCACCCAGTGTGATATTGTGTTTTCTCTCCAGCCCAACACTTACTCCAGGAGCACAGCTCGTATCGCCTACGTCATATCTCTCCTTACTGGACGGGCTCGTGAGTGGGGCACGGCTATCTGGGAGGTGAGGGCTGAGTGTACTAACCAGTATCAGGACTTTAAGGAGGAGATGATACGGGTTTTTGATCGTTCTGTTTTTGGGGAGGAAGCTTCCAGGGTCCTGGCTTCCCTATGTCAAGGTAATCGATCCATAACAGATTACTCTATTGAGTAATCTCCGCGCTGGGTCTCCGCGCTGAGGTAAAGGATGAGATTCTCTCCCGGGAGGTTCCCTCCAGCGTGGATTCCTTGATTGAACTCGCTATTCGCATAGAGCGACGGGTTGATCTTCGTCACCGAGCTCGGGGAAAGGAGCTCGCGTTCTCCGTTGCCCCCCTCTCCGCATCACTACCATCTTCCTCCGCCGGCTCGGGTGCTGAGCCTATGCAGCTGGGGGGTATCCGCATCTCGACTAAGGAGAGAGAACGGAGAATCACCAACCGCCTCTGTCTCTATTGCGGTTCCGCTGGTCATTTTGTCACTTCATGTCCAGTAAAAGCCAGAGCTCATCAGTAAGAGGAGGGCTACTGGTGAGCGCTACTACTCTGGTCTCTCCTTCAAGATCCTGCACTACCTTGTCGGCCCATCTACGCTGGACCGGTTCGTCAGCTTCCTGCAGCGCCTTGATAGACTCTGGGGCGGAGGGCTGCTTTATGGACGAGACCTGGGCTCGGGAACATGACATTCCTCTCAGACAGTTAAAGGAGCCCACGGCCTTGTTCGCTCTGGATGGGAGTCCTCTCCCCGGGATTCAGCGTGAAACGCTACCTTTAACCCTCACTGTCTCTGGTAATCATAGCGAAACCATTTCTTTTTTAATTTTTCGTTCACCTTTTACACCTGTTGTTTTGGGTCATCCCTGGCTAGTTTGTCATAATCCTTCTATTAATTGGTCTAGTAATTCTATCCTCTCCTGGAACGTCTCTTGTCATGTGAAATGTTTAATGTCTGCTATCCCTCCTGTTTCCTCTGTCTCTTCTTCACAGGAGGAGCCTGGTGATTTGACGAGGGTGCCGGAGGAATATCACGATCTGCGCACGGTGTTCAGTCGGTCCAGGGCCACCTCTCTTCCTCCGCACCGGTCGTATGATTGTAGTATTGATCTCCTTCCAGGAACCACCCCCCCCGGGGTAGACTATACTCTCTGTCGGCTCCCGAACGTAAGGCTCTCGAAGATTATTTGTCTGTAGCTCTCGACGCCGGTACCATAGTCCCCTCCTCCTCTCCCGCCGGAGCGGGGTTTTTTTTTGTTAAGAAGAAGGACGGGTCCCTGCGCCCCTGCATAGATTATCGAGGGCTGAATGACATAACAGTTAAGAATCGTTATCCGCTTCCTCTTATGTCTTCAGCCTTCGAGATCCTGCAGGGAGCCAGGTTTTTCACTAAGTTGGACCTTCGTAACGCTTACCATCTCGTGCGCGTCAGGGAGGGGGACGAGTGGAAAACGGCGTTTAACACTCCGTTAGGGCACTTTGAATACCGGGTTCTTCCTTTCGGCCTCGCAAACGCTCCAGCTGTCTTTCAGGCATTAGTTAATGACGTCCTGAGAGACATGCTGAACATCTTTGTTTTCGTCTACCTTGACGATATCCTGATTTTTTTTTTTCACCGTCACTCCAGATTCATGTTCAGCACGTTCGACGTGTCCTCCAGCGCCTTTTAGAGAATTGTCTTTATGTGAAGGCTGAGAAGTGCACTTTTCATGCCTCCTCCGTCACATTTCTCGGTTCTGTTATTTCCGCTGAAGGCATTAAGATGGATCCCGCTAAGGTCCAAGCTGTCATTGATTGGCCCGTTCCTAAGTCACGCGTCGAGCTGCAGCGCTTTCTCGGCTTTGCGAATTTCTATCGTCGTTTCATCCGTAATTTCGGTCAGGTGGCAGCTCCCCTCACAGCCCTTACTTCTGTCAAGACGTGCTTTAAGTGGTCCGATTCCGCCCAGGGAGCTTTTGATCTTCTCAAGAATCGCTTTACATCCGCACCTATCCTTGTTACACCTGACGTCTCTAGACAGTTCGTTGTCGAGGTTGACGCGTCAGAGGTGGGCGTGGGAGCCATTCTTTCTCAGCGCTCCCTCTCTGACGACAAGGTCCACCCTTGCGCGTATTTTTCTCATCGCCTGTCGCCGTCGGAACGTAACTATGATGTGGGAAACCGCGAACTGCTCGCCATCCGCTTAGCCCTAGGCGAATGGCGACAGTGGTTGGAGGGGGCGACCGTTCCTTTTGTCGTTTGGACTGACCATAGGAACCTTGAGTACATCCGTTCTGCCAAACGACTTAATGCGCGTCAGGCTCGTTGGGCGCTGTTTTTCGCTCGTTTCGAGTTCGTAATTTCTTATCGTCCGGGCTCTAAGAACACCAAGCCTGATGCTTTATCTCGTCTCTTCAGTTCTTCAGTAGTCTCCACCGACCCCGAGGGGATTCTCCCTGAGGGGCGTGTTGTCGGGTTGACTGTCTGGGGAATTGAGAGGCAGGTAAAGCAAGCACTCACTCACACTTCGTCGCCGCGCGCTTGTCCTAGGAACCTTCTTTTCGTTCCCGTTCCTACTCGTCTGGCCGTTCTTCAGTGGGCTCACTCTGCCAAGTTAGCCGGCCACCCCGGCGTTCGGGGTACGCTTGCTTCCATTCGCCAGCGTTTTTGGTGGCCCACTCGGGAGCGTGACACGCGTCGTTTCGTGGCTGCTTGTTCGGTCTGCGCGCAGACTAAGTCCGGTAACTCCCCTCCTGCCGGCCGTCTCAGACCGCTTCCCATTCCCTCTCGACCGTGGTCTCACATCGCCTTAGATTTTATCACCGGACTGCCTTCGTCAGCGGGGAAGACTGTTATTCTTACGGTTGTCGATAGGTTCTCTAAGGCCTCATTTTATTCCCCTCGCTAAGCTCCCTTCTGCTAAAGAAACGGCACAAATCATCATCGAGAATGTTTTCAGAATTCATGGCCTTCCGTCAGACGTCGTTTCGGACAGGGGTCCGCAATTCACGTCTCAATTTTGGAGGGAGTTTTGCCGCTTGATTGGAGCTTCCGTCAGTCTCTCTTCCGGCTTTCACCCTCAGTCTAACGGTCAAGCAGAACGTGCCAATCAGACTATTGGTCGCATCTTACGCAGTCTTTCTTTTCGTAACCCTGCGTCTTGGTCAGAACAGCTCCCCTGGGCAGAATACGCCCACAACTCGCTTCCTTCGTCTGCGACCGGTCTATCTCCTTTTCAGAGTAGCCTCGGGTACCAGCCTCCGCTGTTCTCGTCTCAGCTCGCCGATTCCTGCTTCCCCTCCGCTCAGGCTTTTGTCCAACGTTG
Organism: Oncorhynchus kisutch; assembly: GCF_002021735.2. Lineage (NCBI taxonomy): Eukaryota > Metazoa > Chordata > Actinopteri > Salmoniformes > Salmonidae > Oncorhynchus > Oncorhynchus kisutch. The sequence goes on from NC_034194.2 coordinate 8,472,950, forward strand.
TGAGCGCACTTGGAAGAGGGTCAGGTCTGCACTTTGCCGTTATAGGGCGCAGACTGTGGGAGCCGCTAATAAGCGTAGAACTAAGAGTCCTAGATATTGTCGCGGTCAGAGAGTATGGCTCTCCACTCAAAACCTTCCCCTTATACAGCTTCTCGCAAGTTGACCCCGCGGTTCATTGGTCCGTTCCGTATTTCTCAGATCATTAATCCTGTCGCAGTGCTACTTCTTCTCCCGCGATATCTTCGTCGCGTCCACCCGGTCTTCCATGTCTCCTGTGTTAAGCCCGTTCTTCGCGCCCCCGCTCGTCTCCCCCCCCCATCCTTGTCGAGGGCGCACCTATCTACAGGGTCCGTAAGATTTTGGACATGCGTCCTCGGGGCCGTGGTCATCAGTACCTAGTAGATTGGGAGGGGTACGGCCCTGAGGAAAGGAGTTGGGTTCCCTCTCGGGACGTGCTGGACCGTTCGCTGATCGATGATTTCCTCCGTTGCCGCCAGGTTTCCTCCTCGAGTGCGCCAGGAGGCGCTCGGTGAGTGGGGGGGGTACTGTCATGTCTTGTCATATTATGTCTTGTTCCTGTTCTTTCTCTTCACTCTGTCTCCCTCTGCTGGTCGTATTAGGCTACCTTCTCTTTCTCTCCTCCTCCAGCTGTTCCTCATCTCCTCTAACTACCTCGTTCACCCTTTTCCCACCTGTTCCCTTTTTTCCCTCTGATTAGGTCTCTATTTCTCTCTCTGTTCCTGCTTCTTTCCTTGTCAGATTCTCGTTTGAGTTTCTCATGCCAGAACCAAACTATCGTCTTGTTTGCTTCACCCTTGTCCCATCCTGTTGGAATCTGCCTGTTCTTCTGATGCTACGTGTGATCAGGTACCTCTGTCCGCTACGACCCGCGCCTACCCAGAGAGACCAGCAGTCTGTCGCCGCAACCCAGCTATTCTCCTCTGCTGCTAAGAAGGGGACTCTTTAGTAAATATCAGAAGGACTTTCTGTTTCATTTGTCGCCCTCTCTGAGGGTTGTCTATTTTGCCATTTTCTACATTAAAGGACTCTTTTTGTTAAATCGCTTTTGGGTCCTCACTCAAGTGCACAACAGAAATATGCCTCAGCTGAAGTTATTATGGGTGCTGAGGTATGCTGTCAGCACATAGGCTCCAACCCTGGCTCTACTTGCTATATTTTAGGTGTGATGCAATTCCAAGCGGGCACAGGTATAGACAAGTTGCCAACTTTAAATCCTACGTGATCTGATCAAAGACAGGCGTTGATTTTCAATGGGCTCACACCTGCAATGATGATCGTAACATGAAGCCAGGATTATAAAAGTGAAAACAACTTAATTTTTTATGCTTTCCTGAGTGAACTAAACGCTCTCATCATACAGTTTCCTATGACGATGATTACCACAAGCGTGGGCATAAATGTTTCAAATGTACATGCGTCTTTGCTAATATCAAGTTTTGTGACATAATCAGTAGGGTATGATGATTCTAAATGGCCTATGAAACTGCCCCCGTTCTCCACACTAACCACTCTAGATGTATATATTTTTTATTTTACTAGGCAAGTCAGTTAAGAACAAATTCTTATTTTCAATGACGGCCTAGGAAGAGTGGGTTAACTGCCTGTTAAAGGGCAGAACGACAGATTTGTACCTTGTCAGCTCGGGGATTTGAACTTGCAACCTTTCAGTTACTAGTCCAATGCTAGTCCAACGCTCTACCCACTAGGCTACCCTGCCGCTCTCATGAGGACTGCCACAGTAAATGAAGACCGAGAGTTACCTCTGCGCAAGAGGATAAGTTCATTAGAGTTAACTGCACCTCAGAAATTGCACAGAGTTCAAGTAACAGACACATCAACATCAACTGCTCAGAGGAGACTTTGTGAATCAGGCCTTCATGGTCGAATTGCTGCAAAGAAACCACTACTAAAGAACACCAATAAGAAGAAGAGACTTGTTTGGGCCAAGAAACATGACGGATGGAGTCCAAATTTGCATTCTGCAGTGATACGCCATCTCATCTGGCTTAGTGGTACTATCATTTGTTGTTCAAGAGAACAATGACCCAACACACCTCCATGCTGTGTAAGGGCTATTTGACCAAGAGGGAGGGTGATGGAGTGCTGCATCAGATGACCTGGCTACCACATTCCCCCCAACCACAACCAAGTTGAGATGGGTTGGGATGATTTGGACTGCAGACTGAAGGAAAAGCAGGCATCAAGTGCTCAGCATATGTGGGAACTCCTTCAAGACTGTTGAAAAAGCATTCCAGGTGAAGCTGGTTGAGAGAATGCCAAGAGTATGCAACACTGTAATCAAGGCAAAGGGTGGCTACTTTGAAGAATCTCGAATACCATTTTTTTTCCATATGTGTTATTTCATAGTTATGATGTCTTCACTATTTTTGTACAATGTAGAAAATAGTGAAAATAAAGAAAAGCCATTGAATGAGTAGTCCAAACTTTAGACTGGTACTGTATATATAGTGTGTAATAGGTAACACGATACATTTTGCAGTGATTCCTATGTTGTATATGTAAGGAATATTTGCTGATCTGTGGTTTGTAATTGTGAGCAAACAGATGCTGCATTTGTAAGGGAAGTCCCCCCTGAAATGGACAAAAATGAATGGCAAGTCATTGGCATCGGACAAACCATATACACATTGGTCAATACCACCCAATTGGACGTTTATTCATGCAAAGTTGATGGCAAATGTCATATGGCTATTGCCAGTTGTAACACTTCAAAAATCCAACAGGGGGCGAGTGCGCTCCACCGTGGTTTTTCATATTGGAAATGGACCTCAAGTCAACATCCAAAAGCAAAATTTTGAAAAAAGTGCTTTCTGGACCGTTTTTCGAAATTCTTTCGATTTTTTTGGTCAATTACACATGTGTAAGAACTGTATGAATATACTTTTGTCCAATTCTATTAGCATTATTTTTTATTTTTTTTACATGCGCATAAGAAATATGTTTTGTCCATTTGCAATATGATTTCATAGGAAGTCAAAAATGTCAATTTTGTAAAAAACTTCACACACCCTTAAAAAAGTGCTTTCTGGACCGTTTTTCAAAATTCTTTGCATTTTTGTGTCAATTACACATGTATAAGAACTGTATCAACATACTTTTGTCCAATTTTATTAGCATAATTTTTATTTATTTTTACATGCACATAAGAAATATGTTTTGTCCATTTGCAATATGATTTCATAGGAAGTCAAAAGTCGAAAATGTGAACTTTTTTAAAAACTTATCACCCTCGTAAAAAAGTGCTTTCTGGACCGTTTTTCGAAATTGTTTCGATTTTATGTCAATTCATCATGTGTAAGAACTATATGAATATACATTTGTAAAATTGTATTATCATATATTTTTTTTTACTTGTGCATAAGGAATATGATTTGTCCATTTGCAATATGATTTCATAGGAAGTCAAAAGTCAAAGTCAAAAGTCACTTTTTTTGGGGCCAAATACCATAAGAAATTTGACATGCTCAAAAATCCTGCAGAAATGCAAAATCGACTGGCCTGAAGTACTCGGGATGGCCGGGCAGTGATAGTTGCTCCTTTCCATCGCTCATTGTGTTGACTTCATCATGTCCATTTTGTGATGTTTTTTCACTGTTGAATCATATTGCAAGTGTACGGGCATTTGCAATATGGTTCAATTGGGCATTTACCATAAGAAATTTGACATGCTCAAAAATCCTGCAGAAATGCAAAATTGACTGGCCAGATGAACTCGGGATGGCCTGGCAGTGATAGTTGCTCCTTTCCATCGCTCATTGTGTTGACTTCATCATGTCCATTTTGTGATGTTTTTTCACTGTTGAATCATATTGCAAGTGTACGGGCATTTGCAATATGGTTCAATGGGCATTTACCATAAGAAATTTGACATGCTCAAAAATCCTGCAGAAATGCAAAATTGACTGGCCAGATGAACTCGGGATGGCCTGGCAGTGATAGTTGCTCCTTTCCATCGCTCATTGTGTTGACTTCATCATGTCCATTTTGTGATGTTTTTTCACTGTTGAATCATATTGCAAGTGTATGTGCATTGTTGTGCAACTGGTAACCCAAAAATAAAAATATGGTGATTTCATTATGTCCATTTGTTTATGTTTTCTTACTTTTGCAAAGTCACTGTGCATTTGCAATATGGTTCAATGGGCAGGTACCATCACGAATTTGTCATGCTATAAAAATCCTGCAGGAATGTGAAATTGACTGGCCCGATGAACTCGGGATGGCTGGGCAGTGATTCTGGTTAATCTCAGTCGCTCGTTAGGGTTGATTTCAGAATGTCACTTTGGTGAAGGTACCTCACGTTTAAACATATTGCAAATGGACAAGAGTCACCAGCAAGTCACCGTCCGTCAGTCAATTAGATATCATTCTGACACCAAACCCACTTTTTCCAACTCGTTTAGTAGCCAACTATCACATACTTCAGAGCTGGCCCAAAATTCACAACGCCTTCGGTTCAAACCATAAAAAAAACATAAAACACGTAGTTACGTTCTAGCTGCGGGTCCATTTCTTATGTTATGTGTAGGCCTAGCTGAGGCGACCCCGAATCCCAAGTTTCGGCTCGATCGGTCATTTGGTGTCCGAGCAAAACCCTAATTGGTGCTGAAAATCCACTTTTTTTCATGACTTGCTACGGGGTCCTTGAATGAGCTATCGGACAGAAACGTTGGGGTCCGTCTCTATGGAACAAGACGGTTGCAATGCACCTAGTCTTGCGTTTCTGAGACTTTTCTAAATGTCGTCATTTTCGTAATGGTCAAAATGAATTGAAGTCATTGCAAATGTACGAGGCTGTTTCTCGGTCCGAGAACCTTCTAGAGCCACGTAACTCACCACGCACTATTGACCGGAGGTCTAGAACAGGATTCTAAAGTTTCGGAACTCTAGGTCTGACGGTTCTTTTTTAGCTCGAACAAAGCTAACTATTGCAGTCACTGTCTGTCTCTACGCACCCCAATACGTCCCTCCATCCAAGTTGTGTTTTAGTGTGATTTAGTTTTCCTTGGAAATTTAATGGGAAAAATGACTGATTTACAGTTCATGGGGGTTGCATAATCACATATATGAAGTTTTGGAAAGATCTGACTTTTTTAACCCCTCGAAACAGCCCAAGAGACACCAATTATGGCACTTCCGGTTGGCACAGGAAGCTATAAATCAACACATATCCTCATTGGGGTATGCTTTTACAGAATGCTGAGTTTTAAGTCCTTATGTTAAGAACTGACTGATTTACACAGGGTTGAATGCACTATGTCTATCAAACTGCAGGCAGGGTATGGGTATACACTTTTAGGGTGATTTTAACCCAAAAGGTGTTTTGATGTACATAACCTTCAAAGGTGAAAATGACTACATTCAACAAACTCTTTGAAGTAAACACCTTCTTTTAACTATTAAGGGTTAATGCCACACGGTCAACGTTAGGCTTGCACAGATCGGGAGGACCTTAGGAACGTACCTGAGGTCGAATTGTGCTTCTCACCCTAACGGTTCTCTCACTGTCACCCAAAAGCAAATGACGTTGTGGGGCAGGCTTCATTTTGGGCCTACTTTTCTAATGGTCGCTGCGCTTAGACCGAGCGAGCTACGGTCAAGCGGGATATCTCGTTGAACTCAGCACGGCCTAGAGATTATGTTTATGCCATTGCCTGCTCTCTGTGTCTTTGAGCACCGCACTTTATCACTCCATCCTTGCTGTGTGTGTGTGTGAGAGCTTTTCTTTGACATCTGCTGGGAGAAATGACTGATTTACAGTTTAGGAGGGTTACCTAGTCACACATATGAAGTTTTGGAGAGATGTGACTTTTCTAACCCTTCAAAACAGAGAGTGTGACCCAATTAAAGGCACTTCCGGTTGGCACAGGAAGCTATAAGTAAACACATGTCTTGATTGACATAGAAACTTACAGAATCCTGAGTTTTAAGTCTTTAAGTTAAGAATTGACTGATCTACGATCTACACAGGGTTGAATGTAGTCATTTTCACCTTTGAAGGTTATGTACATCAAAACACCTTTTGGGTTAATTTAACCCACTTCCGTTTGCTTCAGGAAGCTTAGAATTGGCACAGGTAGACCTCATAGTGGTCTGATGGACTGTCATAGAAGACAGGTTCATAAGGCATTCATAACCCACATAGGCTTCAGGTTGAATTTAGGGGTGCAGGCAATGTATTCCTATGGGGAGAGAAGTCAATGCAAACTCTTTGAAGTAAACACCTTCTTTTAACTATTAAGGGTTAATACCACACGGTCAACGTTAGGCTTGCACGGATCGGGAGGACCTCAGGTACGTCCCTGAGGTCGAATTGTGCTTCTCACCTTAACGGTTCTCTCACTGTCACCCAAAAGCATCGAGGGCCAGCCTTCATTTTGGGCCTACTTTTCTAATGGTCGCTGTGCTTAGACCGAGCGAGCTACGGTCAAGCGGGGCATCTTGTTGAACTCGGCACGGCCTAGAGAATATGGAAATGCCATTGTAGGCTTTGTGTGTCTTTAAGCACCGCACTTTGTCACTCCATCCTTGCTGTGTGTGTGTTTCTGTGTGTGTGTGTGAGAGAGAGAGCTTTTCTTTGACATCTGTTGGGAGAAATGACTGACTTACAGTTTATGGGGGTTGCCTAACATGAAGTTTTGAAAAGATCTGACCTTTTTAACCCTTGGAAACTGCCACTGTGACACCATTTAAGGCACTTCTGGTTGGCACAGGAAGCTATAAATAAACTCATATCCTGATTGAGGTATGCCTTTACATAATCCTGAGTTTTAAGTCTTTACGTTAAGAACTGAGTTATTTACGGAGGGTTTAGTGAGTGTGTGTTATTTCAGAAAATCATAAAAAATCACAGAAATCTCTCAGAGCTCCGCAGCACACTTTAAAAAGATTCGTAAGAACACCCTGCAACTGGATCTGTAACCGTTGAAAAAAAAAACACCTATCCGTGAACATCACCAATCTGTCGTTGTACGATTTCTCTTAAATGACGATAGATAAATGGCTGTTTTTTTTTTATTGACACCGGAGGCTCCTTGACTTTGACGTGAAGTGGAAAAATAATTTCTCTATTTTCATTTTGGACCTTTAATCCCAGATAAATGGCCATAACTCAAAAACCGTTGAGGCCTAGACGCCATCTTGTTCGGGGCCAACTGCCCGTTATGCCAAACCTACGCTCACCGAGTTTCGGCTTCGAAATATTTTCAGTTTTCGAGATAAGGCCCCGTCGTGAATCGTGATGTTTTGTCCAATAGCAATATGATTGCTTATGCCCTCTTGTGGGAATTTCCGGGACAGCGGCAAAATGACCAAAATCTTATTATTTTTGTAAAACGGAAACCGAATTGTCCCGACAAAGTTCATTTGATGACTTCCCGGTAGGTCCGGCCCTGCCGCTCGGCCCGACGCCGTCCGCGAATTTTACAAACGATTTCGGACGTCTAGTAAGGGACCGTACATTTCCAATATGGACTTTCTCACTAACCATACGGCACCTGCCGAAATCTTCCCTTAAGGTATGAAATGGCTAATTCCAAGTACTAATAACCATGCACCTATTAAGAAAATGACTGTAAAAAACAGTTCAATCGATGTGGATTGATGAGGAATTGAAAAGTTGTATAATTAGGCAAATAAGGAATGGCAGATAAGTCTGGCTGCTCAGCCAATTGGCAAATGTATCTTAAATTAAGAAATCATGTGACTTATGCTGAACAAAAAGAAGATGAATCTGTACTATAATAAAGGTAAAGTCTATACAGAATGATAGTAAAAAGCTTTGGAGCACCTTAAAATAAAATGTTGTCTGAAAAAAGGCGTACACGGCTCCATCATTCATTGAATCAGATGGCTCTTTCATCACAAAACCCACTGATATTGCCAACTACTAATCAGCAATAAGGTTCCAACCGGAAAATTTAATTGTCTGAAGAAAAGCATAGGAATGGGAGGACACTCTCTTGTGACCGTGCGCAATGAGACCGAGGCTTTCTGCCAGACCACTCACTCAAAGAGCTATTATGAGCCCCAGCTTTATAGTAGAATCATACATCCAGAATCTAAAGACGGTGACATCTCTAGGAAGTGCATGCTCATCCATATCTAAGATGGACATCCAATGGCACTGTTTTCTAAATTGAGTTCTCACTTCCTGTTTGGATTTCTTCTCAGGTTTTTGTCTGCCATATGAGTTCTGTTATACTCACAGACATAATTAGTCAAGCGCAGGAGTTCAAACAGTTTTAGAAACTTCAGAGTGTTTTCTACCCTCCAGTAATAATACTATGCATATATTCCCATCTGGGAAAGAGTAGGAGTCCGTTTACTCTGGGCACGCCTTTCATCCAAAAGTGAAAATGCTGCCCCCTAGCCCCAACAGGTTTTAGTGATTTTTTTCATTGGCAAGATTAGCCAACAACATATTCTGAACCTACACATCCATGCATAACTGACCAGATTATGACAAACATTGTAATTTTTTATTCCGTAAAGTGAGTGTGGAAGAGGTGAACAAATTACTGTTGTCCAACAACAATGGCAAGCAACCTGGGTCTGACAACTTGGATGGAATATTGCTGCGGATGATAGCAGACAATATTACCACTCCTATTTGCCATCTCTTAAATCTAAGCCTACAGGAAAGTATGTGCCCTCAGGCCTGGAGGGAAGCAAAAGTTATTCCCTGGCCAATAATAGCAAAGCACCCTTTACTGGCTCAAACATTCAACCAATCAGCCTGTTACCAACCCTTAGTAAATTTTGGGAAAAAATTGTGTTTGACCAGATACAATGATATTTCACAATAAACAAATTAACAACATATTTTCAGCACGTTTAGAGGAAAGGGCTGTCACAACATCCACCGAAGGTGGTTCCTTGTTCGGGCGGTGCTCGGCGGTCGGCGTCGCCGGCCTACTAGCCATCACCGATCCATTTTTCTTTTTCCGTTTGGTTTGTCTTTGGTTCATTCACACCGGGTCACATAGCTTTAATTTCTGTGTGTATATATACCCCCGTTTCCCGCTTAGGTTTGTGCGGGATTATTTTCATGTTGCTCGTTGAGGTTTTCCTCAGTTTATTCACGTGTAGACAGTGTTGTAGGTAAAGTAAGGAGCTTCCATGAGTGACTGTGTGTTCCTATGTCTTGGGCGTTTATTGGTATTGTACCTGACCCATTTTTGGACTTGCCTATTAAAGACGCGACTTTGACATCTCTGCTCTCCTGCGCTTTACTACCTTAGATAACTCAGTACAAAGCCGCAACAAGGGCATTCAACATGTATGGCACTTATACAAGTGACTGATGATTGGCTGAGAGAAATTGATGATTAAAACAATTGTGGGAGCTGTTTTGTTAGACTTCAGTGCAGCCCTTTACATTATCGATGATAATCTGCTGCTGGAAAAACATGTTGGCTTTACATACCCTGCTATATTGTAGATCAAGTGTTCCGGTCTAACAGAACACAGAGGGTGTTCTTTAATGGAATCCTCTCCAACATAATCCAGGTAGTTTCAGGCATTCCCCAGGGAAGATGTCTAGGCCCCTTACTTTTTTCAGTCTTTACTAACGACCTGCCACTGGCTCTGAGTAAAGCCTGTGTGTCTATGTATGCTGATGACTCAACACTGTATACGTCAGCTACCACAGCAAGTGAAAACAAAGAACTGCAGTAAGTTTCAGAATGGGTGACAAGAAATAAGATTGTACTGAAGCATTTTATTATGGACAAATCATTCAATTAAATCTTGTAATGAATAATGTGGAAAGTGAGCAAGTTGAGGAGACTAAACTCCTGGATTGTAAACTGTCATAGTCAAAACATAATGATGCAACAGTAGCTAAGACGGGAAGACGTATGTCCATAATAAAGCTCTGATCTGCCTTCTTAAGAAGGCAGTTTCTACAGGCCCTAGTTGTGTTGCACCTGGAGTACTGTCCAGTCATGTGGTCAGGTTCCGCAAAGAGGGACTTAAAAAATTACAATTGGCCCAGAATAGGGCAAAACAGCTAGCCCTTCAATTTTCCAAGAGCACTAACATTAATATTATGCATGTCAATCTCTCCGGCTCAAAGTAGAGGAGAGATTGACGTCATTACTACTTGTATTTGTGAGAAGTATTGACATGTTGAATGGCCAAGATGTCTGTTTAACTTCTTGGTGACAGGGGACAGTATTTTCACGTCCGGATGAAATGCATGCCCAAATTAAACTGCCTGCTACTCATTCCCAGAAGATAAGATATGCATGTTATTAGTAGATTTGGATAGAAGACACTCTGACGTTTCTAAAACTGTTTGAATTATGTCTGTGAGTACTTCTTCATTCCTTTGTGTAATGAAGAAGTAGCCTTGTTCAAAACGAGGGTCACTTCAAGTGTACTGTTTGTTAGATGCATGTGACCAGAAAGGTAGAATCAGTTTGTTTTCCTCCTGTATTGAACACAGATTGTCTTCAATTTTATCGATGGTTTACTTTAAAAAATACCTAAAGTTGTATTACAAAAGTAGTTTGAAATGTTTTGGCAAAGCTTACAGGTAACTTTTGAGATATTTTGTAGTCACATATTGGAGTAAGTTGCGTAAGTTGGAACCGGTGTTTTTCTGGATCAAACGCACCAAATAAATGGACATTTTGGATATATATCGACAGAATTAATCGAACAAAAGGACCAGTTGTGATGTTTATGGGACATATTGGAGTGCCAACAGAAGAAGCTTGTCAAAGGTAAAGAAGGATTTATATTTTTATTTCTGCGTTTAGTGTCGCGCCTGCAGGGTTGAAATATGCTTTCTCTCTTTGTTTTCGGAGGTGCTATCCTCAGATAATAGCAACGTTTGCTTTCGCCAAAAAGCCTTTTGGAAATCTGACATGTTGGCTGGATTCACAACACGTGTAGCTTTAATTTGGTATCTTACGTGTGATTTCATGAAAGTTTGATTTTTATTGTAATTTATTTGAATTTGTCGCTCTGCATTTTCTCTGGCTTTCCCAGAGCGGTTAAACTACTAGCACACTGCTCAGACACCAATGTATACCCCACAAGACATGCCACCAGAGGTCTCTTCACAGTCCCCAAATCCAGAACAGAGTAAGGGGTGCACACAGTGTCCAGAACAGAGTAAGTGGTGCACACAGTACTACATAGAACTCTATTCCACAACAAGTAACTCATGCAAGCAGACAGGCTTGAAGAGACAGGCACATGCACACGCATACACACACAATAACATATACACTATACACACATGGATTTTGTGTTGTAAATATGTGGTAGTAGAGTAGTTGCTTGAGGGCACAACCTTAACATGTTGTGTAACATTGTTTAAAATAAATTATATGCCATAATTTTGCAAGACCCCTGGAAGAGTAGCTGAATGGGTAACCATAATAAATACAAATACAAAACAGAAACCAATCTGGTAACAAACAAACCTGACAACCAGGTTTGATTATTATCTCTTTTGGTAGGTTGGTTCTGTAGGTTGTTATTTATGAACGCTTTTCTCCTCTTCAATAAATCTGATTCGTATGGGACATAATAAAACACATCGACAGACTAATTTTATGTGAAATTCCAGGATGCAGCGAGGAGCCAGAAAGACACCGCTGGTTGCTTCTGTTTATGAATCCTTTAAACCCATCTACTGCTGAGCCTGCATGTATAAACTATCGGAAAAAGTATTCACCATCCCCCCCTTCCCTCTTTTATTCTCCGTACTCCTTTTTTTCTGGTCAGTATAATTAATTTCTCTCCTTTATAATAACCTAATAACCTTTCATAATCCCTTCATATTTACGCTTTCCTCTCACCCCCATCTTATTTTGATCACCATTGTCTCCATGTTTTTCCAGCCCAAGAAAACAGACAAATACAACATTGCACATAGCTGTGAAGTGGGTGTGGGTGAAAATCTGCCTGCTACTCCAGACAGTGGAACATTATTTGTTGGGAATGAAACTTTCTTAATGAATCTCATGTCAGCCCTGATTTCCAACTGATTAACATTCATCTCATCTGAATGTAATTTGTAGTTTCATTTAGAGAAAATATGAATGTTATTACAGACTGCAAAGCAACCATTGTTGTACTGAACTTCTATCTCAGTGAATATAACAACTTTGATATTACGTAACCTTGGTTGTGTTGAAACATTCATTTTGTGGTTATCAATGTTGATAGGGGTTCAAATTCTTTGTCTATTCCAACACAATTTCTCCCTGTTAACAGGCTGATACCTATAATACATTCTGTCAACTAATGAAAACAAGGGACGGGTCATTTTTGTCCTTATTTATCCTATTGCTTATAATAGAAACTGTTGCCTTGCTATAACCCAAGCCGAACCCCATGCTCGTTAGGTGGCTTCTAAGGTACTTCCCTAACAAAGCCTGTATTCAGGCACAAACCAAGTGCAGCTTAAAATGTCAAATACTACCAAATAGCTGTCGGTCACCAGAACATAATAAGGTCAACAACACAGCGACAACATTATACTGACGTAAATGTTTCAAATCTTTCCTTGAGCATTTGCACCATGATATAGGCAAGTAAAGATTTATGTTAGTGCCACTAACTACTTTGTCATAGTATTGTATTACAAGACAATGGCAGTCTTGCCATCAGGTAAATATTGGTGTATTATTGACGTGTCAAAACTGTCCGCATAGCTGTTTTCCCAACTTTAATGATTTCTTTCTCCTTTTAATTCATCCTAAATGCATTGGCTTTGGGATGTCACAGATACGTGCAAGTACTGCCAAGAAATCTAATCTATTTCCCCCTTATTCCATAAGCAAGTATATGTGTTTTTCTGAGTGTGTAGCATAAGCTGAGCTGATGAGATCGGGAGGTGAAAAAGAAACCAACAAATAAAGAGTACAAACACCGGAACAAAATACAAAACACTGTACCCTTTTTAATAACTGGAACTGTCACTATTGCCACCTTAAGCACTGTTGTACTTTTTTTCTGTTTGGTTTTCTGAGTGGGTCTTTGATATACAGTAATCAAGACTTAACAATTCCATTTTGTGCACAAACAAATGACTGCTTTCTGAAAAAGAATCAAATGGAGGCCAGATATATCTTACAGCCTGTTACCACAACTCAGTTGGAAATGCCCATTGGGTCTGTTTTAGATGGTGATGTCATCTTCTCTTGACTGCCATCTCTTTTCCAGTAAACATTATTAATTCGTCCATACATCCATTCGAACCCTCCATCCATCCATACTTTTATTTCAGCACTCCTCCTCCCCCTCCACAACAAACCATTCATCGTCCATCAACGAGTTCAACAACGCGTCTGCATTTAAAAGTGCCATCCCTGTGCCAGCGGATGCCATGCAGGAGAGAAAACAACAACCAGTTTGCGGGCACATTGTCTGAGACCTGTCACTGGAGTCAGGATTCCAGTTTTATCCTGGTGCTCCCCTGCCTGCCGTTGAGCCTTCGGGCATGTATGGGGGATTGGGTTTCACCACCCGGGCACCCCTTGTCAGAGGATTAGCTTGCACTCTAATCATCAGGAACACTGGAACTAGCCCTCTACTACGACCACGGCACGCTCGCATTCCTTTGTACCTAGTTTATTCACAGAGAAATACAAAATGTGGCAGTGGATCTGCAATTCCTTTTTTCTTTCCTCTCCCTACTCTCTCTCCTAAGCACACACCTCTCTTCTTCTATTTCTCCATTGCTTCTTCTCTTCTCCGTCTGTGTGTGGATGAGCATGAGTACTGTCTTTTTTGAGGAGGGAAGAAGGATTATGCTAAGCCCTAATTCTGGGAGACCAGCCTTATCTTGCCTGTAGCAGCTCTGTGCACCAGAGAAAAACTGCCTGGAAGAGAGCACAGTTAAAGGCTGCAGAGAGACAGCAGGGGGGAGAGAGAAAATGGGAAGGAGAAAGAGACAGAAGGGGACAGAGCGAGGACACGGCAAAGAAGGGAGGGCCAGGAATAGACAACTTATCCAGTTTTTGTACGTCATGGCACATTTTGCGAGGGCCTTTCTCAAACATGTTTCGCAAATGGTTGCCTTTTTTTCTACACCAAAATTCACAGACATCTCGAAAGTCACACGGTGATAATTACATCATTCTATTCTGATTCCAGGGCATGAACTCCATCCTGTTTCTTAAAGCATTCCAAATATTTTCCATTGTTAAAACCTAAATACCACACATTATTGCTCCTAAGGTGAGTCAGTAAGCCCCTCCACCCCTCCTCCTCACTCACCAGGACACTATAAACCATTGTGCCCGACCATCCTGCCACAATCCTCTCCTATTGATGTATCTTCAATTACGTCCTGCATTATAGTCAATTACCGAGACCCTAATGAAAGTCCCATCCCCTCCATCTGTTTCCTGAATGAAATCATCCTTCTCTCCAGTCTGAGACAATGGAGTTGGGCTGCAGACGGGGAACAAGGCCCCATTGTACCAGGCTGCTGGCCTATTCACCTGTCCTAATTACCCTGGCCCTTTGGAGGCTTCACTCCTGGGAAAGTCCCAGGCTTCAGGCGGGCCCAGGGCCCCCAAAAAATGTCCATCCGTTGCTATTTAGAGTTCTGCATCTGCTCCCTCGGAAGGGACTTAGTGGAAAAACAACGGCAAAAAAGTAATGTCAGAGTTGGCGTGATACAGTATGTAATAGAAGTGTTCATTTCACTCAAATCCTCTGTGGTGAGTAATTTACAGGACTATAAGCCATTCCTCTAACCACGTATTTATTGTGGTTAAAACTTGTTCAAAGTTACAGATCACTTAGAGGGAGGCCTGGCTCAGACATTACTGTGTATTGCATTACACATTTGTTCATGTTTGTTGTCTGGCCCCATTAACTTAAATGTTGTCAAAAGCCTTCGCTGTGAACTCCCCAACAGATTAGCCATGGCTTGTGGGGCACCAGTGCGAAAATAAGCCTCTGTAAACCAAACATCATAAAGATAGCAACCAAGGACATGGTCTTTAAGACTAGCCAGAATTTGGGAGACTCAACTGTTGAGATTTGAAGTCATGCTTTGTGTCCAGAGTCAAGCATTACAACCGCAACAGAAACCCCTTTCCGACTTTCAAATCCTCCTTCAAAACAATACTGTCAACGCTATATTGCGAATAGCTGATTTGGACAAATACGCCTTTTAGGTTTTGTGGGATGTGCAGATTGGAGAAGCATTTGGATATATTTTGAATGTTCTCCTTCTACATTTGTAGCCACAAGAGATTCCATTCAATAGGACTGTGAAATGTATTTGCACCAACAGATTGAATGTCTTTGAATTTCTTATGCAAGTAACAACAGAAGGTTTTTGGAAGTACTTACCAGACAATGCATCTGGTTATTATGAGAAGCTAAGTAATTTCAACTAATCTGTGCTTTATTACCATGTTATTATCATTAACTAAAATGGAGGAGTGTCAAACCGCACGTCAGGGCCACAGAACTTAGGACAGTGACCCCGAAGCCCCTGGGGGTATTATGATGCCAGGGTGGGGTACCAGAGAGGGGTTAAGGGGGCGCGATGCCTCTTTCTTCACTCCTGCTGATCCTATCGTTCCATTCCTAGCTGTAGAGATGAAAGACCATCTGTATTTGGAGGGAGGAGGGGAGGAAAGGGGATGTAATGAACTTTTTTTTATAGCAGGGAGAGTGTGTGGTAGAAAGAGTGAGAGAGAGAGGCCTTTGATTCCTATAAATAAAGGCAAATGAAAATAGCGGTTTGGGGTATGCCCCCCAGTATCAATCCAATTAAAGTGGAGCTTGATTGACAATGTTGCAACACAAGAGCCATAGGCTGCAATGACTCACCATTGTGTGGGGAACTGAAGACTTTGTCTTCCTTATTGGCAGGGGCTTGGTAACCTTGACTTATACCTGGCTTTTGTCCTTTAGGAGCTGCAGGAGACTGACCTGGCCTGAGTCTGTCATTGGAATCGCAGGCTTTGGAATGCTGTTTGGAATGCTGTAAATGGGGCTAAAGTGTTTACACACACACACTTCTCTAAAATACGCACATATGGGCACACACACGGGCACACACACACACACACTTAGTTAGATTCACACACACTAAGTCACCTGGTTTGTCAAATATCCTATACCTAATTCAAACAGGATTCACAGTATGTTGCCTGTAAAAAATTGCCAAATGTTTATATGATTCCCACACCCCTTGGGTTGTGCCATGGCAGAGATCTTGTAATGTTTTCATTTTCCTGTTCTGATGAATGCAAATTTGGCTACTGTTAAACTCAAAACATTGCCAGATATGTTCTGGTAATTGTATGAGCTGCCTAGCTTTCAGTTGCCTGGCTTGCTAAATTGACATATCCTAAATACATTTGTTTATTTTTTGGGTTGGAAAAACTAGAGCCGATAACATTTTTTGGAGGCCATTAGGAGGCTATCAGACTGTTAAACAGCCATCACTTACATTGAGTGCCTGCTACCAACATACTGACTCATCTCTATCCACTTTAATAATGAAAAAGTGATGTAATAAATGTATCACTAGCCACTTTACAATGCCACTTTATAAAATGTTTACATACGCTACATTACTCATCTCACATGTATATACTGAACTCTTTACCATCTACTGCATCTTGCCTATGCCGTTCGGCCATCGCTCATTCATATAAATGTATGTACATATTCTTATTCATTCCTTTACACTTGTGAGTACAAGGTAGTTGTTGTGAAATTGTTAGTTTTAGATTACTTGTTAGATATTGCTGCATGGTCAGAACTAGAAGCACAAGCATTTCGCTACAATTGCATTAACATCTGCTAACCATGTGTAATGTGACAATACAATTTCATTAGATTTTTTGTGTTTATGCTTTTGCATAATGACAAAGACAACAATAGAACGATTTAATGTTTGCTAAAGCCAGTTTATTTATTTATTTAACATTTTTATTTAACCTTTATTTAACCAGGTAGGCTAGTTGAGAACAAGTTCTCATTTGCAACTGCGACCTGGCCAAGAGTGTGAACTGGCCATAGCAGTGTGAACAGACAACACAGAGTTACACATGGAGTAAACAATTAACAAGTCAATAACACAGTAGAAAAAAAGAGAGTCTATATACATTGTGTGCAAAAGGCATGAGGAGGTAGGCGAATAATTACAATTTTGCAGATTAACACTAGAGTGATAAATGATCAGATGGTCATGTACAGGTAGAGATATTGGTGTGCAAAAGAGCAGAAAAGTAAATAAATAAAAACAGTATGGGGATGAGGTAGGTAAAATTGGGTGGGTCATTTACCGATAGACTATGTACAGCTGCAGTGATCGGTTAGCTGCTCAGATAGCAGATGTTTGAAGTTGGTGAGGGAGATAAAAGTCTCCAACTTCAGCGTGTTTTGCAATTCGTTCCAGTCACGGGCAGCAGAGAACTGGAACGAAAGGCGGCCAAATGAGGTGTTGGCTTTAGGGATGATCAGTGAGATACACCTGCTGGAGCGCGTGCTACGAGTGGGTGTTGCCATCGTGACCAGTGAACTGAGATAAGGCGGAGCTTTACCTAGCATGGACTTGTAGATGACCTGGAGCCAGTGGGTCTGGCGACGAATATGTAGCGATGGCCAGCCGACTAGAGCATACAGGTCGCAGTGGTGGGTGGTATAAGGTGCTTTAGTGACAAAACGGATGGCACTGTGATAAACTGCATCCAGTTTGCTGAGTAGAGTGTTGGAAGCTATTTTGTAGATGACATCGCCGAAGTCGAGGATCGGTAGGATAGTCACTTTTACTAGGGTAAGTTTGGCGGCGTGAGTGAAGGAGGCTTTGTTGCGGAATAGAAAGCCGACTCTAGATTTGATTTTCGATTGGAGATGTTTGATATGAGTCTGGAAGGAGAGTTTACAGTGTAGCCAGACACCTAGGTACTTATAGATGTCCACATATTCAAGGTCGGAACCATCCAGGGTGGTGATGCTAGGTGGGCGTGCGGGTGCAGGCAGTGAACGGTTGAAAAGCATGCACTTGGTTTTACTAGCGTTTAAGAGCAGTTGGAGGCCACGGAAGGAGTGTTGTATGGCATTGAAGCTTGTTTGGAGGTTAGATAGCACAGTGTCCAAGGACGGGCCGGAAGTATACAGAATGGTGTTGTCTGCGTAGAGGTGGATCAGGGAATCGCCCGCAGCAAGAGCAACATCATTGCTATATACAGAGAAAAGAGTCGGCCCGAGAATTGAACCCTGTGGCACCCCCATAGAGACTGCCAGAGGACCAGACAGCATGCCCTCCAATTTGACACACTGAACTCTGTCTGCAAAGTAGTTGGTGAACCAGGCAAGGCAGTCATCAGAAAAACCGAGGCTACTGAGTATGCCGATAAGAATATGGTGATTGACAGAGTCGAAAGCCTTGGCAAGGTCGATGAAGACGGCTGCACAGTACTGTCTTTTATCGATGGCGGTTATGATATCGTTTAGTACCTTGAGCGTGGCTGAGGTGCACCCGTGACCGGCTCGGAAACCAGATTGCACAGCGGAGAAGGTACGGTGGGATTCGAGATGGTCAGTGACCTGTTTGTTGACTTGGCTTTCGAAGACCTTAGATAGGCAGTGCAGGATGGATATAGATCTGTAACAGTTTGGGTCCAGGGTGTCTCCCCCTTTGAAGAGGGGGATGACTGCGGCAGCTTTCCAATCCTTGGGGATCTCAGACGATATAAAGAGAGGTTGAACAGGCTGGTAATAGGGGTTGCGACAACGGCGGCGGATAGTTTCAGAAATAGAGGGTCCAGATTGTCAAGCCCAGCTGATTTGTACGGGTCCAGGTTTTGCAGCTCTTTCAGAACATCTGCTATCTGGATTTGGGTAAAGGAGAACCTGGAGAGGCTTGGGCGAGTAGCTGCGGGGGGAGGCGGAGCTGTTGGCCGAGGTTGGAGTAGCCAGGCGGAAGGCATGGCCAGCCGTTGAGAAATGCTTGTTGAAGTTTTTGATAATCATGGATTTATCGGTGGTGACCGTGTAAGATGAAGGTGACGTTTTATCTTGAGGGGACTTTTAAACATAATACCGCATTCATGGTTGGTGGAAATAAAAGTACAGGATTTGTTACCGGCAATACATATAAAGAAATTGCAGAAAAAAGTTGACGGGATGGTAAAGTTGACAGGTTTTTGTGTAGGTATGAAAGGGATACTAGACTATATAGTATGTGGTTTTCAGCTCTTCCTTGCCTCTTGGTTTTAATACCTAAGTTTTAAATTCATATTTAATATTTCTCCCTACAAGCATTTGGGAAACGCAGTCAAGCTCTGGAAACCAAGCAGGAACAAATAACCATGTCCATTGGACCACATGCACACGTCTTCATTGCTGTTCCAGTCAAACAGCCAACAGTGGATTAAACCTCATTGAAGATTTATCCATCCCTCCTGCACGGAGTTGTACATTTTCCTCCTCTCTCTGCTGCCACTCCATAAAGGGAATGTCTTCCATTATCCCCTGGAATTTCAAGGAGTAACTTGAGTGGATATCTCTTTTTCTAATCTCCGAATCTGGGTCTCTTGTTTCCTTATACTGGCTTCGTAAAATTGTTCAATAAAAGAGCTTTTAACCCTGGTTCCATGTGCTACACCTGGCTCTGACGGGGCCATACATCTCAAATAGAGAGTGCATCAAAGGAGGCGGGAGCCCAAATGGGAATGCAGAAGTAGCTTAAATACCACAAAGAGAAACATAGGGAGGATAGAAGGGGTAGAGAGAGAGCGTGCGAGAGAGAGTGAGCAAAGGCGAAAGACAGGAGGGAGGGAGATAAAAGGAGGACAGTGAGGAGGAGTGAGGGACGCAAAGAGATAGGGATGGACGAGAAAGGTCATGAAAGGTGGAGAGAAATGTATGGGAAGATTAAAAAAAGAGACAGAAGTATAAAAGGTAACCCGACAAGGTTGTCTTGTACGATCTCTTCCATTGTCATTGAAACCAACATGAATTGTAACGTCATGCTCAGGCATATATACAACATGTCAGCTATCAGCGATCATATAAGTTTAGACTGATTCGTTCTGGTCTGATATTTTCATGAATCTGAGTGTTTTAGCCTGCATTACCACATATTTAACCTGACTTCAGCGAGTATTCACTCCTTACTGCCAAGATATTGGCTATTTTACACCCGGTCACCCCGTCACATGCATTAACTCCAACCTTCTCAGCCATTTTCGTGCTATCGATTTAAATGTTACAATGTAATTATGATATCAAGCAGCGGAATGATAAAGTTAAGGACCCTATTTTCAGATGGTTGTGGTGTGGGGTTCCAGCCATCCGACAGGTGTTTTCTCTTGTGACCGTGGGAAATTAATGTTTGAAACAGTGGAGAGAGAAAGAGAGTGAGACAGAGAGCGACCAACGAAGGTATTATTCAGCAACTCACCTGTGACAAGAGGCTTAGGGGAGGGTTGTCAATACCCAGAATGCAATTGGATGCTTCCCCCTCCCTCCCCAACTTCCAAAATGGCTGCTGCCACTGTAATATGTTCCCTAATCCCCAATGCCGTCTCTTTACAAACCAAGAATCTGCTTCTTTTCTCAGTTATCATCCCTAATTCCATTTCCCAGGAAATAACTACTTTTGGGCCATTTGCGCAAATGGTCAGCCTTTTTTTTTATATAGTCACCTTCTCCCCTTGCTTCCCTTCCTCATTCTCACCAACTCGAGCCTCCCACAGCATCCTCGCCACAGGAATCTTCAGATCGATCATTCCAATTGTTCAGGGGTTATTACAAATTGTTTAAGCTCTGCAATCTTGTGATTAGGTCGGTCGCAGCTCAAATTCTTATGCTCCCTTTTTGCCTTATTTTACAAGCTGAAACATCTCAGTTTGTGTCTATGTTTAGGAGTGTGTTTGTATGCTACACTCTTAGAAAAAAGGGTTCCAAAAGGGTTCCCCATAGGAGAACCCTCTTTGGTTCCAGGTAGAACCCTTTTTGGTTCTAGGTAGAACTATTTTGGTTCCATGTAGAAACCTCTGGGGAAAGGGTTCTAACATGGAACCCAATAGGGTTCTACCTGGAACCAGAAAGGGTTCTATCTGGAACCAAAGAGGGTTCTCCTATGGGGAAAACCAAATAACCAAATAACCCATTTAGGTTCTTGATAGCACCAAAAGTATGGACAGTGATTGTTATTTTGCCATTTAGAAATTACAGAACTTTCTGTACATAGTCGCCCCATTTTAGTGGACCAAAAGTATTTGGACAAATTCACTTACCGTATGTGTATTAAAGTAGTCAAAGGTTAAGTACTTGGTCCCATAATCCTAGTATGCAATGATTATACCAAGCTTGTGCCTCAACAAACGTGTTGGATGCATTTACTGTTTGTTTTAGTTATGTGTCAGATTATTTTGTGCCCAATAGAAATGAATGGTAAATAACGTATTGTGTCCTTAAGGAGTCATGTTCATTGTAAATAAGAATAGAATATGTTTCTAAACATTTCTGCATTAATGTGGATGCTACTATGTTTATGGATAGTCCTGAATGAATCATGAATAATGATGAGTGAGAAAGTTAGAGGCATAAATATCATGTTCTTCTCAAAATGCTAACCTCCCCTGTTATTGGTGAGAGATTAGCATTTCTTGGGGGTATGAGATTCTGCAAAGTAGCCACCCTTTGCCTTGATGACAGCTTTGCACTCTCTTGGCCAGCTTCATGAGGTAGTCTCCTGGAATGCTTTTTCAACAGTTTTGAAGGAGTTCCCACATATGCTGAGCACTTTTTGGCTGCTTTTCCTTCACTCTGCCCTTCAACTCAGGTAGCCTAGTGGTTAGAGCATTAGACCTAGTAACCGTAAAGGTTGCTAGATCAAATTCCCTAGCTGACAAGGTAAACATCTGTTGTTCCAACCCTGAACAAGGCAGTTAACCCAACAAGTCATCCAATAAGATGTAAAGTCCCTCATTTTTGTGGCGAATTTCAAACACAGATTATATTACAAAGACCAGGGAGGTTTTTCAATGTCTCACAAAGAAGGGCACCTATTGGTAGATAGTTTTTTTTAAAAAGCAGACATTGAATATCCCTTTTTTTCATGGTGAAGTTATTAATTACA
This sequence comes from Oncorhynchus kisutch, assembly GCF_002021735.2. Classification (NCBI taxonomy): domain Eukaryota; kingdom Metazoa; phylum Chordata; class Actinopteri; order Salmoniformes; family Salmonidae; genus Oncorhynchus; species Oncorhynchus kisutch. Next base: position 8,495,079 of record NC_034194.2, read on the forward strand.
CTTTAGATGAATACACCCTGTCACTACAAAGAAACAGGCATCTTTCCTAACTCAGTTGCCAGAGAGGAAGGAAACTACTCAGGAATTTCACCACGAGGCCAATAATGACATTAAAACAGTTGCAGAGTTTAGTGACTGTGAAAATATGGATCAACAACATTGTAGTTACTCCAAAATACTAACTTAATCGACAGAGTAAAAAGAAGGAAGCCTGTACAGAATATAATTATTCTAAAACATGCATCCTGTTTGCAAGAAGGAAATAAAGTAATACTGAAAAAAATGTGGCAAATGAATTAACTTTTTGTCCAGAATACAAAGTGTTATGTTTGAGGCAAATCCAATTCAAGACATTGGTGAGTACCACTCTCCATATGTTCAAGCGTAGTGGTTATGGGTATGCTTGTAATCTTTTAAAGACTGGGTAGATATTTCTGTAACATATTTAGAATAAATTTGCAAATATTTTGAAAAACATGTTTTCACTTTGTCATTTTGGGATGTTGTGTATAGACATTTTAAAATGTTCTATAATTTAATGTCATATGGACATTCCTACCAATCAGCTTACCTCTAAACTTGAGACATCTGTGGCATTGTGTTTGTGTGACAAAATTGAACTTTTAAGAGTGGCCTTTTATTATCCCCAGCACAAGGTGCACCTGTGTAATGGTCATGCTGTTTAATCAGCTTCTTGATATGCCACACCTGTCAGGTGGATGGATTATCTTGACAAAGGACAAAATGCTCACTAACAGGGATGTAAACACATTTCTGCACCAAATTTGAGAGAAATACTATTTTTGTGGTCATGAAATATTTCTGGGATCATTTATTTTAGCTCATGAAACATGGGATCAGCACTATTAAGGACCCTGAGATTAAAAACCTCCCTCTGCAACTAGATCCTGGACTTCCTGACGGAGTTGTGTAGGCAACAACACATCTGCCCCGCTGACACGCAACACAGGGCCCTTCAGGGGTACGTCCTAAGTCACCTCCTGTACTCCCTGTTCACCCACCAGGACAACAACCTCTCACTCAATATCAGCAAGACAAATGAGCTGATCGTGGACTACAGGAAACGGAGGGTTGAGTTCGCCCCAATCCACATCGACAGGGCTATAGTGGATCAGGTCCAGAGCTTTAAGTTCCTTGGTGTCCACATCACTAAGGAATTATCATGGTCCACACATAGCAACAGTTGAGAAGAGGGCATGACAAGGCCTCTTCCCCCTCAGTAGGCTGAAAAGATTTGGGATCGGCCCTCAGATCCTCAAACAGTTCTACAGCTACACCATTGGTAACATCTTGACTGGCTGCATCACCAATTGGTATGGCAACTGCTTGGCATCCGACCGAAAGGCGCTACAGAGGGTAGCGCATACGGCCCTGTACATCACTGGGATCGAGCTCCCTGAGGAAGCCCCTGAAAATGTTCAGACTCCAGACATCCAAGTCATTGACTGTTCTCTCTGCTACCGCACGGCAAGTGGTATGGAGTCAGGAACCAACAGGATCCTGAACAGCTTCTTCCCCGAAGGCATAGCACTGCTAAATAGTTACTCTGGGTAGCTATTGGTAAACTATCTGCACTGACCCTTTTTTGATTCATTGTATACGCTGCTCTTACTGTTTATTATCTATGCTGTTGCCTTGTCACTTTATCCCTACCTGTATGTACTGTACATATCTACTCCAATTACCTCGTACCCCAGAACATGACTCAGTACTGGTACCCCGTGTATATAGCCACGTTATCGTTACTGACTGTATATTTATTCCTTGTGTTATTATTGATCTATTATTTCTATTTTTATCTCTCTGTATTGTTGGGAAGGGCCTGAAGTAAGCATTTCACTGTTAGGCTACACCAGTTGTTTGCGAAGCAAGTGACAAATAGAATTTGATTTGATTTAAACATGAAATAAACCATACTGCTCCTATCCAATCAGGAAGTCCTTGTGGTTCAATACTATAACATTGGTTTCCACTACAGTGGAGGCTGCTGAGAGGAGAACAGCTCATAATAATGGCCAGAACGGAGCAAATGGAATGGCATCTATGTTTGATACCATTCCACTGACTGGCATGAGATGATGTCATAACTACATTATCTGTCAATTACATTGCAGAGCAATTCAACATGATTTATTGGCAATTTAAAACAATATAGAGTTCATACAAAAGGACCAAGAGAACTGATGCTGTATCCCAGCTAATTGAACATCTCTCTTCTGCTCAGTGGTGTAAAGTACTAAAGTAAAAATATTTTAAGTATAACTGAAGTCGTTTTTGTGGGTATTTGTACTTGACTTTTTATATTTTTGACAACTTTTACTTCACTACATTCCTAAAGATAATTACTTACTTTTTACTACATGCACTTATCAAGAGACCATCCCTACTGCCTCTGATCTGGCAGACTCACTAAACACACATGCTTTGTTTATAAATTATATCTGAGTGTTGGAGTGTGCCCCTGGCAGTCTGTAAATAAATTTAAAAAACAAGAAAATGGTGCCGTCTGGTTTGCTTAATATAAGGAATTTGAAGTGATTTATACTTTTGCTACTTAAGTATATTTTAGCAATTGCATTTACTTTGACACTGAATTATATTTAAAACTAAATACACAGGTATTTTACTGGGTGACTTTCACTTTTACTTAAGTATAACAATTGGGTACTTTTTCCACCACTGCAATTGCTTATTCTTAAATAGGGGTATTTACGGTGAAACGCATGTTTCTGAAGTTTCAAACCCTTGCTATCTTTCCACATATTTAACTAATAAAAGTTTAGCTTCTTATGGCTAGGGCCAGTATTGAGTAGCTTGGCTGAATAAGGTGCCCAGAGTAAACTGCCTGCTCCTCAGTCCCAGCTGCTAATATATGCATATTATTAGTATATTTAGATAGAAAACACTCTGAAGTTTCTAAAACTGTCTGTGAGTATAACAGAACTCATATGGCAGGCAAGAACCTGAGAAAAAAATCCAACCAGGAAGTGGGAAATCTGAGGTTGGTCGATTTTCAACTCAGCCCCTATTGAAGATAGAGTGGGATAGTGGCCATGTTGTACTTCCTAAGGCTTCCACTAGATGTCAACCATCTTTAGAAACTTGTTTGAGGCTTCTACTGTGTAGGGGGGCTGAATGAGAGGGGAATGAGTCAGAGGTCTGCTAGCAGCCACGAGCTGGTCATGTGCATTCACATGAGAGGTAGCTCCTGTTCCATTAGTTTTTCTGAAGACAAAGGAATTCTCCGGGTTGGGAACATTATTGAAGATTTATGATAAAAACATCCTAAAGATTGTTTCTATACATCGTTTGACATGTTTCTACGGACTGTAACAGAACTTTTTAACATTTCGTCTGCAACTAGTGAACGCGCTTCGTGAGTTTTGATTTGTTTACCAAACGCGCTAACAAAAGTAGCTATTTGGACATAAATGATAGACATTATCAAACAAATCAAACATTTATTGGGGAACTGGGATTCCTGGGAGTGCATTCTGATGAAGATCATCAAAGATAAGTGAATATTTATAATGTTATTTCTGCCTTCTGTTGACTGCACAATATGGTGGATAGGATAGTAGGATAGAGAAATCCCTGACTGAAAGACTGCGGTGACAGTTAGGAAAACATATGATTGCATAAAACAGGAAATCCACTGCTACCAGAAATGGTATATTTTTGCCTTTTAGTCTACATTCTTGGAAAATGCTCAGGGAAGAAGCAGTGAACTTGGTCATGAACATGTGTTTTTGAAGGCTCTGCTTTAGGGAGGGAAGGGTGGTTGGGAGTGTGTGTGTGTTGACTGTGAAACTGGTTTTGAAAACCTGTTAGTATGTATGTAGTACACTGTCTACAACATGAGCGGCTGATGTATTTGAGCCTAGGTCTTTATGGCAGTAGCCTACTCTAATGTCCCATACACACTCTGTACATCAGCTGTACAACACATTTTACATAACTGCTTTGAAACAACTGAGAGTTTGACTGCAGATTTTTTTTCTCACAATGGTTCTGTAATCATTTCTGTGCAGACAAATTCAGCTGTATCACAACCGTTGTGTCAATTGTGTTGTACATCAGTTGTACAACCGGAGTGTGAAAGGGACCCAGTCTGTGTGTTTTTGTCTGTAGATACAGTTCCCCATATGTGTGTACTGTTAATGCATTATTGTATGTGAAGAATGTGTCTGGCTATCTCTGTATGGATGTCTTTGTTTGATTGTGTACGTGTGTGTAAATGTCAGTGTCTGCTTCATAGTGTTTTTCATAAATGTTTCTATTTTTGTGTGTGAGTGTGTGTTTTGCATCTATGAGTGTGTCTGTGTGTGTATATCTTTGCCTTTGTATCTGTCTGAGTATGTGTGTATGTGGGTGTGTTTCCTGAGTGGTGGGTCCCTCTCTTTCTCGCTTTGGAGATGGACACTTCATTGAAAGCGAGTGAAAAGGCTCCTTAATGAACCTCCTGTATCCCACTGAAATTTCAAACAGCCTTGAACTTCAGAGGGCTGTCTGCCAGCTCTCCCGGTAGATCACTGCAGCCCCACTGTGTGGCAGAGCGAGGGAGAGAGAGACAGACGGGGGGGGGGGGTAAAGAGAGAGACGGCGTTAGAAAGCTAGAGAGAAAATGGAAGAGGGAATTAGGAAAATATGGGAGGAGTGGAGAGAGGAAGATAAACACAGAGAAAAGGAGGATGAGATGGGAGGGACAAGACAGAAGGAGAGAAATGCGATGGAAGGGGTGGAGTGATAGAAAGAGAGGTGGAATGGGTAAACCAATTGATACACAAAGGCATAAAGGAGGGGTGAGAAAGTAAGATGGGGAGAGAGTGAGATCTGGGGGACTCCTCTCTTTTCTTTCCCACTGTCTGCCCAGAGCTACAAAGACTTGTCTGGCCCATACAAGAGTATACTTAATCCTGTGTGCTTGTCTACACTGTCTTCCACTGGTGCCGGCAGCTGGTTTATATGTAGTCTAGTGTCTATGAGTCGCTGCTGTTTCCTAGTCCTCTCTCCACACACAGACAGACACAGAGACACAGAGACACAGACCCAGACACGCACACACACACCACAACCAGCCAGCCACACACATACATGCACACACAAACACAAACACAAACGCACACACGCACGCACGCACGCACACACACACACACACACACACACACACACTCTCAGTCAAACAGGCACATATACTGTACATAGGCCAACATATACACACAAAAGAGTCGTGGTAGGTAGCCCAGCGGCTAAAGAGTTGGACCTGTAGCCAAAAGGTTGGCTGTTCAAATGCTGGGTTCATATCCTAACAACAATCCCCAACCATTGAGCAGGGCCCTTAACCCCACAACCTGCTTCAGCTTGACCCTGTGCTCCTCTCAACTGTGTGTGTGTCTGTTTGTGTGATGTGTGCGGGTGGTTGAGATATGATGTGAGCAGAATTTTTTTGTTGTTGTTTGCTATAACTATGGACAAAACGTTTAATTGTAAACACACACACACAGCCATCCACCCACATACGCTACATATATAAATATATACAAAAGAATGTGGACACCCCTCAACTTAGTGGAGTTGATATTTCAGCCAGACCCATTGCTGACAGGTGGATAAAATTGTGTGCACCGCCATGCAATCTCCATAGACAAACATTGACAGTAGAATGGCCTTACTGAAGAGCACAGTGATTTTCAAAGTTGCACAGTCATAGGATGTCACCTCTCCAACAAGTCAGTTCGTCAAATTTCTGCCCTTCTAGAGCTGTCCCGGTGAACTGTAAGTGCTGTTATTGTGAAGTGGAAACGTCTAGGTGCAACAACGGCTCGGCGGCGAAGTGGGAGGCCACACAAGCTCACAGAACGGGACAAGTGAGTGCTGAAACGCGTAGCACATAAATATCGTCTGTCCTCGGTTGCAACACTCACTACTGAGTTTCAGACTGCCTCTGGAAGCAACATCAGCACAAGCACAGTTCGTCTGGAGCTTCATGAAATGGGTTTACATGTCCGAGCAGCCACACACAATAACATAGAGTCGGCTGGAGTGGTGTAAAGCTTGCCGCCATTGGACTCTGGAGCAGTGGAAACATGTTCTCTGGAGTAATGAATCACGCTTCACCATCTGGCATTCTGACGGACTAATCTGGTTTTGGCAGATGCCTGGAGAACGCTGCCAGCCCCAATGCATAGATAGTGCCAACTGTAAAGTTTGGTGGAGGAGAAATAATGTTCTGGGCAGTTTTTCATGGTTCAGCATAGACCCCTTATTTCCAATGAAAGGAAATCTTAACGCTACAACATACAATGGCATTCTAGACGATTCTGTGCTTCCAACTGTGTGGCAACAGTTTGGGGAAGGCCCTTTCCTGCTTCGGCATGACAATGCCCCCGTGCACAAAACGAGGTCCATACAGAAAATGGTTTGTCAAGATCGGTGTGGAAGAACTTTACTGGCCTGCACAGAGCCCCGACCTCAACCCTATCAAATACCTTTGGGATGAATTGGAATGCCGACTGCGAGACAGGCCCAATCGTCCAACATTAGTGTCTGACCTCACTAACGCTCTTGTGGCTGAATGGAAGCAAGTCCCTGCAGCAATGTTCCAACATCAAGTGGAATAATTTCCCAGAAGAGTGGAGGGCGTTACAGCAGCAAAGGGGGACCAACTTCATGTTAACTCCCATGATTTTGGAAAGAGATGTTCAGCTTGCAGGTGTTCACATACTTTTGGTCATGTAGTATAAGTCTACACCCCCCACCACACATGCACTAACACACACAGGTGCCGCCCCCACATTCAGCCCTGTGCTTTGGCTTGTCTATGATTGGGTATCATAACATTGGTATGGGCAGGAACAACTATCTTTCCCTGCCCACACGGCCTCGGCCGACCTTTCAATTGCAATTATATCCACCAAATTGGCATACAAGTTGACCCATGCGTGGAAGAGGGCCAAAATGGAACACAGGCGGCACACACTACGAGGTAGGTGTTATCCCTCTAACAGCTACTGACTCAAAACTGCAGCAGTGAACGACTGCTCCAATGATTATTAACTTGTTATGGCTGGGGGCAGTATCGAGTTTCTTGGATGAATAAGATGCCCAGAGTAAACTGTCTGCTACTCAGGCCCAGTTGCTAATATATGCATATTATTGGTCGATTTGATTTGGATAGAAAAACACTCTGAAGTTTATAAAACGGTTTGAATGATGTCTGTGTGTATAACAGAACTCATATGGCAGGCAAAAACCTGAGACAAAATCCAACCAGGAAGTGGGAAATCTGAGGTTTTTCAACTCATTGCCTATTGAATATACAGTGTCTATGGGGTCAAATTGCACTTCCTACGGCTTCCACTAGATGTCAACAGTCTTTAGAACCTTGTTTGATGCTTCTACTGTGAAGGAGGGGGGAATAGGAGATGAATGAGTCAGAGGTACGCGTTCACGTGAGAGGTAGCTTGCGTTCCATTGCATTTCTACAGACAAAGGAATTCTCCGGTTGGAACGTTATTGAAGATTTATGATAAAAACATCCTAAAGATTGATTCTATACTTTGTTTGACATGTTTCTACGGACTGTAACGGAACTTTTTAACTTTGTCTGCTCGCGCCTCATGAATTTGGATTACTGGGCTAAATGCGCGAACTAAAACGAGGTATTTGGACATAAATGATGGACTTTATCGAACAAATCAAACATTTATTGTGGAACTGGGATTCCTGGGAGTGCATTCTGATGAACATCATCAAAGGTAAGTGAATATTTATAATGCTATTTCTGACTTCTGTTGACTCCACAACATGGCGGATATTTGTATGGCTTGTTTTGTTATCTGCCCGCCGTACTCAGATTATTGCATGGTGTGCTTTTTCGAAATCTGACACAGTGGTTGTATTAAGGATAAGTTTATCTAAAGTTCCACGCATAAAACATGTATTTCCATCAACATTTATGAGGAGTATTTCTGTAAATGAATGTGGCTTTCTGCAAAATCACCGGATGTTTTGGAACTACTAAACATAACGCGCCAATGTAAACTCCGATTTTTGGATATAAATATGAACTTTATCAAACAAAACATACATGTATTGTGTAACATGAAGTCCTATGAGTGTCATCTGAAGAAGATCATCAAAGGTTAGTGATTCATTTTATCTCTATTTCTGCTTTTTTGTGACTCCTCGCTTTGGCTGGAAAAATGGCTGTGTTTGTCTGTGACTAGGTGCAGACCTAACGTAATCATTTGGTGTGCTTTCGTCGTAAAGCCTTTTTTGAAATCGGACACTGTGGTTGGATTAACAACAGGTTTATCTTTAAAATGATGTAAAATACTTTTATGTTCGAGGAATTTTAATTATGAGATTTCTGTTGTTTTGAATTTGGCGCCCTGCACTTTCACTGGCTGTTGTCATATCGATCCCGTTAGCGGGATTCAAGCCATAAGAAGTTTTAATGTACAGTGTTGGGACTGCATCTTTTAAGCGGTTATTAGAGGCGTGTGATGATGTTTCACACGATGTGTGATGACACAGATAAAGCTGAAATTGAGATGTAGCCCAGAACTTTGTGCGAGCGTTAGGCTTTCCCAGAATACATCACTCTGAATGGAGGATACAGGGAGTGGGTGGAGGTGCAGATTGATTTTAGCAGAGCCAGTGCGATTGTTTACTTACACATCTCTGTTGATTGCTAAATAGGCTGTTTCATAAGTGCAATATTCTGTTTCCTCTTATTTGATAGTAATACATAGAGGATTTACAGTTATGCGTACATCAGCAGTGTCGTCATTATCATCCTCACCATCCTTTTCATCATTATCATCACCTAGTCATTACTGTCATCGTCATTGTCACTATCATTATCATCGTCATCAACATCACTACCACCCTATGCCAAAACACAGGCCTCTTGCAGTAATGACACACGAATGCCCCAGTGCTGTGAGGAATGTGTCCCATTGACCAGGGTCATCACAATCCCTCAGCAACATCTCTTTGGATGTCTGTCTCCTCTTCCCACTCCACTCCACACGCACACACAAACACTGACACCAGATAAGTACACACCAACGTACACACACACACACGTGTGTCGAGGTACCAGACAAACACACACAGACTAAGTGGGTGTACATGCTATCAGTTTTCCCGTCGACTGCGGGGGCTATTTATGATGCTTTTCCTTTTTGTTCCGACAGTTTGTTCAGAGGTGTGAGACCATGTTGGTGCCAGAGGCTTTCCATTCCACAAAATACTCAAAACAACATACCAAGATCTCGAGTGCACCAGGTACATTTTTAGACTTGGCTAAAGCAAATAGGTTAACACTCATCCCACAAAGTCCAAAATACCTACTATAGCCACATAGGATAGTACCGTAGACTGTGTATTGGTGTGGTCCCACACGCATATAATTCAAAATGTGTGCAGTCTCATGTGGCGGCCCATATGGGTCAGTACTGGGTCCAATCCTTAGAGATTTCAACATCAACTTCCACAGGTTTACAAAACCGGACACCATCTTCATCTAGCAAAACTCAGCAGCTGCCTAGAGGACATCAGGACATCAGCTTCCTCCAGTTGAACAATAGCAAGTGAATCTATGCTTGTTGGGACACCCAAGCAGGCCACCAGTGCTGGAAACATCTACCCTACAATCTACGGCCAGATGTAGAGAAACTGAAACACACCTTCACCTTTTAGGGGCGGTAGATAGCTTAGTGATTAGAGCGTTGGAATCGTAACTAGAAATTTGCAAGATCGAATCCCCGAGCTAGTAAGGTAAAAATCTGCCGTTCTGCCCCTGAACAAGGCAGTTAACCCACTGTTCCTAGGTTGTCAGTGAAAATAAGATTTTGTTCTTAACTGATGTGCCTAGATAAATAAAGGTCAAATAAAATAATATTATCTCAGATTGACTATGGCAACATGCTGTTTGAGGGCCTCCCAGCCAAATCACTACTGAGCCTCCAACTAACACCAAGAAGTCAGACCCCCCTCATCTCGATCAGTGAGCCACCTCGCACTCTTTGCTCCAGCCACTCCCTATTGCTTCAAGTCCAAGACATATCTCTGAACTATGGGGTACTGAGCCTTCTGCACCCTTAACCCTTGCTTATGGAATGCTTTCCCTGACCATCTGAGAGCCGCTCCATAGCCTGAGTGGCTACTTTGAAGAATCGCATATATAAATGTTTTTGATATGGTAAAAGCTGAAATTGAGATGTAGCCCAGAACTTTGTGCGAGCGTTAGGCTTTCCCAGAATACATCACTCTGAATGGAGGATACAGGGAGTGGGTGGAGGTGCAGATTGATTTTAGCAGAGCCAGTGCGATTGTTTACTTACACATCTCTGTTGATTGCTAAATAGGCTGTTTCATAAGTGCAATATTCTGTTTCCTCTTATTTGATAGTAATACATAGAGGATTTACAGTTATGCGTACATCAGCAGTGTCGTCATTATCATCCTCACCATCCTTTTCATCATTATCATCACCTAGTCATTACTGTCATCGTCATTGTCACTAAGTACATATTATGGCAAGAACAGCTCAAAAAAGCAAAGCGAAATGTCAGTCCATCATTACTTTGAGACAAGAATGAAAGCTTCTTCAAGTGCAGTCGCAAAAACCATCAAGCAATATGACTAAACTGGCTCTGGAATGAGTGGGTGTGTCCAAACTTGACTGGGGCTTTAAAAAGCACCAGTCAAGTTTGGACACACCCGCCTCCCGGGTGGCGCAGTGGTTAAGGGCGCTGTATTGCAGCGCCAGCTGTGCCATCAGAGTCCCTGGGTTCGCGCCCAGGCTCTGTCGCAACTGGCCGCGACCGGGAGGTCCGTGGGGCGACGCACAATTGGCCTAGCGTCGTCCGGGTTAGGGAGGGCTTGGTAGAGGTAGGGATGTCCTTGTCTCATTGCGCACCAGCGACTCCTGTGGCGGGCCGGGCACAGTGCGCACTAGCCAAGGTTGCCAGGTGCACGGTGTACCCTCCGACACATTGGTGCGGCTGGCTTCCGGGTTGGATGCGCGCTGTGTTAAGAAGCAGTACGGCTGGTTGGGTTGTGTATCGGAGGACACATGACTTTCAACCTTCGTCTCACCCGAGCCCGTACGGGAGTTGTAGCGATGAGACAAGATAGTAGCTACTACAAGAATTGGATACCACGAAATTGGGGAGAAAAAGGGGTAAAAAAAATAATAATAAGATAAAAAAGTTTGGACACACATTCCAGAGCCAGTTTAATCATATTGCTTGATGGTTTTTCTTGCCTCCACAAGATGAGGAGTCACTTACTGCTGCTCTACAGGCTGAGCCACTTGTCAAGTGAGAAACAGATAAGAATATCTAGACTAAGTCTGTAATTAGTGTCGATGTTTGGAAGGCACGGCGGGATTCACTGACTGCGGGATCAAATTAAGCTTTTTTTTACATAATTTTTTTATGTGCTTTGGGTTTGAATTAAACTTTTTCAATTAACTTTTACATATTAACAAAAAACGGTGAATCCATAATTTTATAATTAACCAATAACAACTACTTATGCTATTTAATTTACAATCCCTGTTCTAGAAAATAGGCTCTCTCAAGATTCAATACCAGTGTGCTACAATTTCAGGATATAGATTCCTCTGCCGTGTGACTCTAAGCCCTGGGCTATTTTTTCACCTGCTAAGGTGAAATATCTAGATAAAAACAAAAAGCTTCCAGCAGGGGTCTGCTCTCTGCTCTCTGTTACGAGTTCGGACACCTCTTATCATCACATGGTATTGTTACTTTGATACAAGCGTCGCTTCAATGTGTCGAATCAGTAGTGCTTTGAAAACTGCATCGGAGCTCCGGTATCAATCGTCCCATCACTATTTGAATGCGCTAATTTTGAGTATTCTAAGTGCAACTTGCTTGAAGATTTCTAATTGTAAAGGCCGTACCTATTTATTGCATGTTATACTTTAAGAAATGTATAGATGCACTGTGCAGAAATCAATCCGCTTTTTTCTGCTTGTAAAAATTCAAATAGTTAACCTAATTTCAATTTATGTGACAAAACAAGCAAGCATAGAGTAGAGAATCGTTGTACCATCTAAACGGCTGTGAAATATATTTTCCATTTTGTATTGTAATTTTAGCTCTTTGACCCTTGTTTACAAAACCGAAAGAAAAAGACGCAAAAACGAAACTTAAGATCGGGGAGCATAGAAAAATAGCACATATCTATTGCTTATTAGACTTGCTGTCAGTGAGAATGACTGATCAAGAACTCACATTTCTACGTGAATTTGGTCAAGTTGCCCAAAATGTACTGTATATTGCAGCTTTTAGAACTTTTATATCTATCCTATTGAGTGAAATTATCTGTGTGTTACACCACAAGCATTTCACTACACCCACAATAACATCTGCTAAATATGTATATGTGACAAAACATTTTTTATTTGATTTACAACAGTTTGCTGTGTTTACTTTGAATGTTTGCTGTGCCTTATTGAGATACATTGACTTGTTGGAGAATGGAATGTTACACTGAAAGCTTGCCTTGTCAGCATTTACTGGAGAAACTTTTTTGAAAAGCTGTAACCTTCCTTTTGGTGGTATTTCTAACCTCCCTGCCACATAGCCCTATTGTATGATATTTTAACATTTATTCGTTGTAATAAAAGTTATATTTTCTGGTATTGTGTACATTCCATTCTGGTACCCAGTTGGTACTCAATTGATCATGCCCTATCCTGGAACCTGTGGTTGTTACAAGGGTATCTTGATTTTCTTACTTGCGTTCACAGCGCTCTTTTGATATGAAGCTGGAACTTACAGTAATAAAGTAATCTCAGATTAATTAGTCAACAATGTATTCTCATTTGCCCTAGTAACACTAAAACAATGTGTTTGAGTCTTTTTTTTAAATAAGGTAATGAACAAGCAATTTACTACCAGAGCAACTCCATATAACAATGTTTTAGGTGGCTTCTCTTCCCCATTAAAATTCATTGGGTTTTCGTAAAGGCTTTAAAACTTCTTATGGTATAGGGATGCTTGCGTCCCACTTGCAGCGTGGCAAATTCAAATAATGATATAAAATCAAACATTCAATAAATCACACATGTAAGATACTCAATTAAAGCTATACTCGTTATGAATTCAGCCAACATGTCAGATTTTAAAAAGCTTTTCGGCGAAAGCATTAAGAAGCTATTATCTGATGATCGCACAATGTCAATAAAGAGCGTAGCATATTTCAAACCTGCAGGCGCTACACAAAACACTGAAAAAAAAAAAAACATGCATTACCGCTGACGGGTTTCTTTTGTTGGCACTCCAATATGTCCCATAAACATCACAATTGGTCCTTTTTTTCGATTAATTCCGTCCATATATAGCCAAAATTTGATCCAGAAAAAAACAGCTTACAAAAACACAACGTCACTACAAAACATTTCAAAAGTTTCCTATAAACTTTGCCAAAATATTTCAAACTATTTTTGTAATACAACTTTAGGTATTTTTAAACGTTAATAATCGATCAAATTGTAGACGGGGCAATCTGTATTCAATACAGCAAGTGAACAAACCATGCTCCTTTTTACGTCTTGCGCAACTCTCAATAGTGTAACGTCGTTCCAAGATGTGCTTCTTCTTCGTTGCACAAATTAATAACCTCAACCAAATTCCAAAGACTGGTGACATCCAGTGGAAGTGGTAGGAACTGAAAAATGGTTCCTATCAAATATCCCTTGGCAAAGACAACTGAGGGAGCAGTCAGAGGAAAAAACAAATAAAAAAATTCTGAACAGTTAGTCCTCTGGGTTTTACCTGCTACATAAGTTCTGTTATACTCACAGATATGATTCAAACAGTTTTAGAAACTTCAGAGTGTTTTCTATCCACATCTAGTCATAATATGTATATCTTATATTCCTGGCATGAGTAGCAGGAAGTTGAAATTGGGCACACTATTTATCCAAAAGTGAAAATGCTGCCCCCTATACCTTAAAAGGTTTTAATTAATTAACAGGATTTTTCTGCCTTAACTAAGACGGCTTCATAACCCGCAGCAGACACACTGAGATACAAGGAAACACATGCACAGAAAAAATTCATTCAATAAAGGCTGTTTTCTGTCTGGTGAGTTTCCTTTTTAACATTCTCATCCCTCACATCCCTAACTATAGGGACTCTATGGGTATCGGGGTACTATTAAAAATATTTTCTAAAGAATAACTGTTCCTCTTATACCAAACCCCCAGATATGATAGTCTATTACTAAAATAAGTTAGGTAGGATATAACATAAGAAGACTAATGGACATATTGTGATGCTGTGGCTCTCTGCTATCACATGTCAGTTCAAAGGGGGCATACACAATGGTAGCACATTGTAAGATACTGTACTTTGAGAGCTATTCATATAGTTGGGCAGCAAGAGCAACATGTTTTGCTCATGTGTCAAATGCTTGGCTAGCTTTAGACAGGCCTTTAGGCATGAGCTAGCACCAGTCTCTCTGAAGGCTGAAGTCCTGAGGAGGGTATGTATTGACAAAAATACATCACTTCCGTCAAACTTCACTCTCAATCTTACTATTCTTTCTGAACTCTATTCTCAACATGCCCCACCCCCGTTCCCTTTTGTTCTCTCTTCTCCTATCTATTACAGGCCCAGCCAAAATCACATTTAATTCATTTCATGAAACTGTAAGAAGTCTTCCACTTCATGTTCTCCATTTGACCTTTTCAGAGTTAACTGTCTCCACCATCTCTTTGACACTATGGTAGGGACTCATCCAGCCGGTTTCTCGGATCACGGAGTTTGCCGAACACAAAAAAACACAGATCTATCAAACTGCCAACAGCATTTCAATGAAGAGGGATGACCTAAGATGTCAGGCCAGAGCCTGACAGTTGACTTGTCATTAAGGAACAATATTGAAAGGATTATGTGTTATTGTAAAGACAAACTGAGATCTGTTTAGGGATGAACATTGGATGGTATTGGTCATATTAACAAAGCACTTGTATGGATAGTGAGTACATTGCAGTTCTGTTTGTTGTTTTCTAGCATTATTTACTCTGATAACACTAGCTAATAGTTTGACAGACCCAAATTGAGGTTGGACTGTATCATTGAGTAATAATTTTCCATTTCAGTTTACACCAACTGAACATGCCAGTTTCCACCAAATTAACTTCTATAAATATGTCCTACTGAAATCGCCATAGAGATTGAGAGCTGTGAGGCATCTTGGGAACAAGAAGCCTTTGAGGGTCACAGTCCCAGCATGCTTCTCCAAAGCATGCTGTTCATGAAAGACCGCAGACGTCTTTTAAGATGCCCGCTCATAGCTGACGGGTCCTGACACGGGCTGACTGCTGACCACCAATTCCAGTCGCTATCTTCCCCCCCCAAGATCACAGCCGGGGAATGGGGCCTCGGTTCAAGCCAAGATGGCTAATGTCTGAATGGACCCCAGATGCCTGAATAGAGGGAACCGTGGCATTGCTCAACTGGAAACTGGGCCTGGTCCATTCTCCTACTGGGGATACCATGGGAGGGGATCAACAGGGCCAGCCAAGTTCCCAGGTGACAGGCGGCTAGGACAATACCCCAGTGGTGAGTTCATAAAAGAGGACGGGTTGTTTTGTTGTCACAGTCTACCCTGGGACATGAATGTAATTAGATCACAGTTGAAAGGTCAGAGCTGTACTTTTAAGTGGTATTTAGAGCTGCACGGCCGTAATGTACCATACAGGAAGAGACTGACAAGTCCCCACCCTCCTACAAATAGTGGTGCACCAGGGTAATGTGTCGATGCCAATTACTGTTGATGAGGGAAAACAAGTGAATCAGATCTGAATTGATTAAAAACAATTTACTCCCAACAACAGAAACAACAACAGACGTTCACAACAAACAAATTGCTAATATATTACTGTGTGCTTCTCGTAGCATTTGTGTACTGCGGAAATCCTTTATTTGCTCTGCTATGATGGGATAGAAATAACCAGTGTTTCTGATCCTGGTTGATCATTCGTAGAAGCCCAGCCTGTCACTGGCAATAGCAATGCCAGGGAAGCCTCTGTTCCCTCTCATCCACAATGCAGCAGATTTGCACTGTCTATCCATCTGGCCCTGTGGAGGGACAAGGAGGAATTGAATGGGCATTTCTAGTTGAGCTGTCCTTGGTTCTTTACTCACTCATCCCGTCTGCTATCCCACACAACAGGGGAAATTAATGTCCCTTTGGCTTTGATTCCTATCATTCAAATCCCTTTGACACAAGGTTTAATGTAGTTGTGTGATGAAAAAAGAGAAGAGCCACATTGGACAGTTTTCATTGACCGGTACCATTTGGATCCCGTCGTGAACAGTTTGCAACTGTGAATTCTCTTAAGCCTCATTGAATGGTGCTGGCTACTGAAGCGGTGTGTTTTATACCCGCTTCTTTTTCCGGGGCTATATTGAATTATGTCGCTGTCAGGTCCCTAAGCCCCCCAAAATTCCTCCCTCTCTGCAGCAGACTGGGTTCAGTATCAAATTCTCCACATGCTGGCCTTTTGCGCATCCCCCTGGCCCCTCAAATCTTTATCACAGCATCCCATTCCTTCCTTCCTTTGGTCTATGAACAATGCTGTGTTATGCTGGGGGTCAAGTTGTAGAGGATTTCTCAGCAGATAGAACATGCAGAGATCGGCAGGAAAGCCCTCCGCACTTAATCAATCAAGTGTTTAAATCTGTCATGGGTAAAATTGTCTCACTGCAATCCTAACTGAAGAGGCGTCACATTACACATCTCAGCACAACACTAATGTAATGCATTTATCTTCATCCCCACTTTTCCTATTTAAAAACTATTTTGCCTCCATTGCGATGGCTATAATTACTGCAATGGCCAATTTGTTTTTTAAAATTTGTATATATTCCCATCAAGCCGCAGAGAAGTTTAATTTGGAGGGGTACAGTCAATTTGGAGGGCGGGGGAAACCGAGAATTATAGTTGATGGTGGAAGCCATCGAGTCCCAAGTCCAGCACGCTCCATGGAATCCTGTCTTAGTCATCAACGGTAAAAGAGCCGGGAAAATGGGCGTGATTGCACCAATTTGACAAATGAGGCAATTAAGAAGTACAGGCTGAATGGAGATCATGCTCCGTCTTCACAGTGCCAGGATGGAGAGCAGGAAAAGAGAGTAGGGAGAGAGAGTGGCAACGGGCTCTTTGTATTCTACCGTCTGCCTCTTGGATTATTGAGTGCGCCAAATCAATTCCTTTGGCCCACGAGCGTTGGTAACTCCTATGAAAATTGATCAGAGCAGGGAGCCACCTTTGACATTGATACAGATAAACTGGGGAGCACTCCCTGATGCCACAAAGCTCCTTGGCCAACAAGAGAAAATGTATGGGTATTTGAAAAGGAGCTGGCTGCCACAGCAGCCACCCAGTGAGTGCCCAGAGGGAAAGGATTGGCAAGAGGAAGTGCTAGAAACCAGACAGAGTCCTTTAGGGCATTTGCTTTGAGTCCGTCCCTCTAAAGTGCCTGATAAAACTATTCACCTGAAAGGAATATGAAGAAGTTTTCCACGTCTCACACTGACAAAACCAGTGATTAGAGCTGTTGGAGCTAACATTAATAATGCTTGTTAGTGCAGAACATATTTGAATCCACAAAGGAAGGCAATCGTGACTGAATTATTAAAACTCATTTTCACGTCGCCTCACAAATCCACTGAGTGAGATTGAATGGGCTGTTTCTGAGTACATCACTTAGACCTACAATTATGCTTTTTCCTGCACAGCAAGATCCAGCAGTAACTACAGTCACCATTTAATCTTCTACACACTACTGTATGCATGAGTGTATTGTAAATAACATTGAACTACAGACAGCATGACCAAATTAATTAATCTTTGGCAAACACTTCCACTGTGGTTAAACCAGGATTAATTAGTGGTAATGATATGGTACATTAACATACTATTAATATGTATCGTATAGTTTTCTGCCTCATTCATAATGCACTCTTCCAGAACACATTTTACCAACAATGGGATATTGGCATGCATGTTGTCATCTTATCAGAAAGAAAACAACACCCATAATTATTTTACTAAATGGATTATGAACTTAAATAGCATATCCCAATTGGAATGGTTTCAGAATACCAGATTTAAAACTTTCAGATCCACGTGCACAGAATGAAGAATTATAATCTGGACCTAGCAGGACTGTCATTTTTCCATCAGCCATTTAGATTCCATTCCTCCCACAGTGAGCAAAATGGGTTTGCTCACTGTGAAAGATACATTACATTCTGGTGAGGCTAGTATAATTAGTATACTGTACATAGCAATGGTCTACAGATTATTCATGAATGACTAAACATGAATGAATCACAACCATTGCATTGATGGGGTATTCTCAGAACATGCCTGTTATGGCATTCACTCCTACAAAACTGGGTGATAAACCTTTCAAATGCCAAAATTATTGAATTCTCTGTGGAATGTCCTACATGAATGTCTTTCCCTTTTCATAGGAGGATAATCCATGTTCCTGAATGGCATGAGAACAGGCTGGACTGAAATTGACTGAGGTTTATTGTCAAGGTTTATTACATGCAGTGCCTTTAACTACTCATTGAAAAGTGAGTTTAATTTCAATACATAACTTGTTAACCAAGTTGGACATAACATAAATATAATAATTTAGTTAAATTGATTTTAGGTTGACCTACTACAATCCATTTTGCCTCACAAACCACAGCGTGTTGCTTTCACCCCTAGGCTACCCACTATATGCTTGGGCATGTTTGTTAGACTTAAGAATCTGGACAACTCTGAGAAATGACCTGACCACAGTAGCCAGCTGCAGGTATATAAAAAAATAATAATATTGGTTGCATACACATATTTAGCAGATGTTATGCTCTCATAGCGAAATGCTTGTTTTCTTAGCTCCAACAATGCAGTAGTAACTAACAATTCATAACGATACACAAATATAAATATAAAAGAATGGAATTACGAAATGTATAAATATTAGGACGAGCAATGTTGGAGTGGCATTGACTAGAATACATTACAAAACAGCATCTACATATGAAATGAGTAAAACAGTATGTAAATATTATGTCAACATTATTAAAGTGACATCTGGATTCCAACAGGTGTCCAGTCAATCAGCAACACTGGCCTGAAACGAGACACCTGGAGCCTACTGAGGGCTTAGTCACACAAGCTACCCTTTCATATTCAACCTTACACCAGAGCCAATCTTCTACTTCTTTAATTGGGATTTTGTTTAATGGACACAGAGGTTAGAGTAATTTTTTATCAATTCAAAAAGAAACAGTGAAATACTTCACATATCAAACACAGGTCACTTAAAATTCGGAGGGCACCGGGATAGACGATGGATATGGTCCAATGATGTGAGGCGTTCAGGCGAGTCCAGCCCGTCTTGACTGCATATGGGCCAATTAGGAGATAATGAAAAGCCCTGGAAAGGCGGGGTTTAAAGATTTTCAGGAGATAAGAGAACACCTGCTGGCCAATTTTGCATGGGATTAAAAATTCAGGCCCAGAGGCAAAGCCAGTGGACCTTAATTGGAACTCTGTTGGCAGCCTTGACACTAGACCCCATAAAGGACATTCAAAGCCAATAATGAGACTGGAAGCCAACACAAAAATTCTATCAGGTCTGGGAACTATATTGGATGTAAAAGACATTCCCATTTATATTATGTGTATGTTACCTTTTTCCTGTGCTATAAATCGGAGGTAAATTGGCCAAGCTCAAATAGCGCATTTGGGAGGACACTGTCAATATGCCTGGTTCATAAACGGTCAATGAAAGTGCTTTGACGTCGGTAATAATAAGCACATTCCAATGATGAGAAACGAAAATTGAGAATTTCAAGGAAAGCGATTTCGTCTCGCTCTCTTTTTCTCAAAGGACTGGACCGAGGGAAGACTCCTTTTTTCTCTTGGCAGTCACTCTTTCTCCTTCTCCCCCTTCTCTATCTCTCAACTTCCAGAGCATCCTGCTGTTTTTCATTTCTCCTCCTCCAGAGCGGTATTTTTTTTGTGGTGAAACAATATGGCGGGATGTTTCTTCAGTTCATAAATCCTAGCTCCTTTGTCCTGGGGCCTCATTTATTATCTGTCTAAATCCCCGTAGTTCCCTGCAGAGGGCCGGTCAGGGTAAAGGTATCTCCTTCTGTACTTTCCGTAAATGCTACAGGATGTGTGGCAGTAAGCCATAGGAAGTCCCCCTTGCAATATGATGAATGAACACCATAAAGACTGTTAAGAGGGGTATCTTGAGCAGGGATCTTGCAACTATTAGTCCGACACCCAAGCCATTACTCCAAGAACCCAGAAAATATCCATGAGATACATTATTATTACAGTGATTACTGATCTGAAAAGGACAAGTAAATACAAGAAAATATGAAATAGCATGGTTGGATCTAGAAACCAGGGCAACGAAATTTCCAACACGTTTTCTATTTAATTCTCCTAATTTCCAATCAACCATGAGTCACCTGAAGCAAGGGCAGATGCAATTTTTTTTGAACTTCTAATCTGCAGCAACCAACCTCCAGACCTTTTACTAGTCACAGCCCATTGTGGGATCATTGTGCAGGTGGAAAAAGGGCTTGATTGCTGAATGGTTTGATCTTTGCAAGGTTTCCCTCGAGGTGAGGACCATGGTAGAGACTCCACAGATGAAAGCAGTGAGCAGAGGGAGGGAGGGAGGCATTGATAGCAGAACAAGTTTTGATATTCCAGCATCCCGGTGTTTTGCGGGTACTATTTAATGACGCTGCCAGTTGAGGACTTGTGAGGGGTCCGTTTCTCAAACTAGACACTCTAATGTACTTGTCCTCTTGCTCAGTTGTGCACTGGGGCCTCCCACTCCTCTTTCTATTCTGGTTAGAGCCAGTTTGCGCTGTTCTGTGATGGGAGTAGTACACAGCCTTGTACGAGATCTTCAGTTTCTCTGCAATTTCTCGCATGGAATAGCCTTCATTTCTCAGAAGAAGAACAGACTGACACGTTTCAGAAGAAAGTCATTTGTTTCTGACCATTTTGAGCCTGTAATCGAACCCACAAATGCTGATGCTCCAGATACTCATTCAGTCTGAAAAAGGCAAGTTTTATTGCTTCTTTAATCAGGACAACAGTGTTCAGCTGTGCTAACATCATTTCAAAAGGGTTTTCTAATGATCAATTAGCCTTTTAAACGATACACTTGTATAAGCTAACACAACGTGCCATTGGAACACAGGAGTGATAGTTGCTGATAATGGGCCTCTGTACGCCTATGTAGATATTCCCCCCAAAATCTGTAATTTTCAATATTAAATGTCTACTGTACACTGTATTTCTGATCAATTGGGTGTTATTTAAATGGACTCAAAAACAAGGACATTTCTAAGTGACCCCAAACTTATGAACAGTAGTGTACATGTAGCTACAGTTACATTGACCATGCAGATAATAAACAGAGAGTAGCAGCAGCGTAATGAGGGGTCTGGGTAGCGCTTTGATTAGGTGTTCAGGAGTCTCATGGCTTAAGGGTAGAAGATGTTAAGAAACATTTTAGACCTAGACTTGGCGCTCCGGTACCGCCTGCCGTGCGTTATCAGAGAGGACAGTCTATGACTAGGGTGGCTTTGATCTTTGATTAGGGTGGCTTTGATTTTTACGGCCTTCCTCTGACACCACCTGATATAGATGTCCTGGATGGCGGAAAGCTTGGCCTCAGTGATGTACTGGGACATACACACTACTCTCTGTAGTGCCTTGTGTTCATATGCCGAGCAGTTTCCATACCAGGCAGTGAAGAAACCAGTGCTCTCGATTGTGCAGCTGTAGAACCTTTTGAGGATCTGAGGACCTATGCCAAATCTTTTCACTCCTGAGGGTGAATAGGCTGTGTTGTGCCCTCTTCACGTGTTTGGACCATGATAGTTTGTTGGTGATGTGGACACCAATGAAATTGAGGATCTCAACCAGCTCGGTGAGAATGGGGGTGTGTTTGGTCCTCCTTTTCCTGTTGTCCACAATCATCTCCTTTGTCTTGATCACGTTGATGGAGAGGTTGTTGTCCTGGCACCACATGACCAGGTCTCTGACCTCCTCCCTATAGTCTCATTGTTGTTGGTGAACAGGCTTACCACTGTTGTGGCATCGGCAAAATTGATGATGGTGTTGAAGTCGTGCATGGCCATGCAGTCATGAGTGAACAGGAGGGGACTTGAGCACGCACCCCTGAGGGGCCCCTGTGTTGAGGATCAGCATGTGCTGTTACTTACCCTTACCACCTGGGGGGCGGCCCGTCAGGAAGTCCAGGATCCAGTTGCAGAGGGAGGTGGTTAGTCCCAAGGTCCTTAGCCCCAAGGTCCTTAGCCCCAAGGTCCTTAGCCCCAAGGTCCTTAGCTTAGTGAAGAGCTCTTAGTGAAAGCTCTTAGTGAAGAGCTTTGAGGACACTATGGTGTTGAGTCAATGAATAGCATGTTCCTTTTGTCCAGGTGGGAAAGGGCAGTGTTGAGTGCAATAGAGATTGCATCATCTGTGGATCTGTTGGTGCTGTATGCAAATTGGAGTGGGTCTAGGGTTTTTGGAATAATGGTGGGTTTTTTTAAGGGGTGGATCAGCTTAATATTGCGGAAAGATGGTTGCTTCCATCAATGTAATTGTCTACATCATTTACAATCCCCCCATATATTTTTAGGGTAAATATAGATATCCATATACATACACGTATGCGTACATATACATATATAGATACACATACCTATATAGACATACATACTTTTTAAGAATATACCTTTATTATTCCCTGCAAACCCTACCACCCTTCCCCCAATTGGAGTAAACTAATAAACACATAGGCTTCTACCTTCAGTTTATACAACTTATACACATTGTAGAGACACAATATATTTTACAATAGTTATATTTTTTGTTTTTAGTCCTTCCTCTATTTCTGATGTCAAACCAGTTTGATTTCTATTTGTAACTGTGCTATTTCACAAAATTTATGAACCTATGTGGAACCTTCAAATCTATGATACTCCCCCACTTAACATACTGCTTGACTAGTTGGGCCCAAGCTTGCTGTACAACATTAAAACCTATTCAGTCTATCTACAAACAGGCTCTCAAAGTGCTTGATAGGAACCCCAATAGCCATCATCATTGTCACATCCTTAGAAAGCATGAGCTCTTGAGTTGGGAAAATCTTGTGCAATACACCGACGCATGTCTTGTATTCAAGATCCTCAATGGCCTGGCTCCCCCTCCACTCAATATTTTTGTTAAACAGAAAACCCAGACATATGGCAGCAGATCCACAAGGTCTGCCATGAGAGGTGACTGTATAGTTCCCCTAAGGAAAAGCACCTTTAGTAAATCTGCATTCTCTGTGAGAGCTTCCCATGTCTGGAATACACTGCCATCAGACACACACATATCACACTTTCACTAAATGCTTGAAGACATGGCTAAAGGTCAATCAGATTTGTGAACATGGTCCCTAGCTGTGTGTTGCCGCTCTCCATGTTGTCTGTTGTCTGTAGCTTGTGTGGAAATACTTTGTTGCTTTTATGAATCTTGTCTTGCTGCTTTTGGTTTTATGTTGCTCTGTCTGTATGCTACGTCTTGCTTGTCCTATGTTGCTATGTCTTGCTTGTTCTATGTTGCTATTGTCTATATTGTAATTGTTTTTAATAACCTGCCCAGGGACTGCGGTTGAAAATTAGCCGGCTGGCTAAAACCGGCACTTTTACTGAAACGTTGATTAATGTGCACTGTCCCTGTAAAATTAAAATAAACTCAACTCAACCTATATACATTTTACAGACTCCGTATGTTTAACATTGGTTATCTTGTTATTAGTTCCACCCTTCAGCTCCATTCAACCCCTCCCATCTATCTCTCAACACCATCCATTTTGGATTTCTATTTGCTATATATTTTTCAACTGTGCTGTGATGCTTCACAAAATTACTGAACCTTTCTATTCTCATAGCTTCTACAGATTATTTTTAATTTACAAACATTTTTACTAAAATAATTATTATACTATTGATTGATTGACTATGGCTTTTCAAATCACCCAGTATTGCTTTCTGCAGCGTTAGTTCTAGGCAAATGTTGCAATTCTTCAGCCATAGCTAGACCCGTGACCAAAAACAAGCTACAATACAGTGGGGAGAACAAGTATTTGATACACTGCCGATTTTGCAAATGTTCCTACCTACAAAGCATGTAGAGGTCTGTCATTTTTATCATAGGTACACTTCAACTGTGACAGACGGAATCTAAAACAAAAATCCTGAAAATCACATTGTATGAATTTTAAGTAATTCATTTGCATTTTATTGCATGACATAAGTATTTGATACATCAGAAAAGCAGAACTTAATATTTGGTACAGAAACCTTTGTTTGCAATTACAGAGATCATACATTTCATGTAGTTCTTGACCAGGTTTGCACACACTGCAGCAGGGATTCTGGCCCACCTCTCCATACAGACCTTCTCCAGACCCTTCAGGTTTCGGGGCTGTCGCTGGGCAATACGAGCTTTCAGCTCCCTCCAAATATGTTCTATTGGGTTCAGGTCTGGAGACTGGCTAGGCCACTCCAGGACCTTGAGATGCTTCTTACGGAGCCACTCCTTAGTTGCCCTGGCTGTGTGTTTCGGGTCGTTGTCATGCTGGAAGACCCAGCCACGACCCATCTTCAATGCTCTTACTGAGGGAAGGAGGTTGTTGGCCAAGATCTCACGATACATGGCCCCATCCATCCTCCCCTCAATACGGTGCAGTCGTCCTGTCCACTTTGCAGAAAAGCATCCCCAAATAATGATGTTTCCACATCCATGCTTCACGGTTGGGATGGTGTTCTTGGGGTTGTACTCATCCGTCTTCTTCCTCCAAACACGGCAAGTGGAGTTCAGACCAAAATTTTGTCTCATCAGACCCCATGACCTTCTCCTGTTCCTCCTCTGGACCATCCAGATGGTCATTGGCAAACTTCAGACGTGCCTGGACATGCGCTGGGCTGAGCAGGGGGACCTTGCGTGCGCTGAAGGATTTGAATCCATGACGGCATAGTGTGTTACTAATGGTTTTCTTTGAGACTGTGGTCCCAGCTCTCTTCAGGTCATTGACCAGGTCCTGCCGTGTAGTTATCGGCTGATCCCTCACCCTCCTCATGATAATTGATGCCCCACGAGGTGAGATCGTGCACGGAGCCCCAGACCGAGGGTGATTGACCGTCATCTTGAACTTCTTCCATTTTCTAATAATTGCGGCAACAGTTGTTACCTTCTCACCAAGCTTGCTTGCCTATTGTCCTGTGGCCCACCCCAGCCTTGTGCAGGTCTACAATTTTATCCCTGATGTCCTTACACAGCTCTCTGGTCTTGGCCATTGTGGAGAGGTTGGAGTCTGTTTGATTGAGTGTGTGGACAGGTGTCTTTTATACAGGTAACGAGTTCA
The DNA here is from genome assembly GCF_002021735.2 of Oncorhynchus kisutch. Lineage (NCBI taxonomy): Eukaryota > Metazoa > Chordata > Actinopteri > Salmoniformes > Salmonidae > Oncorhynchus > Oncorhynchus kisutch. The sequence goes on from NC_034194.2 coordinate 8,520,613, forward strand.
AACAGGTGCAGTTAATACAGGTAATGAGTGGGGAACAGGAGGGCTTCTTAAAGAAAAACTAACAGGTCTGTGAGAGCCGGAATTCTTACTGGTTGGTAGGTGATCAAATACAAATTAATTACTTAAAAATCACACAGTGATTTTCTGGATTTTTGTTTTAGATTCCGTCTCTCACAGTTGAAGTGTACCTATGATAAAAATTTGAGACATCTACATGCTTTATAAGTAGGAAAACCTGCAAAATCGGCAGTGTATCAAAAACTTGTTCTCCCCCACTGTATGGACAATACCAAAATAAATGATCTAATGACTGCCTCCTCACAGCATAATCTGCAGAGCTGGGAAGGTTTCTATCCCCCATATATAAAATATTCTATTTGGTTGCAAGACTTTTGTATAGTAATTGAAAAATTCGAAGTTTTGAATCTGGCGTTGTTTGAGCGTATCAATTCATAAACCATGTGCCATGGAATGGGTACATCTAACAAATTCCATAATATCTTGGTTTTTTGCTTTATTTAAGAGCTCTTTGATTGATCTGGGACTTTTAATATGTGGATGACCTTAGTGGTATTTATCTTGGTCCTTAAATGAAATTGGTACATGTTTTTATTTATCACACTTTTCTTTAACCATACAAGTCCCTAACTTTTTCCCCTTCTACTTGCCTCTTCCATTTTTATGGTAATGCTGCAATTAATTGGTTGTAATTTTGGGTAGAGCCGACATTTCCCAATGTCTGTGTTAGCTGTATGTGTGTGTGTGTATGTCCACCAGTCCTATTTATGATATCATTCACTTTTATTACACTTTTTTTTTTTTTGTAAAAAAACATGTTTTTTTAATCAATTAGTATATTTGAGGGTAACCACAATATTTGTTGTATTATTTGTTCTGTCTTTTCAGGTTGATTAAAGTGAAATTGCAACCAACCTTCTAAGGCTTGTTTTAAAAATAACTATATTTTGGAGACGATTTCCTTTTCGAGCAACCAAAAGTGAGTAGATGTAATCTGAATGAAGGGAAAAGGGCCCTTCTTGAACATAGGGTGACAGTCCTAACAATTTACTAGAGAACCAGTTTGGATGTAAGTATAACTTGTGTATGACTGATGCCTTTAGTGAGAGGTCTAATGCTTTAATATTTAATCATTTCTGGAATAATGGTGTTGATGTGATCCGTGACCAGCATTTCAAAGCACTTCATGTCTATATACGTGAGTGCCTCAGGTCGGCAGTCATTTTGGAAGATTACCTTAGTGTTGTTGGGCACAGGGACTATGGTGGTCTGTTTGAAACATGTTGGTATTACAGACTCAGTCAGGGAAAGGTTGAAAATGTCAGTAAAGACACTTGCCTATTGGTCAGTGCATGCTCAAAGTACACGTCCTGGTAATCCATCTGATCCTATGGCCTTTTGAATGATGACCTGTTTAAAGGTCTTACTCACATCAGCTACGGAGAGCCTGATCACACAGTCGTCCGGAACATCTCATGCTCTCATGCATGCTTCAGTGTTACTATTACTATGCTCGCTTCGAGGCAAGTAATTTAGCTCTTCTGGTAGGCTCGTGTCACTGCGCAGCTTGCGGCTGTGCCTCCCTTTGTAGTCTGCAATAGTTTGCAAGCCCTGCCACATCCGACGAGCGTCGGAGCCGGTGTAGTACGATTCAATCTTAGTACTGTATTGATGTTTGCCTGTTTGATGATTTGTCGGCAGGCATAGCGGGATTTCTTATAAGCTTCCGGGTTAGAGTCTCGCTCCTTGAAAGTGGTAGCTCTACCCTTTAGCTCAGTGCGGATGTTACCTGTAATCCATGGCTTCTGGTTGGAATATGTATAGTGGCTTGCGAAAGTACTCACCCCCTTGGCATTTTCTCTATTTTGTTGCCTTACAACCTGGAATTAAAATAGATTTTGGGGGGGGTTTGTATCATTTGATTTACACAACATGACTACCACTTTGAATATACAAAACATTTTTTATTGTGAAACAAACAAGAAAAAAAGAGGAAAAAAGAAAACTTGACCGTGCATAACAATTCAGCCTGGTAGGTTTGTTGTGGTGCCATAGTTTTTCAATTTTTTTTAGAATGGATTTAATTGTCGCTCAGTGGGAACTTTGTCCGTGACCTGTTTGGAGAGCACCTTGGTCTTCAATGGTGCCCCTTACTTAATGGTGTTGCAAACTCTGGGGCCTTTCGGAACAAGTGTATATATACTGAGATCATGTGACACTTAGATTGCACACAGGTGAACTTTATTTAACAAATTATGTGACTTATGAAGGTAATTGGTTGCACCAGATCTTATTTAGGGGCTTCATAGCAAAGTGGTGAATACATATGCATGCACAGCTTTTCAGTTTTGTATTTTTTTTTGCATTTTTGGAAACAAGTACTTTTTTTCATTTTACTTCACCAATTTGTACTATTTTGTTTATGTCCATCAAATGAAATTCAAATAAAAATCCATATAAATTACAGGTTGTAATTGGAACCCCCTAATTGGAAAAACGCTAAGGGGGATGAATACCTTTGCAAGGCACTGTACATACAGTCACTGTGGGACTAATTGACGAAGACAGTGACTGATGTGGTGTATTCCTCAATGCCATCGGAAGAATCCAGTAAAATATTTGTCTGTGGAAGCAAAACAGCAAAACAGTCCACTTTCTTATTAGCCAAGTCACTGGTGCTTCCTGCTTTAGTTTTTGTTTGTAAGCAGGAATCGGGAGGATAGAATTATGGTCAGATTTGCCAATTGGAAGGTGAGGGAGAGCTTGTAGACGTCTCTGTGTGTGGAGAATAGGTGTTCTAGGTTTTTCCCCCCTGGTTGCACATGTATCATGCTTCTAGAAATGAGGTAAAACGGATTTGAGTTTCCTTGCAATAAAGTCCCCAACCACTAGGAGCGCAACCTCTGGATGAACGTTTTCCTGCTTGTTTATGGCCATATAAAGCTCATTGAGTGCTGTCTTAGTGCCAGCCTTGGTTTGTGGTGGTATGTAGACAGCATCGAAAATTTTGTTAAATAGTGTGGTCTATAGCTTATCATGAGATAATCCAGCTCAGGCGAGCAAAACCTTCAGACTTCCTTAGATTTCGTACACCAGCGGTTGTTTATAAATATACATAGACCGCCACCCCTTGTCTTGCCAGAGGTCGCTGTTCTATCCTGCCGAAAAAGCTTGAAACCCGCCAGCTGAATGTTATTCATGTCGTCGTTCAGCCATGACTCGGTGAAACATAAGGTATGACAGTTTTTAATGTCCCGTAGGTAGGATATACGTGATCATAGTTGATTGTAGGTTGGCTAGTAGGACCAATGGTTAAGGAAGATTACACTCTTGGCAACAGATCCTAACAAGGCACCCGGATCTTCGTCCACGATACCTCCGTCTCTTTCTCCTGTGAATGACAGGGATGAGGGCCTTCTCGGGCATCTGAAGTAAATCCTTCCCATCCAACTCGTTGCAGAAAAAGTATTCCTCCAGTATGGGGTGAGTAAATCGCTCTCCTGATATCTAGAAGCTCTTTTCGGTCATAAGGCCAAAAAGAAACAGAAACATTATGTACTAAATAACTTACAATTAATGCAAAAAAACGGGATTGAAAAACATCATCCATCTCCTTCGGCACCATTCTTCTGTGTAATGATCATGCTGTTAAATCAGCTACTTGATATGCCACACCTGTCAGGTGGTGTGATTTTTTTGGCAAAGGAAAAATGCTCACTAACAGGGATGTTAACAAATTTGTGCACACAATTTGAGAGACATACGCTTTTTGTGCATATGGAACATTTCTGGGACCTTTATTTTTAGCTCATGAAAATGGGACCAACACATTAATTGTTCTATACATTTTTGTTTAACGATAACTATAATGATAAACTATAGGCTACAAAACTATAAAATGTTGATGAGCATCCAAGCAAGAGGAAAGTTGATCATTTATCATTCTGCAGTCCTACACCTGTCAATCAACTGAAAAGCATCCTACTGCACCCTGCTTATTAATAAAGTGGTACCACAAGACCATTCATAAGGTCTCTAATGCACTGATACTGGTTCAGATCATTCAGTACTTTCAGGTTGTGTTCATTGTCATAATACTTCAATGTAGGCCTAATGAAAAATAATATAACTCATATTTAAATGTAGCAATTTAACAACAAACACGTTTACCCTGCGCAACTTTTATAGCATTCCATTGCGTCGTTGGTCAAGTGGTTTGTGAGTGATTTCCATTTTTTGAATGGTTGTCAATTCTTCTTGGGTCTTCTTCTTTACTTTTCTCATCACTGTCTGTCCTGTGCAACTATTTGCAATGCATCAGTGCTACAATGTTATCATAACTGGCCAAAAGTGGCCACATCAATGCACTTTCTCTCCTCAACATACACCGAAATGGATTTTCTGTCTGTTTTACATTCAGCAATGAGCAAGAGCAAGCCTGCTTCTTTCCCCCGAATAGGCTATTAGGCCTGGTATAAAAAATGATGCTAAATACACTTCCTTTTACTTGTCCTGCGATTTCACATGAAGAGGAATGGCTTATTGCAAAGAGGCTTGCTTAGCCTATAGCCCAGGGGTACGCAACCCTGTTCCTGGAGTTTTGTTTGTTCCAACTAGGCACCACACCTGACCAACTGAGCTAATTGATCAGTTCAATGATTGCCTAAATTCAACACACCTGGTCTTCCAGGTTGGATAAATTAAAAACATCATTTTCTGTGCTGTATGCTTTTACGTTCAGCAATTAGAAAGACTGAGTCTGTTTTTTTCCCCTAATATACCTATTATAAAAAAATGATAATAAATGTCCTATAGCTTTTACTATTGTTTTTCCTGGCCTATTATGCCGTAGAGGCTTGTGTAGCCTATAGCCCAGGGGTAGACAACCGTGTTCCTGGAGTGCTGCAGCTACTGCAGGATTATGTTACAACTAGGCACCACACCTGACCAACTGAGCTGTTCAATGATTGCCTAAATTCAACACACCTGGTCTTCCAGGTCCGTTAAATCAAAAACATGAAGTGCCTGCTGCACTCCAGGACCACGGTTACCTGCTATAGCCTGTTGTGCAAGGGAACAGATGGAAGAGAGAGTGATGTGTAGCCGAAGTAAGAAGCTACATTTTAGGGCTATAGGTTTAAATTTACCAGTTAAGTAAAAATGTAATTTTAAAAAAGATTATGAAACAGCAGATCTGTAGTGAGTTACTCCAGGCTACGCTCTTTGGTTCCCGGGCACACAAAGCTCCGCTATTGATAGACCTATGTTTGTAAACAAGAAAATTATTATACCTGTGCTACAACAACACATAAGGAATGTATTATTGTCCCTAGGCTGTAAACTGCAGTGATGTAGGCTAATTTAAAAAAACGCTCATTCTGAAATAACTGCCTGCAGCCTAGGCCTGACTAAGCAACCATTTGGTCCGTTTGGGTATATTTTCAACAGTTTAGAAGGCCCAGAAAGGTACATTACCAGGCCACTCATATAATACATTTTGTCAGGATGTAGCCCAGTGTTGGAACCAAAAATCTCTAATTTGGACTCATCACACCAAAGGACAGATTTCCACCGGTCTAATGTCCATTGAGTGTGTTTCTTGGCCCAAGCTCTTCTTATTATTGCTTTCCCTTAGTAGTGGTTTCTTTGCAGCAATTCGACCATAAAGGCCTGATTTAGAAACTCTCTGAACAGTTTCATGTTTTATTTATTTCACCTTTATTTAACTAGGCAAGTCAGTTAAGAACCAATTCTTATTTAGAATGGGTCTGCCTTTCCTGTGGCGGTCCTCATGAAAGCCAGTTTCATCATAGCGTTTGATGGATTTAGCGACTGTAGTTAAAAACGTTCAAAGTTCTTGAAGTTTTCCGGATTGATTGACGTTCATGTCTTAAACTAATGATTGACTGTTATTTCTATTCGCTTATTTGAGCTGTTCTTTCTATAATATGGATGTGGTCTTTTACCTAATAGGGCTATCTTAAGTATAACCACTAATAACTTGACACAACAAAGGGATAGGGGTCCCGCTAGTGCGACATGTCGAAAACTTCAGGTGAAATTGGAGGGCGCTCAATTCAGATAAATAATCCTACAAATTATGGATATTAAACATTTAGGTACATACAAGTGTCTTATAATGGTTAAAAGCTTAAATTCTTGTCACGGCTCTCGTCGTAATGAGGATCGGACCAAAACGCAGCGTGGTACATGTTCATGATTCTTTATTAACCAAAACACTTGAACAAAATAACAAAGTGAAAAAAACGAAACAGTTCTGTAAGGTGCATAAACTATACAGAAAACACTTACCCACAAAACACCGGTGGGAAAAGGCTGCCTAAGGCTGCCTAAGTATGATTCCCAATCAGAGAACCATACCCGGCCAAAACATAGAAATAAAGAAACTAGAATGCCCACCCTAGTCGCACCCTGGCCTAACCAAAATAGAGAATAATAAAAGCCTCTCTATGGTCAGGGCATGACAATTCTTATCTAACTGCACTGTTCGATCTACAGTAGAATTTACAGCGAAAGCATGCCATGTGATTGTTTGAGGACGACGCCCCCCATATAAAAATATTTTCCACCTGCACAGATTTCATAAATTAACAAATATCGATTAAATATTCACTTACTTTTTGAAAATCTTCCTCTGATTTGTCATCCAAGCTACAACATGTAGTGTTGTTTTGTTAGATAAGATCCTTATTTATATCCCAAAAAGTCATAATAGTTGGCACCATCGATTTGAGTAATCCACTCGTTCAACATGCAGAGAAAGGAATCCAAAAAGCTACTCCTAAACTAGTCAAAATACATTTCTATTCAATTGTCAGATACCCTAAAATGTAATTATTATGTAATTAATTAATATTTCATACAGAAAGAAGTATGTTCAATATGAAAGCAATATTCGCAGGAGTGTCCTTTCATCGCGCACTTTTCATCGTGTATGCCTGAAGTAAACTCAATATTCTTACTCGTTTGGGAAAAAACAAGCCTGACACCTTGAACAAAGACAATGAAATCCAGTGGAAGCCATAGAAATTGCATACTTGGAGCTGGATTTTTTTATTTCCCTGTACGTTTAATTGGAAGAGCATGGGATTTCCCCAAAAAAATCTTTGGATTTTCTCCTACCATATCTATTGTGTAATAGTCTCCTAAATTGTTTTAACATTTCTACAAATTTTACAAACCAATTATATGCATATCCTGGCTTCAGCGCCTGAGCAACAGGCAGTTTACCTTGGGCACATGAGTCAGACAGGAAGTGGAGAAAAATAGACTCTAGTCTGAAGATTACCCTGTACGGGATCGGTGTCCCTATACCGAGACGGTTGATGCTAATGTGCGCTAATGTGGCTAGAATGACATTGTAAGTAACAGCAAACTTTCCAGGACATGGACATGTCTTATATGGGCAGAAAGCTGAAATTATTGTAAATTTAACTGTACTGTCCAATTTGCAGTACCTATAACAGTAAAGAAAATGCCATTCTATTGTTTTAGGAGAGTGCACGCAAACACTTTTATCACTTTTAACACTTTTATCACGGCAACTGGTTTGATACCTTTACCTCTGAATGTAAAAAATGTAATTACATTGCTCTGGTATGTCATCCTAAGGGTTCCAGAGATAAAATGTTGAATTTTTTACTTTGACAAAATCCATTTTTATATTCTAATGTAGGAACTGGGTCCTACAGTTTGAACTCCTACTGTCTCTGGCTCCATACCCACCCCGCACGGCCATCTACAGTGCCTTGAAAAAGTATTTATGCCCTTTGGCATTTTTCCTTGTAAGGGTTGTCGTTGGTGGAAGAAGGATCGGACCAAAGCGCAGCGTGGTAAGTGTTCATGATGATTTATTCAAAATGAACTGAACACTGAAATACAAAACAATAAACGATGTGAACAAAACGAAAACCGAAACAGTACCGTGTGGCCCAAACACTCACACGGAAACAAACACCCACAAACCAAAAGTGAAACCCAGGCTACCTAATTATGATTCTCAATCAGAGACAACTAACGACACCTGCCTCTGACTGAGAACCATACTAGGCCGAACAAAAACCAACATAGAAAAACAAATAGACTGCCCACCCCAACTCACGCCCTGACCATACTAAAACAAAGAATAAAATAACAGAACTATGGTCAGAACGTGACAGTACCCCCCCCCCCCCCACAAAGGTGCGGCCGCAAAACCTGAACCTATAGGGGAGGGTCTGGGTGGGCGTCTGTCCGCGGTGGCGGCTCTGGGGCGGGACGTGGGCCCCACTTCACCACAGTTTTGTCTGCCTCCTCAACCGCCCCCGTGGCCTCTTACGAGCGGCGACCCTCGCCGCCGACCTCCGACTGGGGACCCTAGCCATGGCTCCCGAATGAACGTGACATTCCTATTTTAATTTTAATTTATTTTTATTTGGGTTCCATGTAATGGACATACACAAAATAGTCCAAATTGGTGAAGTGAAGAAAAAAAATAAAAAAAATAAAGAAAACTAGTACGTGCATACAGTTGAAGTCACTTAACCAGCATGGCTACCACATCATTCTGCAGCGATACGCTATCCCATCTTGTTACTGGAACTATCATTTGTTTTTCAACAGGACATTGACACAACACACCTCCAGGCTGTATAATCGCTATTTCACCAAGATGGAGACTGATGTAGTGCTGCATCAGATGACTTTGCCTCCACAATCACCCGATCTCAACCCAATTTAGAGGGTTTGGGTTGAGTTGGACCGCAGAGTGAAGGAAAAGCAGCCAACAAGTGCTCAGAAATAGAGGAACTCCTTCAAGACGGTTGGAAAAGCATTCCAGATGAAACTGGTTGAGAGAAAGCTGTGCAAAGCTGTCATCAAGGAAAAGGGTTGCTTTGAATCATTTCAAATATAAAATATATTGAGTAGGTGTCCAAACTTATGACTGGTACTGTACATACTAACAATATGAGGTATAGACACTGAGCATACCAAACATTAGGATCACCTTCGTAATATTGAAGTGCATCCCCCTCCCCCCTTTGCCCTTGGGACATGGACTCAAGAAGGTGTCGAAAGTGATGCTGGCCCATGTTGACTCCAATGCTTCCCACAGTTGTGTCAAGTTGGCTGTATGTCCTTTGGGTGGTGGACCATTCTTGATACACATGGGAAACTGTTGAGCGTGAGAAACCCAGCTGTTATTGACATAAAACCAGTTCACCTGGCACCTACTACCGTATCCCGTTCAAAGGCCACTTCAATATTTTGTCTTGCCCATTCACCCTCTGAATGGCAGACATATACACAATCCATGTCTCAATTGTCTCAAGGCTAAAAAAATCCTTTAATCGGTCTCCTCCCCTTCATCTACACTGATTGAGGTGGATTTAAATAGTGACATAAATAAGGGATCATAGTTTTCACCTGGACTAACCTGGTCAGTCTACATCATGGAAAGAGTTCTTAATTTTTGACTGGTACTGTATATCATTTTTAATTTCACTGTTTCGACCAGCAACATAATGTTCTGAACCTGTTCAGCCCCCAAAAAGTACTGGTTTATATTGTTCCTTTCTGTTCCCTTTTTAACCTGTGAAATCAACAGTTTTTTTACATTCAGCTCATTAAATTACTTCACCAATCAGAGTGGATAGAGCAGACAAGCTACTTGTTTACATGCGTGATGGAGAGTAAGTGTAGCCTATGGTGCAAGATATGACTGAAATTTTGTGGGTGGGGAGAGAGCGAGAGAGGGTTGAGGATGAGCATCTTGTTATGACATGTATCATAAATTAGGTCCACATAATTATACCTAGGAGGAGCTTCTACGGAGGAACTTTTAACCTCTTGGTACTAGGGGGCAGTATTTTCATTTTTGGAAGAAAAAAAACGTTCCCGTTTTAAACGGGATATTTTGTCAGGAAAAGATGCTAGAATATGCATATAATTGACAGCTTTCGATAGAAAACACTCTTAACACTCTAGTGAAAAACAAATTGTCCCGGCGGATATATTATCGAATAGATATTAGAAAAACACCTTGAGGATTGATTATAAACAACGTTTGCCATGTTTCTGTCGATATTATGGAGCTAATTTGGAATCTTTTTTGGCGTTGTGGTGACCGCAATTCCCCGGCTATTTCTCAGCCAAACGTGAAGAACAAACGGTGCTATTTCGCCTAAAAAATTATATTTTGGGAAAAAATGAACTTGTCTACCTGGGAGTCTCGTGAGTTCATCAAAGGTAAACGATTTAATTTGATTGCTTTTCTGATTTCCGTGACACGATTGCCTGCTGCTAGCAAGGCATAATGCTATGATAGGCTATCGATAAACTTACACAAATGCTTGTCTAGCGTTGGCTGTAAAGCATATTTTGAAAATCTGAGATGGCAGGGTGATTAACAAAAGGCTAAGTTGTGTCTCAATATATTTCATTTGTGATTTTCATGAATAGGAATATTTCTAGGGATATTCATGTCCGTTGCGTTATGCTAATTTGTTTCAGGCGATGATTACGCTCCCGCATGCGGGTTTGAGAGTCACAAAAGGTTTTCATATCCTTTGAGCTAGCTAGCTAAAGCTTGACCTAGCTACAGTAGGTAACAAGCTTGTGTCTGCAGAGCGGCACCACAATTAAGAAAACATCATACCTTTTTGTAGTTAATAAATCCAACACAAAATGTAATAAGTTGGCCAATAGTATCCTTAAGTAACAGTTCATCTATTCTTCTGTAGATAATTTACAAATCTATCTTCTGAATCAAGCCTTTTCAGCTTGCAGACAGACACTGGAATATATGTCTGAGTGACAGTGAGGGCTTCGCATAGGCACTTTGTTGTGTTTTGTTGTGAGACTAGAAAAAAAATGCCTGGAACGTAAAATAAAGTTAGTAACCCAGTTCCCATGCTTTTAAAATAACGCTTCTGTTCCAGAACAGTATGGTTCACTTTTGTTCCAGGTTCCATTTCTGTTCCTTGAAAATGTTTGTTATTTTCCAGTTTTCGGTTCTTGTCCCTGATCCGGTTCCAACCCATGCACAAACAAAGACAGAGTACGAGGAACATGTTCAGAGACCTCTATAGGACCCAAACCCAAAAGTGTATTTGCACAGAATTACGCACAAACACACACACACAGGGTGAAGGGAGACACATCACAGAGATTCATTTTGGGGTATAGGATTTTTTTTCAACAAAAAACAATTACAACACATGGCTGCAAATTGGGTGCCCAGCCAGATATCCCCTGTACACCAGAGCCAGAGAGAAGAGAGAAGGGGAGAAAAATGGGAATGAAAGAAAGGAGCAGAGCAAACCTTCAGCAACAGAGAAAGGACAAAGAGAAACAGATGGGAGGGGAGAAGAAGAGAGGGAGCAGAATGAAGGGATGGACATTCTTGAAACTCTTTAAAATACTGTCTCTTAAAATCTGATACAGAATCATGGCATCTCCCATTAGATTATTTTCTGGTAGGGGAACTGAATCAACATCCACTGTTGTCAAATAAAAAAAATCACCAGTAGGGTTATGAAGAAAATTGAGTTAAATGTCTTCACTGGGCATCCTTTCTGTTATGTATTGAGCCAACTACTGTGTATAGTTATGCTACAATTCTACACACAATATAACAGGGTGTGATGACATATTGAATATCAGCACTCAGTTTAGAAACAATAGCTCCTAATATTGGGGGTGATACCCCCCCCCCCCCCCCCCCGCCCACGCACTTGACTATTCCTACTAGCACTGACAACTTCTTTATTGAGGAAATGTACATACTACGATATGTGGTTGTCTCACTTAACTATCTGTAACCGCATAGAGATTGTTATCAGCATCAGAGGCCCCTAAAGACTGGGTGAGTTCCATGTTGTTATGGGTTTGACATTGTCTGACATCCCCATCTGTCTGTAACCCTTTTAAGCCTTGTTCACACTGTAGAACCTAATGCTCAAATCAGTTTTGTTTTTCAAATCCATTTTGGAGTACTAATTGTCCAAACAGCAAGTTACAAGTGACCAAATCGGATTTGTGTGTGTTCAGACAGCAGTCATCTGCTGACATGGCAACGCTAGTTGTCATAGTAATGACAGGAATTTGCACAGTGGTGTAGGCTGATTGGTGGTGGTGCTTGTGTTTCCTATCACTCATAAGTTATGTAGCAAGCTAAGGTGACAACAATACCTGTGATGTGTAATATTCATATGTGTAAGCATACTGAATTATAATTGGATGCATTTTACCGCCATATCATACTGTGCTATGATTGGTTAAGACCACCCAAATGGTTAGGTCATGGTCATTTGATCATGGTTGGAGATACGCGAACATGCAAGTAGCTAGCTAATAAAGAGCTACGTTAAGAAAAATCCTGTAGTACTGCATTTTATTATTTTGTACAAAGCGTGCAAAACAAGACATGGTGTCAGAGTAAAAGGTCTTAAAAGATGGATTTCTGGAGTTCCTTCACCTTAAATGGACTGGGAGTCTACAAACTTACCCGATGCATGGGTCCTCTGAAGGACAGAGGAGAAGAGGAAAAATGCAGCTACCTTCTCCTCTGGATTGGTGAAAAAGTGAGAGATAACACATGGACACGTACCGAGGCTGAATCAAAGGTACTGAAAATATACTATGATCGTTTTGAAGCATATGTTGTGGTCAGGGACCGTATAGTATTTGGAATACACTCCCCACGAGTGAGAGAGAAACTTTTGAATGTTGGGTCTGAGCTAACGCTGGACAAAGCTATCGACATAGCCAGATCTCACGAGCTAGCACAGGCTCAGATGAAAACCATTTCACACGGCAGCACGAGCGCATCACGTGAACAAGCAGTGCACGCAGTAAGGCAGACATCAAAGCACACCTCTGGTGCACAGATAGCAGGTTTCAGACTTGAGAGAGACATAACTCCAAAACTGAGTAACACAGACTCAAAATGCCCCAAAACATGTGGATATTGTGGTTACAAAGTGCATGGCGAACAAGGAAATTGCCCAGCTAAAGGCAAACAGTGTACTAAATGTGGTAAATGGAATTACTTTGCAAAGGTGTGCAGAGCTTACCGTGGGAAAACAGTACACACAGTGAGTGAAGATGAAATGTCAATCAAAGAGTCAAACGCTGATGAACCGTTTATTGATTCAGTGACACAGAAAAGTCAAATATCAGAGACAGAGCAAGCCTTTGCCGACATTCAGATAGGAACACAAGGCACAAAGCTAAAGTTCAAACTAGACACTGCACAAGTAAACATTATTCCTCTGAATAAGTACCGCAGTTTGACATCTGAGTGCGAGCTACAGCCAACCATGCGCAGACTGACTGGTTATGGTGGTGAACAGCTCCCAGTAAAAGGCACATGCACTTTCAAATGCAAATACAAGGAAAGTGACATGATGTTGGACTTGTAGGTTGTTGACACTAGAGCACCTGCAGTGCTAGGTCTTAAAGCATGTTTAGACATGGACCTCATCAAACTAGTTTTATCAGTGACAGCACCAGTAGAGACAGACAATGTACTGGAGGAGTTTGCTGATGTTTTTACAGGAATAGTATTATTCCCAGGAGAATGTACCATTCACCTTGACCCAGGCGCACCCCCTGTGGTGTACCCACCGAGAAAGATTCCGCTTGCTCTCCATGCCTGTCTGAAGAAAGAGTTAGAGAGCGTGGAGCAATCTGACATAGTCACCAAGGTTACAGAACCGACTGACTAGGTAAACGCGTTACTGGTGGTGGAGAAACCACTCACAGGCAAGCTCTGAGTATGTCTCGACCCAACAGACTTGAACAAGGCTATCAAACGCCCTCATTATCCTTTACTGACGCTAGATGGCATCACACACAAGCTAGCGGGAGCACACTACTTCAGTGTCATGGACGCTAGATCAGGCTACTGGGCTGTCAAGCTCACAGAAGAGTCATCTAAGCTCACAACATTCAACACACTGTTTGGACGCTACAGGTTCCGTCACCTGCCTTTTGAGATTATCTCAGCCCAAGACGAGTTTCAGTGAAATATTGCCGAAGTATACGAAGGCCTCGACGGAGTTGTGGCAATTGCGGACAACATCCTTGTCTATGGTTGAACCAAAGAGGAGCACGACCGAAACATCCGTGCGATTCTGCAAAGGTCCAGCAAGAGAGGATCCGGCTCAACCCCGAGAAGAGCACAGTCGGCACTACAGAGGTCAGCTACTTCGGACATCTTCTCACAGCGAATGGAATCAAGCCAGATCCACAGAAGATCTCAGCCATAAAAGAAATGGTGCCACCAAACAACCGTGCAGAGCCAAGTTCGCACCCAGCCTCTCCAATGCTAATGCACCCCTGCGTCAACTGCTAAAGCAGTCCTGTGAGTTTCTCTGGGACAACCAACACGACATTCCAGAATGTGAAAGACTTGATCACGAGAGAACCAGGACCAATTCTTGCCTACTACGACCCCAAGTGGACGCGTCGAAGTATGGACTAGGTGCAGTGCTACTGCAAGAAGGAAAGCCTATCGGCTACGCTTCCAATTCTCTCACGGACTGTGAAATCAACTACGCTCAAATCGAAAAGGAGCTCTACACCATTCTGTTCAATATGTAAACGTTTCCATCAGTACGTATATGGACGACAAGTCATTGTGGAATCCGACCACAAGTACCTTGAGTCAATCACGAGGAAACCACTAGCCGCAGCCCCGCAAAGGCTACAGAGAATGATCCTTCAACTACAAAAATACGACTTCGCAATCACTCACTGTCCAGGCAAAGACATCACTGTCGCAGACACACTCTCCAGGAAGTTTCTTACCTATAAGGACAGCAGCCTCAGTGAAGTCATGGACATGCAAGTGTACACTGTGTACAGCAACTTACCAGTTAGTGACACAAAACTGAAGGAGATCCAAGCAGAAACAGAGAAGGACTCGCACAGCCTGGATGGCCTGAGGAGAGGAGAAAATGCTCTCAGAGCGTCTCAGAATTTTGGAACCATCGTGATGAACTATCACAGATCAACAGAATAATTTTCAAAGGAGAGAAAATCATCATTCCTACCAGTCTCAGAGAAGAGATTTTGACAAAGATCCATGCTGGACACATGGGCATGGAAAAGTGCAAACAGAGAGCACGGGACATTTTGTATTGGCCCGGAATGTGCAAACAAATTGAGGATATTGTTGGTAAAAGCACCATATGTCTTGAACGACGCCCCTAAAATACCAAAGAGCCAATGTTGCCACACTGTATCCCAGACCGACCCTGGTAGGTTGTGGAAACCGATCTATTCACCTGGAACAACGAGGACTACATCGTAACAGTGGACTACTACAGCAGATACTTCGAACTCGACAAGCTTCACAGCACCACATTTTTTTTTTATTTTTTTTTTTTATTTCACCTTTATTTAACCAGGTAGGCTAGTTGAGAACAAGTTCTCATTTGGTCGCAACCTGGCCAAGATAAAGCATAGCAGTGTGAACAGACAACACAGTTACACATGGAGTAAACAATTAACAAGTCAATAACACAGTAGAAAAAAAAGGGGGAGTCTATATACAATGTGTGCAAAAGGCATGAGGAGGTAGGCAAATAATTACAATTTTGCAGATTAACACTGGAGTGATAAATGATCAGATGGTCATGTACAGGTAGAGATATTGGTGTGCAAAACAGCAGAAAAGTAAATAAATAAAAACAGTATGGGGATGAGGTAGGTGAAAATGGGTGGGCTATTTACCAATAGACTATGTACAGCTGCAGCGATGGTTAGCTGCTCAGATAGCTGATGTTTGAAGTTGGTGAGGGAGATAAAAGTCTTCGTTCCAGTCATCTGCAGCACATATGCAGCTGTGATACACAAGCTGAAAGCAGCCTTTGCCAGGCATGGTATTGTAGAGGCTTTAATATCTGACAATGGGCCCTGTTACAAATCAAATTAGTTTGAATCCTTCACAAAAGCATGGGAGTTTACACATGTCACCACAAGCCCACATTACCCTCAAAGTAATGGCCTTGCTTAAAAATCTGTGCAGATTGCTAAATCACTCATGGACAAAGCAAAAGCAGACAAGAGAGACCCCTATCTCAGTATCCTTGAATACCGCAACACTCCAGTGGACAACTTCAAATCACCAGCCCAGCTTTTGATTAGTCGTAGACTTCGCTCAAGCCTTCCCAGAACCAACCAGCAGCTGCAACCTGAGGTCGTCAGCTACAAGGAAATGCAGGAAAAACGTGCACAGACACAACAACAACAACAGCGATACTACGACAGGTCAGCTAGACCACTGCCACCACTGATTGACGGAGAGTCAGTTAGAATCCAGGAGCATGGCCTCTGGAAGCCAGCAGTTGTCATCCAGGCAGCTGACACTGAACGTTCATATCACGTCCGCACCACAGAAGGAGCGGTGTACCGCCGCAATCGTTGTCACCTACTGAACACAAAAGAACAACACACTGAAGAGATGAACTGTTCCCCTGAAAGAGAACATGATGGACTACACACACACACAGCACAACATACACAATACTTACCTGCAACACCACAAGAGCTGTTGACTGACATAGAAGCATGATCAGCATCATACCGCACAAGGTCAGGAAGAGAGGTCAAGCCCAGAGCTGTCCTAGACCTGTGAAATGTCAAAGGGTGTAGGCGGATCGCTGCCCTAAAAGAGTTCCAGACTGTAAACTTGTTTTTGAAAGATCACTTGAAATGCTTTGGTATTGTATTTGTTTGAAATCCTGGAATCCCAATCCAGACCTCAAATGAGAAGCACATCAACCACAGAGGTTTTCAATTTCAACACTGAGTCAAACAGATCGAGAGGTATAAATATGTGCATGTTGTAGTGCCACTGAGTGGTCAATCTGAATGTGCTTGCATATGTTGAGTCTTGACAGGGTTTGGAACATGTGTACCAAGTCTGGTTACAATACACATATCCATGTCTGATTTAGATGCATTAATGTTTATTGGTCAGTTGTTTGACATACTAGCCTAGATGCCATATATAAAGTTTAATTAAGATCGCCCCTGTGGTTCCGGAAGAGATGTCATTTAAGTGTTTTTCAAAAATGCAAAATTGCGGAAAATCCATCATGGCAAATGTGTTCCTTGTGAGAAGATCATTTATGGGTTCCTATGCACAGAATTTCATGACTTTAGATCAAGGCTATGTCATAATAGTATTCCAATTCCTAATTCAATGGGCAGGCCACTGTTTGTCTCTCACACACATCTCTCTTATCTTGTGTCCCCTTGCCCAGTATTCATGGATACAGCTCTCCGATGATTAAGATATGGTCCGTGCTATCCAGTATCTTTTGGACTTCCCTTCCATATTGAAGTTGACATTTAAAATGGTTAAGGTTAGGTTAGGGATTTGGTTATGTGTAAGGTTAGTGTAGGGACATTTCAAGGATCCCTACCCCACATATAGGAGCTAAGGATGCAATGACTGGCCATCTATTATATGAAAAGAATAGTTTTAATAACGTTTTGAGCCTTTACAGTGTTTGTTTTCAGTTAAACAGACCTATGTATGGTTCTGATGGGAAAAAACAATTCAACTAAGCTCAACAAGCATTTATAACTTATTTTCTTCAAGAATCAATGGGTGCCTAGTGAAAATCCACTCGCCCTTGAACAGTTTTCACATTTGAGATTGACTGCTTTTACTCTCCAGCCTTGGACACAAGCTCAGACTGCCATCGTTCCGATTCACCTTTTGAGTTTTTCTTGCATGTTGGTGGAAGGTGGAGACAGTCCGTCAGAGAGGCTGAGGGTGTAGAGACAGATTCTCCTGGTAGGGAGACAAACAAGAAGACATGTATTGTCGAGAACATTGCATTACATGGGGTTCAAGTGATGAATGAGATCAGCTGGAAACACTAATTATTCAACCTATAGAATGTTGTTTTACATTATACTTATAGTTTATTTTATTTTTTCATCGATTTTCTCTTTCAAGACAGCAGCTGATTGACTCATTGACTGTATAGGGTCAAGCATGAATAGTTTCACAAAACTATTTATTGTTTTGTGGTCGACCATTAGCTAGATCCAAATAATTCAGGTAGCTAATGTCACACAGATCCACCGGGACCATATATAAAAATATATATATATTGTATGTGTTACCGTAATTCAGAATTTAGCTGCCAGAGTTAAGATGAAACTAAATAAACCATTAACATCATCATCATTGAGTCTTGGAGAGCTCCTTGCCATCTCCGCTCGAGACCAGTTGGGGTCGCACGAGTCCTTTGTGACTCACTGGACATAGCTAGCTAGCTAGCATAGCTAATTGTGAATGTTAGCTGGCTAGCTATGTTAACCGGGTTCTTGCTTGCCTGGTCTTAGCTAGACTGCCAACGTTTTACAAATAAAAACACTAGCTAGCTCAATTGGCTACCTAATATCACATAGGCTAGACCCTAAATGTATTGACTTAGCTAGCTACCTCTGCTCTAACAGTTAGCTAAGATAGCTAACTAAAATGAACGTTAGCTGACATTAATGGAGAAATTTGACAACAATCATTATCAGTCTAGAAGTTAAGCTAGCTACAACGTCACAAACTAATTAGCAACTGCGAAAAGATACACTACTACAAATACAATAGCTACAATTACCTATTTTGAACTCTTTGCTATCTTCTCTGGCTGGCCTTAACTTTAAACCAAATGACTGACTCTCACAACGACCATTGGAAAGTCAGGCAGGCTCAAGCTGCAAGGCAAACGGCTCGAGCAGCAGAGGCCACCACTGCTGGATCGTGTGTTTTTGGATCCATAAGAAGTAACGCTATTAAGGACACTTAAGCAAGCATTTATCTTGGCAATTGCCGATACATGTATGCTGCTATTTACTATGTTGAAAATTATGATCACAGATGTGTCAAACAGACAGGAAATTGTAGCCTATTGTTGACTTGGTGATGTGAGGTTTCAATCTTGAATCAAACTTTGTCTATGTTTAGGTTCAGCAAAAATTTGGCTTGCAACCTTGGGGTATGACAAAGAAACACTATGACGAAGTTACACAGTTGTTGATAAAATTCATAACTTACATTGGTTAGATATGCTGTTTCATTTTCTTCTGTCTTCTCAGAATCTGCAGGCAGCCCATAGCTACTGTCAAAAGTCCATGCAAGAAAATGTTCGATGTCTCACAATTATGAGGTGTGCAAAAATAATAAATGTGACATTAAGCAGACGATTTTATCCAAAGCGATAGTATGCATGCATTGATTTAACGTTCTTACCCCCGGGAATTGGACCCACAATCATGACGTTTGGAGCGCCACGATTTTTTCCCATTGACTGTCATGGTCGTTATTTATTTTGTTTTTTTAATATGCTATAGACTAAATTTGTAGGAAAATGCCTTCAAAACCGGCCACGTTTGGAGAAACTGAAAGATGCTGAGCAGGAGTCAACCCAGAGTGTCAAAATCACTTTGAAATTTGACATTTGGAGCAACTTAGATATTTGGAGAATTGTGGATGAACGTCAGAATCTGAAGTCAAATTTGTAAAACTGTAATATCTTGTTTGTCATAGAGCTGCTTACTTACATGGCTGTGTAGGAACTCATTTAAATAAAAATTCAAAGTGTCAATGTTAGATAATCACAAATCACAATCCTGCAATAAAGAGGGGAAATGGTTCTGTCTCTAATGTGTCTATGTTTCTGTGTTGTATTCTCAAATGAACACTTCCTTTTTGTCTAGTTGTTGATATCCAATCAGTTTAATTTGATTGTCTCTCTCAGTATATCAGCTATGTGAATCCATAGGTCCGCAGTATGATGGCATTATTTGCCTTATGAGATTCTGTAATTTGAAGCAGAAAATAGCTAAATTCACACATGGTTTACATGTTGAGCTATATGTTATTAATTCAAAACGATACCAGTAGACACTGTATATGACACAAACCATATACCAGATTTTGTACATAATTTTTAAGTGCTGATATATACAATTGTTTAATGCAAATTCAACCCTTGTAATTTAGGTTCAGTATAAAAATAAGGATATGACGATACAGGAGATGAGTATTACATCTAACATATAAGGTTCATTTTATTTAATTAGCAATGTTGCTTGCAAAAAGGTTGCAGTTGTTTCATAGAAAGACAGTACGTGGTTGCTACATGTATCACTGACACTGGATAAGCTAGCCACTGGGCTATCACAGCTAACCTTTTAGGTCAATAATATGTTAGTTTTATTAACATTATGTTGGCTTTATAATCGTGAGAGAGATTGAACTAGCTATACTAACTAGTTATTCCTAGGTAGTTTACAAGGACAGCTAACTTTTCTCAAAGCAAACCTCAGTGTGGCCAGCTACTTCTGGTCCCTTATGCTAGGCTTTACAGCCAAATATCACTTCAGAAGCATCATCATTACAAAATATTGATATGGCCAGCATTGTAGACCATTTCTCCCCTCTTGCTGCATCTTTAGCTCATCTTGAAATAACATAGAAATTCAGTGAGAACCAGCGTGCTGCAAACGTTCTAAAATGTTTTGTCATCAGTGCGTTTTGTTCAAAAAAATCCTCACGCACTGTTGCTCCTACGGCACTAACCTGGTTAGCGTATTTGGAGCTCCATCCAACGTGTTTAGATATTCTCGTTTGCTTTATATGAGGCCAATACTGCAGCCTGATGGTATTTTGCTCACATTCCTTTCACCTCTTTGAGAAATTACTCAATGCAACAGATATCACTACCTGCATCCGAATCCATCAATGAATCTGTCATATCAGTCACGGAATCACCTAGTCAATTCCAGGCTTATGGCACACCATCCACCAAAAATATCAGTTTACTTGGTATCACTAAAATAACATTCTCATTCGATTTGGGGCACAATGGTGTATTTTGCTGTGTTGGTTTGGGGCCAAAAATCCACTTGAAAATCACATGGTGGAAAGCCCTACTGTCAATATTGGCTTAGTTACCACCGCCACATCGCTAGTCAACTTGATACTCTGAACAACGGCGCTGTCGTTGGTGGTGTCATCCAAACATACGCTCAGCCATCGATTGTGTAGAGGACATCACACACTCGAGAGGAGAACACTTGTGTATGTATGTGTGTGTGTAAACAAACTGATACCAACACAGTGATATGCCCACCTTGCTCCCTAATCTCATACTGCCACTGGCTATATTTTCTATTTATTCACTCTGTTTGTTGCTCCCTGTTTGTTGGTGTGTTTGTGTGTGGCCGCATTTGCTTTGTTGATCTACTCCCATATGATTCAACAGAGGTGTACTTTCCCCTTCCACAAATAAAGGGGTGTAATGTTGTTTTTCAATCTCTACCCAATAGAGATTAGAACCACTGTTTCCTCCAACAATGGGGATGAGAGATGTACTTCTATTACTGGGAGTATGTGTGCACAAGTCAGTTTGGGAGATTTTGTTAGGTTGTCTACCATTGCCTTTTTCTCCACGAGGTCCTACGATACAGCTGTAAAGATATTTCAACATATTATGCAATTTATTCTTTCAAGTCATCTGTCAAATTGAGAGTATTGAACAGACATAACTATTGGTGATGAATAGTGTTCTATTCAAAACCTGAAATTTCAATGTTTACAATTCCGGAGAACTGATGGTGTTCCATAAATCATAAGCAGTGTACAAGACTTCAAAATCATGTTTTGAGAGGAGGAGTTGAGAGGCTACTTAATGCAAATCTTTTGGGGAAAATTTGCGACATATGGTAATGTTAGCACAGTAAACTTCCTTCCCAATTAATATTTTTTATTTTGCATAAATAACCACATCCACAAAAACCACATCTATTTTTTGACTCAAAGTACATGGTCAGGCCTGAAATGTAAAATACATTTGACTGAATTTGTCATTGTCCTGACCAACAGAAATATGGAGACATTTTTCTTCAATAAGTTGTGGAAGATCTTGTATGCACATATGCATGCACGTATATTTGTATCAATGAGAACCAAAACACTAATAATCCCTTTGTTTCAGATAGTGCCCTATACCCCACCTCGTTAAAGAAATGAGGAAGTGAGTGAGTTGCGTTGGAGTAACTGTAGTGTGGGGGTTTATTGATTTCAGTAAGAAGACGTGTGGAGTGTATTACAGAATGATGACTGCTTCATGGGAGGTCAACAAGAAATCAATTTGAAATTATATTAGCACTTCGATTGGCTGGACCCAGTTACTGCACACCGAGCCTGGGCCTGGAAAACAAAGGAAGGATGTATTCCTGCGGGAATTCTCTGGAGCAAAATGGAGGGAAAAGGGAAAATAATCCAAGGATTTAACATGGACTGGGTCTGTCAGTCACAGCCTAAATAAGGGGAGAGAACGACGGAATGAAGGGACACTGAGGTGACTGATCTTTGGGACTCTCCCATTGTTCCCAGAATACCAATAGCTCCCTAGCTAGAGTGTCAGTCACGAATAAACCTGCTTTTTGTCTTTCCAAACATGTTGGCAATGACACACAACTCGCTATACGGCTTTTACCACAGACTCTTTTTCACCACTGCATCCATAACAGCATTACTTATTGATGACCTCTATATACACCACATAACAGAGCAGATTTTGTGTACCATGTACTGGAGGAAGTCATCTTATTGAACTAGATGAATAATATAATAATGTTTGGCTTGATCAGAGCACTAACTGTACTGCAGGAAAAACAACAATGTCACAGGGTGGATTATTGAGAGGATAAGAGGAACTGCTGGATGTGAAGGCAATGTATTCCACTGGGGTATTTTGCAGCATGGCGCTCAGTGCCTGTTTGAAAAATGGAGGAAACAGTTTAGGAATACATTTTCCATATGTTTGTTACTAAGAAAACCACATCTGAGTGCTTTTTTCTCATTTTCAGGGCCCCCATACTGCACAATGAGGATGAAAAACTGATTCACTGTTTGGGGTAAGTTCATTAAACACAAGTGAAATCACAAAAATGTATATCTGGACCATTCTTTAACATTCCATATACATAAAAAAGAGATTTGTTTGTAAAAAAAGAACATTTCTCCTTAAAGTCATTTCACCAATGCAGCCATGAAGACTCCCAGCAGGAAAAGTAGAGTGAGTGACAAGTTAATTGGAGATCTGGGAGCCATTGGGTCTTGGTCCTGATGTGTAGGCCAGACGGGCGGGGTGGTATGTTGGCTAATTCCTCTTTGTCCCCCTGCTCAGGGATGGCTCCTGTGTAACGAGTCTCCTCCTCTTCGTCTGAGGATGAGTAAGGAAGGATCGGACCAATATGCAGCGTGGTAAGTGTCCATGTTCATATTTATTTAAACTCAGAACAAAATAACAACACTAGACCATCATGAAACAGTTCTGTCTGGTGCAGAGACAGAAAACAACTACCCACAACTCAAGGGTGAAACCAGGCTGCCTAAGTATGGTTCTCAATCAGAGACAACGATTGAGAGCTGCCTCTGATTGGGAACCATACCAGACCAATCACATAGAAATACAAACATAGAACAAAACATAGAATGCCCACCCCAACTCACGCCCTGACCAACCTAAAATAGAGACATAAAAAAAAGGAACTAAGGTCAGGACGTGACATCTTGAGAGAGTTACAGGGCCAGTTGAAGAAAGTACATCAACAATCTCTGTGTCCAAACTCCAGCCAATCTCGTAGTTACTGAATAAGCTTTTGACTGAAATGGCCTCAGGGTGGTTATTTTGGTTTGTGAAGAAATTATATTGAACTGAATTATAAATGCAACATGTAAAGTGTTGGTCCCATGTTTCATGAGCTGAAATAAAAGATCCCCATAATTGTCCATGCACAGAAATATTATTTCTCTAAAATGTTATGCTCAAATTTGATTACATCCCTGTTAGTGAGCATTTTTCCTTTGCCAACAAAATCCATCCACCTGACAGTTATGGCATATCAAAAAGCTGATTAAACAGCATGATCATTACACAGGTGCAACTTGTGCGCGGACAATAAAAGGCCATTCTAAAATGTGCAGTTATGTCACAGGTCTCAAGTTTTGGGGAGCGTGCAATTGGCATGCTGATTGCAGGAATGTCCAATTCTCTACCATAAGATGCCTCGAATTTGTCAGTATGTCCAACCGGCCTCACAAGCCAGCCCAGGACTTCCACATCTGACTTTTTCACCTGTGGGATCGCTGACACCAGCCACCCGGACAGCTGATGAAACTGTGGGTTTGCACAACCGAAGAATTTCTGCACAAACTGTCAGAAATTGTCTGAGGGAAACTCATCTGCATGCTCGTAACCGACTTCAGTCAGCAAATGCACACCTTCGATGGCTGGATTGACGTGTATGACAGCGTGTTCTAGTTCCCGTGCTGCATGAGGCAAAAAGTGGCACCAGATACGGAGAGTTTTTTTTTATCCATGCCCCTTTTTTAAGGTATCTGTATTCCCAGTCATGTGAAATCCATAGATTATTTAATTAAATTGACTGATTTCCTCATATGAACTGTAACACAGTAAAATCTTTGAAATGGTTGCATGTTTCGTTTATATTTTTGTTCAGTGTATTTTTCAATATGTTTTGGAACAATCACCCAACATTGTTGATGTAGTCAAAATTGACCCTGAACTTGTTGATGTCTTATCTTGCATAGTTAGCTCTTACAGAGTATTCAAAGATAAACATGATCTGGTTGCAATTTACAATTTCCTGTTACTTTGCTAGACTTTCAAATGCAACATTTTGCATTGGTCATTGGAATTCTTGACTTACTACGCTAATCAATAATTGGCCAAAACCTTCTAACAATCCCTGGATCAACGTTTTGAATGGGGGACTGGTTCATTTGTACATCATTTTCAAGATAAATTCTGATTATTTTATGTTTTCTCATTGACTGTCTATGGGCCAGAGTTATGTATAAGAAGATAAGGTAAAGGGAGCAGAGTGAATGTTCACTGCAAAATTGAAGTGAACATTTTTACCATTCATCACGATTAAGAACCCCATAAGCTTTCCACTACGACAATACAATTCAGATAGACACGTATTCCGGAGCGTTGTGTTCAACACATTCCCTCCGATCTTCTCCACATTAATTATTCATCTCTCCTTTAAGGAGACATTGGATTTACAGCATTGAATCTCTCATGTACTGTATGTCCCAAATGGTAACCTACTCCCTATATAAACTCAGCAAAAAAAGAAACGTCCTCTCACTGTCAACTGAATTTATTTTCACGTGTAAATATTTGTATGAACATAACATGATTCAACAACTGAGACATAAACTGAACAAGTTCAGTGACTAACATAAACGGAGCAATGTGTCCCTGAACAAAAGGGGGGTCAAAATCCAAAGTAACAGTTGCCACTACTTGCTGCATTAAGTACTGCAGTGCATCTCCTCCTCATGGACTGCACCAGATTTGCCAGTTATTACTGTGAGATGTTACCACACTCTTCCACCAAGGCACCTGTGCGTTTCTGTTGGGAATGGCCCTAGCCCTCACCCTCCGATACAACAGGTCCCAGAAGTGCTCAATGGGACTGAGATCGGGCCTCTTCACTGGCCATGGCAGAACACTGGCATTCCTGTCTTGCAGTAAATCACGCATAGAACGAGCAGTATGGCTGGTGGCATTGTCATGCTGGAGAGTCATGTCAGGATGAGCCTGCAGGAAGGGTACCACATGAGGGAGGAGGATGTCTTCCCTGTAACGCACAGCATTGAAATTGACTGCAATGACAACAAGCTCAGTCCGATGATGCTGTGACACACCGCCCCAGACCATGACGGACCCTCCACCTCCAAATCGATCCCGTTCCAGAGTACAGGCCTCGCTGTAATGCTCATTCCTTCGTTGATAAACACGAGTCCGACCATCACCCCTGGTGAGACAAAACCACGACTCGCCAGTGAAGAGCACTTTTTGTTAGTCCTGTCTGGTCCTGCGACGGTGGGTTTGTGCCCATAGGCGACGTTGTTGCCGGTGATGTCTGGTGTGGACCTGCCTTTACAACAGGCCTACAAGCCCTCAGTCCAGCCTCTCAGCCTATTTCGGACAGACTGAGCACTGATGGAGGGATTGTGTGTTCCTGGTGTAACCCGGGCAGTTGTTGTTGCCATCCTGTACCTGTCCCGCGTGATGTTTGGGGGTATCGACCCTGTGCAGGTGTTGTTACAGGTGGTCTGCCACTGCGAGGATGATCAGCTGTTTGTCCCGTCTCTCTGTGGCTCTCTCTTAGGCATCTCACAGTACGGACATTGAAATGTATTGCCCTGGCCACATCTGTAGTCCTCATGCCTCCATTGCAGCATGCCTCCATGCATCATGCCTAAGGCACGTTCACACAGACGTGCAGGGACCCTGGGCATCTTTCTTTTTGTGTTTTTCAGAGTCAATAGAAAGGCCTCTTTAGTGTCTTAAGTTTTCGTAACTCTGACCTTAATTGCCTACCATCTGTAAGCTGTTATTGTCTGAATGACCGTTCCACAGGTGCATGTTCATTAATTGTTTATGGTTCATTGAACAAGTATGGGAAACAGTGTTTTAAACCTGGAAAACACTTGTGAACATTTTTGGATTTTTACGAATTATATTTGAAAGACATGATCCTGAAAAAGGGACGTTTCTTTTTTTGCTGAGTTTAGGGTCTTGGTCAAAATGGGTGCACTATATAGGGAAAACGGTGCCATTTGGGATGTGGCGAAGCAGTATTTCTCCTTCAAATAAGACTCCTTCATCATTGGTGATTCTGAGGGTATAACAACTGGGTGTGATGAAACATAAAGCAGAGTGAAAAGAATTATATTGCAACTTCTTAAGGATCCTTCCCTTTTTTTCAATTTTCTCCTAAAATGACATACCCAAATCTAACTGCCTTTAGCTCAGAACCTGAAGCAAGTATATGCATTTTTTTATTCCATTTGAAAGGAAACACTTTGAAGTGGAAATGTTAAATTGACGTATGAGAATATAACACATTAGATCTGGTAAAAGATAATGCAAAGAAAAAAACATTCATTTTTTGTATTTATTTTGTACCATCATCTTTGAAATGCAAGATAAAGGCCATAATGTATTATTCCAACCCAGCTGCATTTTAGAGCTTGGCCACTAGATGGCATCAGTGTATGTGCAATGTTTTAGCCTGATCCAATGAACCATTGCATTTCTGTTCAAAATGTTGTATCAAGACTGCCCAAATATGCCTAATTGTTTTTTAAATACATTTTCAAGTTCATAACTATGCACTCTCATCAAACAATAGCATGGCATTATTTCACTGTAATATCTACTGTAAATTGGACAGTGCAGTTTGATTAACAAGAATTTAAGCTTTCTGCCAATATCAGATATGTCTCTGTCCTGGGAAATGTTCTTGTTACTTATAACCTCATGCTAATCACAATAGCCTATGTTAGCTCAACCTGCAGTGGACCCACCAATCCTGTAGAGGTTAAAACCAGGGGTGCTGCATGAAGATATTTCCGAGCAGCAAATATGAGATGTAATGGGGCTCAATGGATTACACTGCAATAAAATAGAGGGCATTACAAACTAAAGAGTCGGATCTCTGTTCCCTCAAGTATACCGAGTAATTCTAAAAAATGTTTTGCTGAATGCTGGATAATGTGACACTAGGAAAATTATTGCATGGGATTAATGTCACCATTTAGAAAAGGGATAACAGATTATTAATATCTTCCAGAATGGTGAGGATTTATTCAGGTCAAGACAACGAACACTGTTTATTTTTTTATCATTGCATGCGCAATAGAGGAGCACAAGCAGATTTGTTATAACAACAGGGTCAGCCAGTGGCACGGTTTGCCCATACTGCGGATTCCATAATGGCCCAAATTCTGGGAACGCATCGAATCATACTGTATCATTAAAATGTTATAAGAGTCATACCATTTTTTATTGATTAAGGTATGAATACATATGGCTCAAGAAGAGTGACCTATTTCAGAGGATGGATGCATCCCAAATGGCACCCATAGGGCTATGGTCAAAAGTAGGGCAAAAGTAGTGCATCTCTCTCTTAGCATGACTCACTGACCATTGTGTGGATGGAGTTGGCACTTTCTGTAACTGCACTCACTGCATGTATTTGTAAGTTAGATACAGGGTTGAGAGGCAGTTAGGAATAGGAGTGGGCGGTGGTGGCCTTGAATTCTATACACAAATTAGCTCATTCAATTGGGATAGCTGCAACAAATGGAACTTTGTTTGCGAAAGGGGAGTGCTGGTCTTGCAACACCCTGGTTAAAGAGATGTGACTCAGCACTTTACCTGTACTCCACTGCAAAGGAACAAAATATATTTAGCGAGTGTGACGGTATAATGTGTGAGGAGGCTAGTTTGATGTATTGCATTTCATTTGACACACACACATAAGCACGCCCACATACGAGCACACACACAAGCATGCAAGTGCGCACACACACATCCATTGCCTACTACACATTTGGCTCAAATGTATGTGTGTAGGTGCTACCCCGTGAAAATAAATGGAATGGACAATCCTCCCTTGACAAGCTGCCATGTCCAGGTGAGGTACCAATGATGGCATGACTTGGACCTGACCCTATATCATAGCCTGCACTCTGACTCCCCTCTTTCCCTTGGCACTGTCAGGGCCATAGGCCAGTTTATATGCCTATGACAACAAGCAGTTAAACGATTTGTGGGATGAATCATGTTCTGGAGGCAGTACTGCTTGTGCACTGAATCCCATTACTAATGGCTATAGTTAGGTTCATTACACAGTGATGAACAGCTGGCAGCCAATTAACATGGCTTCTGCATTACTCCAAGTCAGCATGTAGTATAGTAATACCCTATTCAGAAGACTCCATCATTTGTTCAGGGCATATGGATAGGCAGTGATGCGTTGTCACATGCCACAACATTTGGCTGTGACTCCCATTGATTAGCCAAGATTATGAAAAAGGGTTGTGAGACAACCTTGTCTTGTCCATGGGGACCACAGCCTCGTTGTAATGTGTGCAATGACGCCAATACCATAACTGTTCACAACTCAACAAAAGCTATTTACTTCAAAGAGAACCTTCCGGTATAGCCTCTATACCAGCGCTGCATAAGTTATTATGCACTTCAGTAGTCGGTACAGCTACTTTGAAGGGAATAAACTTCAACATCCTCTGGGATATATTGTGTGTACAGTATATGTATCATGGATTAGAGACAATTCAACCTTCTCTAAACACTGTTGAGTGAACACAATCGTTCCGAGTAAATACAATCACACTTTTCAAATCACCCCCAATACTTTTCCTGTACGACCCATGCCCACATAATAATCATTTAAGTGGGCGGAGATACCGTATGTTAGTTCACATCGGATGTGAGGACCCTTTTTGCCCAGAGAGGCATGCTGTAAGCAGTAAGCGGACCAAAATATACACTTGAGGTCCCAATTGCCACAGTAAAAATTGAGAGAGAGCATCAAGTGGAATCTGCTGTCACGACTTCCTCCGGAGTTGTTCCCTCTCCTTGTTCAGACGGTGTTGGGCGGTCAACGTCACCGACCTTCTAGCCATCGCTGATACATTTTTCATTTTCCATTGGTTTTGTCTTGTCTTCCGTCACACCTGGTTCCAATCCCATCAACTACATGTTGTGTATTTAACCCTCTGTTTCCCCTCATGTCCTTGTTGGTGATTGTTTATTGTAAGTGTATGTGTACGTCTGTACTGGTGTGCGTCGGGTTATGTTACCCATTGATTTTTATTATTATGTTTTCCTGTGAGTTATGTAAATAAACTGCGTCGATGGAAACACAGTTATTTCTCTCCTGCGTCTGACTTCTCTGCTGCCAGTTAAACACCCTTACATATTACTCAGATTATTGCATGGTTTGCTTTCTCCGTAAAGTTTTTTTGAAATCTGACACAGTGGTTGCATTAAGGAGAAGTTTATCTAAAGTTCCATGTATAATAGTTGTATCTTTATCAATGTTTATTATGAGTATTTCTGTAAATTGATGTGGCTCTCTGCACAATCACTGCATGTTTTAGAACTATAAATATGAACTTTATCAAACAAAACATACATGTATAGTGTAACATGAAGTCCTATGAGTGTCATCTGATGAAGATCATCAAAGGTTAGTGATTCACTCTTCCTCTCTTTGGCTGGAAAAATGGCTGTGTTTTTCTGTTGCTTGGTGGTGACCTAACATAAACGTTTGTGGTGCTTTCGCTGTAAATCCTTTTTGAAATCAGACACTGTGGCTGGATGAACGAGAATTGTATCTTTAAAATGGTGTAAAATACTTGTATGCTTGAGGAATTTTAAATATAAGACTTTTTGTTGTTTTGAATTTGGCGCACTGCACTTTCACTGGCTGTTGTGGGGGGGTTCGCTAGCGGAACCCCAGTCCTAGACAGGTTAATTAAAACCTCTTAAAGCTAGGGGGCAGAATCTTCACTTTTGGATAAATAGTGTGCCCAATTTAAACTTCCTGCTTCTCATGCCAAGAATATAAAATATACATATTATTCATAGATTTGGAAATAAAACACTCTGAAGTCTCTAAAACTGTTTGTATCATGTCTGTGAGTATAACATAACTTATGTAGCAGGCAAAACCCTGAGGACTCTTCCCTATATTGTCTTTGCCATTGGAAATTTAATAGAAATATACTTTCAGTTCCTACATCTTCCACACGATGTCGCCAGTGTTTGGAAAATGGCTGAGGTTATTTCTTTGTCTTAGTAGTCTTAGCAGGAAGTAGGCCAACTAAGAACTAAGAACCCTTTTGTGAGTTGCACAAGACGTGATGAGCAGAGTTGGTTTCTTTTCGTTCATGTATTGAATACAGATTGCCCCATCTACAATTTGATCGATTATTAACGTTTAAAAATACCTAACGTTGTATTACAAAAGTAGTTTGTAGGTTTAAGTTTATAGGCAACTTGTGAAATATTTTGTAGTGACGTTGCGTTTTTCTAAGCTGTTTTTTTATGGATGAAACGGGCTTTATAAATGGACATTTTCGATATATATGGACGAAATTAATCGTACAAAAGGACCAATTGAGATGTTTATGGGACATATTGGAGTGCCAACAAAAGAAGCTCGTCAAAGGTAATGCATATTTTATATTTTATTTCAGCGTTGTGTAGCGCCTGCCACGCTAGCTCTTTTGTTTACTACTGGTGAAGATGGGTGCATGCTATCAGATAATAGCTTCTTATGCTTTCGCTGAAAAGCATTTTTAAAATCTGACATGTTGGCAGGATTCACAACGAGTATGTCACGCCCTGGTCTTAGTATTTTGTGTTTATATATTTATTTGGTCAGGCCAGGGTGTGACATGGGTTTATTTTGTGTTGTGTTTTTGTATTGGGGGTTTAGTAGGTATTGGGATTGTGGCTGAGTAGGGGTGTCTAGCATAGTCTATGGCTGCCTGAGGTTCTCAATCAGAGTCAGGTGATTCTCGTTGTCTCTGATTGGGAACCGTATTTAGGTAGCCTGGGTTTCACTGTGTGTTTGTGGGTGATTGTTCCTGTCTCAGTGTGTTTGTATTCACCAGACAGGCTGTATAGGTTTTCACATTTTCCATTTGTTGTTTTTGTATTGTACGTATTCGTTTTCATTAAACATGTATCGAACTAACCACGCTGCATTTTGGTCCGACTCTCCTTCAACGGAAGAAAGCCGTAACAGAGTATAGCTTTAATTGAGTATCTTACATGTGTGATTTAATGAAAGTTTGAATTTAACAGCATTTTATTTGAATCTGGCGCTCCGCATTTCCCCTGGCAATTGGCCAGTTGAGATGCTAGCGTCTCCCTATCCTCAATAGTTCTTCACCACGCTGTCTGTGTGGGTGGACCATTTCAGTTTGTCCTTGATGTGTACGCCGAGGAACTTAAAACACTCACAAACATTTACAGATGCGCAATCGAGAGCATCCTGTCGGGCTGTATCACCACCTGGTACGGCAACTGCACCGCCCTCAATCGTAAGGCTCTCCAGAGGGTAGTGCGGTCTGCACAACTCATCACCGGGGGCAAACTACCCACCCGCCAGGACACCTACAGCACCCGATGTCACAGGACGGCCTAAAACATCATCAAGGACAACAACCACCCGAGTCACTGCCTTTTCACCCCGCTTTTCATCCAGAAGGCAAAGTCAGAACAGGTGCATCAAAGCTGGGACCGAGAGACTGAAAAACTGCTTCTATCTCAAGGCCATCAGACTGTTAAACAGCCATCACTAAGATAGAGAGGCTGCTGTCAACATACAGACTTAAATCTCTGGCCACTTAAATAAATGGACTTAATAAAGGTATCACTAGTCACCTTACATAATGCCACATTAATAATGTTTACATATCCTACATTACTCGTCTCATATGTATATACTGTTCTGTACCGTCTACTGCATCTTGCCTATGCTGCATGGCCATCACTCATCAATATATTTATATGTACATAATATTATTCTTCTCTTACATTTGTAGTTGGTAGTTGTTGTGAACGTGTTGGATTACTTGTTAGATTTTACTGCATTGTCGGAACTAGAAGCACAAGCATTTCGCTACACTCACGTTAACATCTGCTAACCATGTGTTTGTGACAAATAAAATTAGATTTGATTTGATTTACCGGGGCGGCAGCGTAGCCTAGTGGTTAGAGCATTGGGCTAGTAACCGGAAGGTTGTGAGTTCAAACCCCCGAGCTGACAAGGTACAAATCTGTCGTTCTGCCCCTGAACAGGCAGTTAACCCACTGTTCCCAGGCCGTCATTGAAAATAAGAATGTGTTCTTAACTGACTTGCCTGGTTAAATAAAGGTAAAATAAAAATAAAATAAAAAACTGAACATATACTTTGCCCTATCCAAATAAAGTGGATCTCACTTCCCTTAAGTGAGATCCACATGGCACGATAAGAGAAACTAAATTAATTAAGATCCAGCAAAATGATTACTGGTTTAATCTTAGATTAATAAAAACTGTGGTTTTTGGGAACATCTGAGGCCTTCCTTTGCAGTCCAGGAAGCATCTGTGAAGTGATTTGCATTCTGGGAAAATTCTAGTGAAGGAAAAATCCAGTAAATGTTCATATTCTTCAGTTTACATTACGACTAACTATAGATGTCTGATGATTAGAACTACACACTACTAGGACGGGGAAAACGTAAATTATCATGTACATTTTTATGTAATACAAAAACACAGATTTTACAGTAAAACTGTTGAATTTCCTCTTTTCCTTCTCCAGTTGGAACATTTCTAGCCACTGCCTTACACACAGAGATAAAAATAAGCTACCTTTCCTAACACCTCGAATGTAACACCTTGAGTCATGAGAAAAATGAGCAGAGAGTAGCTAGCATAGCCCTGGGTTAAAGGTGGGCTAGCCCTCTTTTCTCAGGCATACTGCCGTTGTTTCCTCACAGTA
This sequence comes from Oncorhynchus kisutch, assembly GCF_002021735.2. Classification (NCBI taxonomy): domain Eukaryota; kingdom Metazoa; phylum Chordata; class Actinopteri; order Salmoniformes; family Salmonidae; genus Oncorhynchus; species Oncorhynchus kisutch. The sequence goes on from NC_034194.2 coordinate 8,554,076, forward strand.
TCACAGTGTTGCACATGGGCTCAGTACCTAGTGAGAGACCAGAGGGGAAGACTGCTTGCTATTAATAAGAGAGATGCTCTCTTTGTGCAGCGAGGCATGCCAACATGTTTGTCTGTATAGCCAGAAGCTCAACATTACAGCACAATAAAGGTAGCGAGTACGGTGTTCATATTAGAGCAGCCTCAGTGCTGAAGTTTTGCTGATATGGACACCATAATATGGATACCATAAGCTAGCCTCTTTTATATTGTGCAGCTGTGTATTTTGGTGGGTGTGAATGGTGATGGGTGAGTTAACAACACCAGCTGAGGTAACTCACAACCTAGGCATGTATTCATGATTTGCCTGTCAATATTTATGTGCAATTGAAATACCTAAATGAGTGGAACTTCTGGACGGATAGATTGATATAGTACGTTCTACATGCGCTTCATCCGTCTCTGTGTGGCTAGACCCTCAGGCAAAATCATTGTCTAACTATGTTATGAAGAATTATCAAGAGGGTCCTGGAGTGGAAGCAATATGGGGAGAAACAACATGATATCTATGTTTGAGAATACAATCTGCTGTTGATCTCTTTCTAGGTGTAAATGCTTTGCTCAGTGAGTATGTGCCTGTGTGTGTGTGTGTGTGTGTGTGTGTGTGTGTGTGTGTGTGTGTGTGTGTGTGTGTGTGTGTGTGTGTGTGTGTGTGTGTGTGTGTGTGAGTGAGTGAGTGAGTGAGTGAGCTGAAGCGTCCAGCTCCCCCAGATAGCCACTGCTATTACTCACGCCGAACTTAGTCTCTTGCTTTCTGAGCCCCTTGCAAAGATAAGGCCGTGGCGAAATCTGCACGGAGCCTTCACCGTGCACTGCCACTTTAAGAACGCATGAGCAGTAAGGAAGGAAGAAATAAAGAGAGCTCAATCAGCTCTTTGGGGAGGGGCTCTTGGGTGGCGCGACAGTTTGATTGTGTGTGCTTTGCTGCAGAAGTTTTGTTTGTTTTCAGCGTTTGTAGTTTATAAAGTATTTAACTCAATCATCGGTGTGATCGCTTTAGATCGTGGTTGTTTTTGTTTGGGACCGCACCCATTATGGATCGCATGGATTAGTAGCAACATTGTTGCGAAGCTTTAACATACAAACCAACAAACCATTGGACAGTCAGACAGTACACCGGCACGCCTGAAGACCACAGCTAAGATTTCGCTTTTTCTCTCTCTCTCTCTCTTTCTCTTCCCTCTCGTTCCAGTGCTTTACCCTGCAACAGACTCTCTATTTTTCAAATGCACTTCCCATTGAAGTTCTTTAGAGCTGGACTATTATTGCCTTGCCAGAAGTATTTGGATGGACATTTTAGTTAAAAGGGAGGTTGCTTGCAAGTTATGCATTGTTATGTGAACTGTATTGAGGTGTACTAATGACATGTGGCCGAGAAGATTGTGGACATTTTTAAGGCCTTTGTTGTGTCCTCCACTGGACGATAATACATATTATTGCAAATCCTCTGTTGATGACTGGGTTCGTTCTTGTATGAAGTTGCTGTTGAATTGCTCTGCCATTATTAGTATTATTGTATGAGGTATTCTTCTTGGGGTTACCCCTGTGCTGTGATGTGGGTTTTATATGGTGTGTATTCTCTTTTCTCTCCACTGGCTACCTGGTAAACAGGCTACACTCTAGGCAGTCTCTTCTGCTGATGTGTGTGGGTCTGGTAGTGGTACTCTCTCTATTCTACTCTTTTCCTTTCAGCATGGTTAATACCTGCCTGGCGCCCAAACAAAATCTTTCTTTACCCCTCTCTAATAAATACCGCTACAAGGCATTGTGGATCCCTGTCGACCAATGGTTTCATCAATCTGTAGATTTACAGCCAGTACTGCAGGACACTGATGAAGCATAAAAGCAGTAAACTAAACTTTCTCCTTAAAGCCCATTGCGGTCCAAACCCTCTCATAACTACGATACTCCCCTACGATACAGATATTGACATAATACCTCGGAAATCTTCACTACTGACTTTAGGATTTAGATTATCCAAAACAACTCAGACTTGACTCCCTGCGGCCCTGTTTTTCTGGTTCCCATGTTTTGTCTATTTGGCCACAGGTTTCTCACAACAATTCTCAATTACATCCTTGGATGTCAGGTCTGATCTCTCAGCCGCTCCATGTGGGAACGTTGTGTCTTCCAAAAGGCAAGCCTGCGTAACTGAAATTTCACTGGCTTGTATGGAATATTAGATGCTCATCCCCTTCTTGACTGGCAGGGCCTGTTCATGTTGTATCGGGCCTGTTTTATTTCAGATTTCCTCAAAAGCCTCCTCGCTCTGGAGTCTTTCACTCATCTCTTCTCCAGTGGAGTCCCACTTTGCCTCAAGTCTTTTCTTTAGCTGGAATGAACAATGAATGAATTGTGTAAGCAGGTGATCTTCAACTCAACTACAAGTGGACATAAAGGTTGATTCATGTCCCTGGCCTCATCCAAAGTCAGGACCACACTTAATCAAGACGCTCCCTTCTTCTTCCACTGAGTCATCAAGACTACACTTGAGCAAATCCTGAAGATTAATAGAAACATGCCTGACCTTATGACCCGGATTGTTTGAAAGGAAGAACTCAAAGGACCTAGCAGGAATCCTAATCAAAATAAATGCAAGCACAAAGTTTGGATATCAGACATGTGGTTCAAATTCATCCATCTTTAAAAGGGTTTGGCACAGTCCCGTATTCCAGTCAGGCACAATCATACAAATGAATCTCCTTGTTTTTGCAGCGTTTGTTATCAATTTTGCAATGCTTCCTACATGTTCTTCAATATATCTATGACGGCAAATGCAAAGATAAGAATTGTCCAAATCATCATGAGGCCTAGCTTGGGGAGTTCTCATCCATATCTATGTCTCCCACTCCCTTTTAAATTACTTATGGCTGAGACCAGTATTTATGAATGTGGAGACTGGTGGATCTGCTAATCTAACGCAGTTGGTGGGAGTGAGATCATTACTTCTACTTAGACAGACATCTGAGGAGGCCTGAAGCTGGGCTGAACACCTCTGATCTCTCCCCCGCACACCAAGCCTGGAAACTTCTCTTCAGCAGTCGGATGAAGAACGACTCTGGATCAAACAGACCTCTGCTTCCCTATAACACTTTACTTCTAATTTAAAAAATATATATATATATATATATATATATATATATATATTTATTTAACTAGGTAAGTCAGTTAAGAACAAATTCTTATTTACAATGAAGGCCTACCAAAAGGCAAAAGGCCTCCTGCGGGGGCGGGGATAAAAAAAAATATATATATATGACAAGACAGATCACGACACGACAGACACCACAACACTACATAAAGAGAGACCTAAAACAACAACATAGCATGACCGTAACACATAACAACACAGCATGGAAGCAACACAACATGACAACATGATAGCGAAACAACACGGCAGCAGCACAACATGGTAAAAACATTATTGGGCACAGACAACAGCACAAAGAGCAAGGAAGAAACAACAAAACTTCATGTGAAGCAGCCACAACTGTCAGTAAGAGTGTCCATGATTGAGTCTTTGAATGAAGAGATGGAAAAAAAACTGGACAGTTTTATCTTCATCTCATTCCAGTCAAACTGAAAAGAGGAGGGATCCAATGCTTTGGGGATGTTTAAAAGAATATGACGAAAGAATGGGTGTTGTATGTGGAGGATTTTTATTCATTTTTATTTCACCTTTATTTAAAACCTCTTAAGGAGGCTGCGAATTTTCGCAGCTTTTTGTTAAAAATCGCGTAACATTTCAGAGTCCTGCTACTCATGCCAGGAATATAGTATATGCATATGATAAGTGTGTGTGTATAGAAAACACTCTGAAGACTGGTTAAATTGTGTCTGTGGCTATAACATAAAGTGTTTAGGAGTCAAAATCCGTCGAAAAACTGTTCACCAAAACACAAAAAAAAATATCCATCCGCCAGTCAATGTATTGTCTAAGGCTGAAAAAAATACATGGGGAATCCCCTGTAAACGCCTACAGCTTCCACACAATATCGCCAGTGCTGTCATTTAGGGGCGGCTTTATCCTTTGTTTGGTGACGTATAAGCACTTCCTTTCTTTGGGCTCACCACAGGATGTTATGATTGTGAAAACATGGACGATGATTTCAAGACTTGCTGCTATCGAATACAGATCGCCCCGTGATCAATTTAATAGATTATTAACGTTTATTAATACCTAAAGTTGGTTTAGACAAGTAGTTTGAAGTGATTTGTAAAAGTATATAGGCAACTTTTGTAATTTTAAAAAGTGACGTTGCGTCTTGTAAAGGGGCATTTTTCTGGATCAGACCGGTCTTCAGCAAATCACATTTTGGGTATACAATGACGGATTTAATCGGGAAAAAGACCCAATTGTGATGTTTATGTGACATATAGGAGTGCCAAGAAAGAAGCTCGTCAAAGGTAATGAATGTTTTATATTTTATTTCTGCGTTTTGGGTAGCGCCGGCTACCGCAAAATCTGTTGTTTTGTTGACGGTCTGGTATTTTGGGGGGGCGCATGCTATCAGATAATACCTTCTCATGCTTTCGCCGAAAAGCATTTTACAAATCTGACTTGGTGGCTAGATTCACATCGAGTGTAGCTTTAATTCACTACCTTGCATTTGTGTTTTAATGAAAGTATGAGTTTTTTATCGAAAACAATAGGTGGCGCTCTAAAATTTCCGCAGATTTTGATCTCGCCACAGGGACCTCGTCCATAAGTAGGCAAGTTGAGAACAAGTTCTCATTTACAATTGCGACCTGGCCAAGATAAAGCAAAGCAGTTCGACACATACAACGACACAGAGTTACACATGGAGTAAAAACATACAGTCAATAATACAGTATAAACAAGTCTATATACGATGTGAGCAAATGAGGTGAGATTAAGGGAGGTAAAGGCAAAAAAAGGCCATGGTGGCAACGTAAATACAATATAGCAAGTAAAACACTGGAATGGTAGATTTGCAATGGAAGAATGTGCAAAGTAGAAATAAAAATAATGGGGTGCAAAGGAGCAAAATAAATAAATAAATTAAAAAGAGGGGAGGGGGAAAGAGGTAGTTATTTGGGCTAAATTATAGGTGGGCTATGTACAGGTGCAGTAATCTGTGAGCTGCTCTGACAGTTGGTGCTTAAAGCTAGTGAGGGAGATAAGTGTTTCCAGTTTCAGAGATTTTTGTAGTTCGTTCCAGTCATTGGCAGCAGAGAACTGGAAGGAGAGGCGGCCAAAGAAAGAATTGGTTTTGGGGGTGACTAGAGAGATATACCTGCTGGAGCGTGTGCTACAGGTGGGAGATGCTATGGTGACCAGCGAGCTGAGATAAGAGGGGACTTTACCTAGCAGGGTCTTGTAGATGACATGGAGCCAGTGGGTTTGGCAACGAGTATGAAGCGAGGGCCATCCAACGAAAGCGTACAGGTCGCAATGGTGGGTAGTATATGGGGCTTTGGTGACAAATTGCACTGTGATAGACTGCATCCAATTTGTTGAGTAGGGTATTGGAGGCTATTTTGTAAATGACATCGCCAAAGTTGAGGATTGGTAGGATGGTCAGTTTTACATGGGTATGTTTGGCAGCATGAGTGAAGGATGCTTTGTTGCGAAATAGGAAGCCAATTCTAGATTTAACTTTGGATTGGAGATGTTTGATATGGTTCTGGAAGGTGAGTTTACAGTCTAACCAGACACCTAAGTATTTGTAGTTGTCCACGTATTCTAAGTCAGAGCCGTCCAGAGTAGTGATGTTGGACAGGCGGGTAGGTGCAGGTAGCGATCGGTTGAAGAGCATGCATTTAGTTTTACTTGTATTTAAGAGCAATTGGAGGCCACGGAAGGAGAGTTGTATGGCATTGAAGCTTGCCTGGAGGGTTGTTAACACAGTTTCCAAAGAAGGGCCAGAAGTATACAGAATGGTGTCGTCTGCGTAGAGGTCGATCAGAGACTCACCAGCAGCAAGAGCGACCTCATTGATGTATACAGAGAAGAGAGTCGGTCCAAGAATTGTACCCTGTGGCACCCCCATAGAGACCGCCAGAGGTCCGGACAGCAGACCCTCCGATTTGACACACTGAACTCTATCAGAGAAGTAGTTGGTGAACCAGGCGAGGCAATCATTTGAGAAACCAAGGCTGTCGAGTCTGCCGATGAGGATATGGTGATTGACAGAGTCGAAAGCCTTGGCCAGATCAATGAATACGGCTGCACAGTAATGTTTCTTATCGATGGCGGTTAAGATATCGTTTAGGACCTTGAGCGTGGCTGAGGTGCACCCATGACCAGCTCTGAAACCAGATTGCATAGCAGAGAAGTTATGGTGAGATTCGAAATGGTCGGTAATCTGTTTGTTGACTTGGCTTTCGAAGACCTTAGAAAGGCACGGTAGGATAGATATAGGTCTGTAGCAGTTTGGGTCAAGAGTGTCCCCCCCTTTGAAGAGGGGGATGACCGCAGCTGCTTTCCAATCTTTGGGAATCTCAGACGACACGAAAGAGATGTTGAACAGGCTAGTAATAGGGGTGGCAACAATTTGGGCAGATAATTTTAGAAAGAAAGGGTCCAGATTGCCCGGCTGATTTGTAGGGGTCCAGATTTTGCAGCTCTTTCAGAACATCAGCTGAACGGATTTGGGAGAAGGAGAAATGGGGAAGGCTTGGGCGAGTTGCTGTGGGGGGTGCAGTGCTGTTGACCGGGGTAGGAGTAGCCAGGTGGAAAGCATGGCCAGCCGTAGAAAAATGCTTATCGAAATTCTCAATTATGGTGGATTTATCAGTGGTGACAGTATTTCCTATCTTCAGTGCAGTGGGCAGCTGGGAGGAGGTATTCTTATTCTCCATGGACTTTACAAATTTCTGCTTGAAAAAGCTAGCCTTGGCTTTTCTAACTGCCTGTGTATAATGGTTTCTAGCTTCCCTGAACAGCTGCATATCACGGGGGCTGTTCGATGCTAATGCAGAACGCCATAGGATGTTTTTGTGTTGGTAAAGGGCAGTCAGGTCTGGGGAGAACCAAGGGCTATATCTGTTCCTGGTTCTAAATTTCTTGAATGGGGCATGTTTATTTAAGATGGTTAGGGAGGCATTTAAAAAAAATATCCAGGCATCCTCTACTGACGGGATGAGATCAATATCCTTCCAGGATACCCCGGCCAGGTCGATTAGAAAGGCCTGCTCGCTGAAGTGTTTCAGGGAGCATTTTACAGTGATAAGTGGAGGTCGTTTGACCGCTGACCCATTACGGATGCAGGCAATGAGGCAGTGATCGCTGAGATCTTGGTTGAAGACAGCAGAGGTGTATTTAGAGGGCAAGTTTGTTAGGATGATATCTATGAGGGTGCCCGTGTTTAAGGCTTTGGGGAGGTACCTGGTAGGTTCATTGATAATTTGTGTGAGATTGAGGGCATCAAGTTTAGATTGTAGGATGGCTGGGGTGTTTAAGCATGTTCCAGTTTAGGTCGCCTAGCAGCACGAGCTCTGAAGATAGATGGGGGGCAATCAGTTCACATATGGTGTCCAGAGCACAGCTGGGGGCAGAGGGTGGTCTATAGCAGGCGGCAACGGTGAGAGTCTTGTTTTTAGAGAGGTGGATTTTTAAAAGTAGAAGTTCAAATTGTTTAGGTACAGACCTGGATAGTAAGGACAGAACTCTGCAGGCTATCTTTGCAGTAGATTGCAACACCGCCCCCTTTGGCCGTTCTATCTTGTCTGAAAATGTTGTAGTTAGGGATGGAGATTTCAGAGTTATTGGTCTTCCTAAGCCAGGATTCAGACACAGCTAGAACATCCGGGTTGGCAGAGTGTGCTAAAGCAGTGAATAGAACAAACTTAGGGAGGAGGCTTCTAATGTTAACATGCATGAAACCAAGGCTTTACAGTTACAGAAGTCGTCAAAAGAGAGCGCCTGGGGAATAGGAGTGGAGCTAGGCACTGCAGGGCCTGGATTCACCTCTACATCGCCAGAGGAACAGAGGAGGAGTAGAATAAGGGTGCGGCTAAAAGCAATAAGAATTGGTCGTCTAGAACGTCTGGAACAGAGTAAAAGGAGGTTTCTGGGGGCGATAAAATAGCATCAAGGTATAATGTACAGACAAAGGTATGGTAGGATGTGAATACAGTGGAGGTAAACCTAGGTATTGAGTGATGAAGAGAGAGATATTGTCTCTAGAAACATCATTGAAACCAGGAGATGTCATTGCATGTGTGGGTGGTGGAACTAATAGGTTGGATAAGGTATAGTGAGCAGGACTAGAGGCTCTACAGTGAAATAAGCCAATAAACACTAACCAGAACAGCAATGGACAAGGCATATTGACATTAAGGAAAGGCATGCTTAGTCGAGTGATCAAAATGGTCTAGTGAGTGGAGAGGTTGGTTGGGGGTCACGGCGATTTAGACAGCTAGCCAGGCCATCGGTAGCAAGCTAGCATAGAATGGAGGTCTGTTATTAGTCACCTCTTGCGTTCCGTCAGTAGATTAGTGGGGTTCCGTGTGGTAGAGGGGATTAATCCAAATCACACAAAAAAACACAAAAAAACAATAGATATGGTTATAGAGGCCCAATAAGAAAAAAATAAGAATAATAAAAATAATAATAAATAAATAAATTGTCCAATTGTCTATTCAGATAGCAGCCGATAAGACAGCTAACGGTTAGCAGGCTGCAGATGGGCGTTCAGGTAACGTCGCGACGGAGGAGCCAGCCGGATAACTCCTTCGGGTAGATAACGTTGGCAGTCCAGTTGTGAAGGCCCGGTGGGGCTCCTTGTAGGCAGTAAAACGGGTCCCGATAGGTGACTGCAGCCCAGGAGTGATTGATGGAACTCTTCAGCTGTCTAGCTCCGGAATAATTGATGTTTGCTCCGGAATCGACGAAAGCCGATAGTCACACGGATAGCAGCTAGCTAGCTGTGAGATCCAGGTATGAATGTCCAGAGTTAGCGGTTGAAATCCAGGTACATGGAGAGAGAAATTGGTCCGGTATGTTCCATTCCCGAGCCGCGCTGCGCTGCGCCGTACAAAACTGGCGATAGATTTTCGAGCTAAAGGATAGCTGATGACCACATCAGCTGAATACTAACGATTTGCCAGTAAAGAAGCTAACTAGCTTCTGAACTAGCTTCTGAACTAGCTTCTGAACTAGCTTCTGAACTAGCTTCTGAACTAGCTTCTGAACTAGCTTCTGAACTAGCTTCTGGCTAGCTCCTGGCTAGCTTCTGGCTAGTTTCTGGCTAGCTTCTTGGAGGATTACAGATTTGAGGTAAATAATACTTTTTTATGAATATAAATTGGTGAGGCGGGTTGCAGGAGAGTGTTTTGAAGATGAGTTTATGGAAAATTAAAATAAATGTGAAAAAAGTTTTAAATATATATATATATATATATATACATATACATATACATATACAGTGCCTTGCGAAAGTATTCGGCCCCCTTGAACTTTGCGACCTTTTGCCACATTTCAGGCTTCCAACATAAAGATATAAAACTGTATTTTTTTGTGAAGAATCAACAACAAGTGGGACACAATCATGAAGTGGAATGACATTTATTGGATATTTCAAACTCTTTTAACAAATCAAAAACTGAAAAATTGGGCGTGCAAAATTATTCAGCACCTTTACTTTCAGTGCAGCAAACTCTCTCCAGAAGTTCAGTGAGGATCTCTGAATGATCCAATGTTGACCTAAATGACTAATGATGATAAATACAATCCACCTGTGTGTAATCAAGTCTCCGTATAAATGCACCTGCACTGTGATAGTCTCAGAGGTCCGTTAAAAGCGCAGAGAGCATCATGAAGAACAAGGAACACACCAGGCAGGTCCGAGATACTGTTGTGAAGAAGTTTAAAGCTGGATTTGGATACAAAAAGATTTCCCAAGCTTTAAACATCCCAACGAGCACTGTGCAAGCGATTAATATTGAAATGGAAGGAGTATCAGACCACTGCAAATCTACCAAGACCTGGCCGTCCCTCTAAACTTTCAGCTCATACAAGGAGAAGACTGATCAGAGATGCAGCCAAGAGGCCCATGATCACTCTGGATGAACTGCAGAGATCTACAGCTGAGGTGGGAGACTCTGTCCATAGGACAACAATCAGTCGTATATTGCACAAATCTGGCCTTTATGGAAGAGTGGCAAGAAGAAAGCCATTTCTTAAAGATATTCATAAAAAGTGTTGTTTAAAGTTTGCCACAAGCCACCTGGGAGACACACCAAACATGTGGAAGAAGGTGCTCTGGTCAGATGAAACCAAAATTGAACTTTTTGGCAACAATGCAAAACATTATGTTTGGCGTAAAAGCAACACAGCTCATCACCCTGAACACACCATCCCCACTGTCAAACATGGTGGTGGCAGCATCATGGTTTGGGCCTGCTTTTCTTCAGCAGGGACAGGGAAGATGGTTAAAATTGATGGGAAGATGGATGGAGCCAAATACAGGACCATTCTGGAAGAACCTGATGGAGTCTGCAAAAGACCTGAGACTGGGACGGAGATTTGTCTTCCAACAAGACAATGATCCAAAACATAAAGCAAAATCTACAATGGAATGGTTAAAAAATAAACATATCCAGGTGTTAGAATGGCCAAGTCAAAGTCCAGACCTGAATCCAATCGAGAATCTGTGGAAAGAACTGAAAACTGCTGTTCACAAATGCTCTCCATCCAACCTCACTGAGCTCGAGCTGTTTTGCAAGGAGGAATGGGAAAAAAATTCAGTCTCTCGATGTGCAAAACTGATAGAGACACCCCAAGCGACTTACAGCTGTAATCGTAGCAAAAGGTGGTGCTACAAAGTATTAACTTAAGGGGGCTGAATAATTTTGCACGCCCAATTTTTCAGTTTTTGATTTGTTAAAAAAGTTTGCAATATCCAATAAATGTCGTTCCACTTCATGATTGTGTCCCACTTGTTGTTGATTCTTCACAAAAAAATACAGTTATATCTTTATGTTTGAAGCCTGAAATGTGGCAAAAGGTCGCAAAGTTTAAGGGGGCCGAATACTTTCGCAAGGAACTGTATATATATATACGGGACACGACAAGACGAGGACAAACGACGTCTGAACTGCTATGCCATCTTGGAAGTTGTCAGATGATGATGATGATGGCGGCAGTAGGTATTTGAGATAGGGGGAGTGATGCCTAAGAGGGTTTTATAAATAAGCATCAACCAGTGGGACTTGCGACGGGTGTACAGAGCCATATTACAGGAGTATAGTGTGCAGTGATGTGTCCTATAAGGAGCATTGGTGTCAAATCTGATGGCGAATGGTAAAGAACATCTAGCCGCTCAAGAGCACCCTGGCCTGCCGATCTACACATTACGTCTCCGTAATCTAGCATGGGTAGGATGGTCATCTGAATCAGGGTTAGTTTGGCAGCTGGGGTGTAAGAGGAGTGATTACGATAGAGGAAACCACATATAGATTTACGCTTTGATCTGTGCTGAGAGAAGGACATTGAACTGTCTAGCCATACTCCCAAGTACTTGTAAGAGGTGACTACCTCAAGCGCTAAACCCTCAGAGGTAGTAATAACACCTGTGGGAAGAGGGGCATTCTTCTTACCAAACCACATGGCCTTTGTTTTAAGAGGTGTTCAGAACAAGGGTAAGGCACTTCTTAGTGTTAGGGTTAGGGTTAGCTAGCGGGACACCTGTCGACAACTTCCGGTGAAATTGGATGGCGTGCAGTTAAAATATACAAATGATACAAATTATGTAAATTCAACATCTAGGTACATACAAGTCTTATATCGGTTAAAGCTTAATTTCTTCTTAATCTAACTGCATTGTCCGATTTACAATAGGCTTGACAGTGAAAGCATGCCAATCGAATGTTTGAGGACAGTGCCCCACATCAAAATATTTTTCAACCAGCACAGGCTTCATAAAATCACAAATAGCAATTAAATATTCACTTACTTTATGAAAATCTTCCTTTGATTTGCAATCCAAAGGGTCCCAGTTACAACATGTATGGTCGTTTTGTTAAATAAAATCCTTCTTTACATCCCAAAAAGGTCTGTTTAGTTGGCACCATCAATTTGAGTAATCTACTCGTTCAACATGCAGAGAAAGGAATCCAAAAAGCTACCGCTAAACATTGTTAAAACAAGTGAAAATGTTTCTATTTAATCTTCAGGTGTAATGTAATCTAAAATGTAATTAAACTATAATATTTCATATGGAAAGAAGTATGTTCAATAGGAAAGTAGAATTAGCAAATTAGCAGGTGCATGTTCTCTTCGTTGAGAAGAGACTGATTTCCAACTGACTCACAGTACTAAAACTCTAAATTCTTCCTTGTTTGGGAAGAAACAAGCCTGGAACCCTTGAACAAAGACTGTTGACATCTAGTGGAAGCCATAGGAATTGCATTCTGGGAACAGGAATTACATTTGCCCCATAGCTTTCCATTGTAAGAGCATGAGCTCTCAAAAATAACAATTCTGGTTGGTTTTTCTTTGGATTTTCTCCTACCATATCAATTGTGTTATAGTCTCATACATTATTTTAACATTTTTATATATATATATATATACATACATGTATATTTTGAGCAGTGGATATTTTTTCAAAAACGTATCACCCCAAAAAAAGTGCTCTCTGGACCGTTTTTCAAAAATCTTTCGATTTTTGTGTCAATTACACATGTATAAGAACTGTATCAACAAACTTTTGTCATTTTATTATAATTCTTTTTTCTTTTACTTGTGCATAAGGCATATGTTTTGTCCATTTGCAATATGATTTCAAAGGAAGTCAAAAGTCGAAAATGTGAACTTAAAGTGCTTTCTTGACCGTTTTTCGAAATAGTTTCGATTTTATGTCAATTAATCATGTGTAAGAACTGTATGAATATACTTTTGTAAAATGTTATCATAATTTTTTTTTTTACTTGTGCATTTGCAATATGATTTCATAGGAAGTCAAAAGTCACTTTTTTGGGGGCCAAATGCCATAAGAAATTTGACATGCTCAAAACTCCTACAGAAATGCAAAATTGACTGGCCTGATGAACTCGGGATGGCCGGGCAGTGATAGTTGTTCCTTTCCATCACTCGTTGTGTTGATTTCATCATGTCCATTTGGTGATGTTTTTTCACTATAGAATCATATTGCAAGTGCACGTGCATTTGCTATATGTTTCAATGGGCATTTACCATCACGAATTTGTCATGCTCAAAAATCATGCAGAATTGCAAAATTGACTTACCTGATGAACACAGGATGGCCGGGCAGTGATAGTTGCTCCTTTCCATCGCTCGTTGTGTTGACTTCATCATGTCCATTTGGTGATGTTTTTTCACTGTTGAATCATATTGCAAATGCATGTGCAATGTTGTGCAACTGGTGATTGAAAATAGGCACCTGGTAACCCAAAAATAAAAATATGGTTGTAAATGCATTTACCGTTCATTCTGATATTAATGCCCGCTTTGTGAGCACCCTACTACGGCCCTCTATCCGTGGGGGCCGTCCTGAGTGCTTTATGGACATTTTTAAATATTCTGATGGATACGCATTGTTGTGCAACTGGTGATTGAAATAGGCACCTGGTAACCCAAAAATTAAAATATGGTTGTAAATGCATTTACCGGTCATTCTGATATTAATGCCCGCTATGGGAACACAGGATGGCCGGGCAGTGATAGTTGTTCCTTTCCATCACTCGTTGTGTTGATTTCATCATGTCCATTTGGTGATGTTTTTTCACTATAGAATCATATTGCAAGTGCACGTGCATTTGCAATATGGTTCAATGGGCATTTACCATCACGAATTTGTCATGCTATAAAAATCCTGCAGGAATGCGAAATTGACTGGCCCGATGAACTCGGGATGGCTGGGCAGTGATTCTGGTTCATATCAATCGCTCGTTAGGGTTGATTTCAGAATGTCACTTTGGTGATGGTACCTCACTGTTTAAACATATTGCAAATGGACAAGAGTCACCAGCAAGTCACAGTCCATCAGTCAATTAGATATCATTCTGACACCAAACTGATACAAACTGACACCAAATCCACTTTTTCCAACTCGTTTAGTAGCCAACTATCACATACTTCAGAGCTGGCCCAAAATTCACGACGCCTTCGGTTCAAACCATAAAAAAAACATAAAACACGTAGTTACGTTCTAGCTGCGGGTCCATTTCTCATGTTATGTGTAGGCCTAGCTGAGGCGACCCTGAATCCCAAGTTTCGGCTCGATAGGTCATTTGGTGTCCGAGCAAAACCCTAATTGGTGCTGAAAATCCACTTTTTCCATGACTTGCTACGGGGTCCTTGAATGAGCTATCGGACAGAAACGTTGGGGTCTGTCTATATGGGCCGAGACGGTCGCAATGCACCTATTCTTGCGACTCTGGGACATTTCTAAATGTCGTCATTTTCGTGATGCAAAAATGAATTGAAGTCATTGCAAATGTACGAGGCTGTTTCTCGGTCCGAGAACCTTCTAGAGCCACCTAACTCACCACGCACTATCGACCTGAGGTCTAGAACAGGTTTCTAAAGTTTCGGGAACTCTAGGTCTGACGGTTCTTTAAATGTTCCACAACAAGGTTAACTAATGCAGGCAGTCTCTCCGCCCCCCAATGGGTCTCTCCTTCCTGCTGTGTGTGTGTGTGTGTGTGTGTGTGTGATTTAGTTTTCCTTTTAAATTTTATGGGAAAAATGACTGATTTACAGTTCATGGGGGTTGCCTAATCACATATGAAGTTTTGGACAGATCTGACTTTTTTAACCCTTGGAAACAGACAGTGTGACCTAATTAAAGGCACTTCCGGTTGGCACAGGAAGCTATAGGTAAACACATGTCTTGACTGAGGTAGCCTCTTACGGAATCCTGAGTTTTAAATCTTTAAGTTAAGAATTGACTGATCTACACAGGTTTGAATACAGTGATTTTCATAATAACAGGTTATGTTTTTCAAAACACTTTTAGGGTGATTTTAACCACTTCCGGTTGATTCAGGAAGCTTAGAATTGACACAGGTAGACCTCATAGTGGTCCGATGGACTGTCATAGAACTGTCATAGAAGACCGGTGAAGCGGGGCATCTCGTTGAACTCGGCACGGCCTAGAGAACATGGAAATGCCATTGCAGGCTCTGTGTCTTTAAGCACCGAACTTTGTCACTCCATCCTTGCTGTGTGTGTGTGTGTGAGAGAGAGCTTTTCTTTGACATCTGTTGGGAGAAAATACTGACTTAAAGTTTATGGGGGTTGCCTAATCTCACACATGCAGTTTTGAAAAGACCTGACCTTTTTAACCCTTGGAAACTGCCACTATGACACCATTTAATGCACTTCCGGTTGTCACAGGAAGCTATAAATAAACTCATATCCTGATTGGGGTATGCCTTTACAGAATCCTGAGTTTTAAGTCTTTACGCTAAGAACTGAGTTATTTACGGAGGGTTTAATGAGTGTGTGTGTGTTATTTCAGAAAATCATAGAAAATCACAGAAATCTCACAGAGCTCCGCAGCACACTTTAAAAAGATTCGTATGAACACCTTGCAACTGGATCTGTAACTGTTGGGAAAAAAACACCTATCTTTGAACATCACCAATTTGTCATTGTATTGATTTCTCTTAAATGACGATAGATAAATGGCTGGTTCTTTTTTTATTGACACCAGAGGCTCCTTGACTTTGACGTGAAGTGGAAAAATAATTTCTCTATTTTCATTTTGGACCTTTAATCCCAGAGAACTGGCCATAACTCAAAAACCGTTGAGGCCTAGACGCCATCTTGTTCGGGGCCAACTGCCCATTATGCCAAACCTACGCTCACCAAGTTTCGGCTTCAAAATATTTTCAGTTTTGGAGATAAGGCCCCGTCGTTATTCGTGATGTTTTGTCCAATTGCAATATGATTGCTTATGCCCTCTTGTGGGATTTTCCGGGACAGCAGAAAAATGACCAAAATTTGATTATTTTATCAAACGGAAACCGAATGTCCGAGAAAGTTCATTTGATGACTTCCCGGTAGGTCCGGCCCTGCCGCTCGGCCCGACGCCGTCCGCAAATTTTACAAATGTTGTCGGACGTCTAGTAAGGGACCGTACATTTGCAATATGGACTTTCTCACTAACCATAGAGCAAATGTCAAAATGTTCCCTTAAGGTATGACATGCTTAAATCACCTGACCAAGTCCTAAAGCAATGGGAGGTATGACTCCAAACACCCAGAAAAGGCTACTCTCCTCGATGTTACCCTCACAAATAATCCTGATAGTTATCAGTCGGGTGTTTTCTGTAATGACCTTAGTGATTTACAGCTTGTGTTTGTAATGGCTGCTCAGTGAAACGACCTGTCCTGATTTGTCATAGACACTTGCTAAAAACTTTAATGAGCAAGCCTTCCTTCATGAACTGGTCTCTGTAAAAAGGTATAGAATCAGCTTGATGCCCTCTGTCGAAGACGCTTGGACCTTATTTTTTAAATATTTTCAGTGGTATTGTTAACAAACACGCCACCATAAAGAAAATGAGAATTAAAAAACAGATTCAGACCCTGGTTCGACCGTGATCTTGACCGTTACTCCACTTCAAGAATTGCATTTGACGAAAGGCTCGGCACACGCATATTCAGGCTGACTGGCTCTCGTTCAGGCAAATGAGAAATAAGTGCACTTTGGCTCTCCAGAAGGCCAAAGTTAGTTACTTTAAAGAGCAGTTCTCTCTCTGTGGGTCTAACCCCAAGAAGTTCTGGAAAACGGTTAAAGACCTGGAGAATAAACCCTCCTCCTCACAGCTGCCCATGTCCCTTAATGTTGATGATGTGGTTGTTACTGACAAGAAGCACATGGCTGATCTCTTTAATCACCACTTCATTAAGTCAGGATTCCTATTTGATTCAGCCATGCCTCCTTGCCGGTCCAACATCTTATCATCTCCCACCCCTTCTAATGTGACTATTCTTGATCCTTCTCTCTCTTTTTCCCCTGCCCCGCTACAAAGTTTCTCCCTGCAGGCAGTCACTGAGTCTGAGGTGCTAAAGGAGCTCCTTAAACTTGACCCCAAAAAAACATCTGGATCAGATAGTTTCGGTCCTTTCTTCTTTAACGTTGCTGCCCCATCATCGCAAAGTCTATCTCCAACCTTTTTAACCTGTCTCTCCTTTCTAGGGAGGTTCCCATTGCTTGGAAGACAGCCACAGTTCATTCTTTATGTAAAGGGGGAGATCAAGCTGATCCTAACTGTTATATGCCTATTTCTATTTTTCCCTGTTTATCAAAAGTGTTGGAAAAACTTGTCAATAATCAACTGACTGGCTTTCTTGATGTCTATAGTATTCTCTCGGGTATGCAATATTTTTCTTTTTCTTTTTGATGTGTCACTGCAACCTTAAAGGTCCTCTATCCCTATCCCTATGACCTAACCTTGTTCTGAACACCTCCAAAACAAAGGCCATGTTGTTTGGTAAGAAGAATTCCCCTCTTCCCACAGGTGTTATTACTACCTCTGAGGGTTTAGAGGTTGAGGTAGCCACCTCATACAAGTACTTGGGAGTATGGCTAGACGGTGCACTGTCCTTCTCTCAGCACATATCAAAGCTGAAGGCTAAAGTTAAATCTAGACTTGGTTTCCTCTATCGTAATCGCTCCTCATTCACCCCAGCTGCCAAACTAACCCTGATACAGATGACCATCCTACCCATGCTAGATTACGGAGACATCATTTATAGATTTGCAGGCCAGGGTGCTCTTGAGCGGCTAGATGTTCTTTACCATTCGGCCATCAGATTTGCCACCAATGCTCCTTATAGGACACGTCACTGTACTCTATACTCCTCTGTAAACTGGTCATCTCTGTACACACATCGCAAGTCCCACTGGTTGATGCTTATTTATAAAACCCTCTTAGGCCTCACCCCCTATCTGAGATATCTACTGCAGCCCTCATTCTCCACATACAACACCCGTTCTGCCACTCACATTCTGTTAAAGGTCCCCAAAGCACACACATCCCTGGGTCGCTCCTCTTTTCAGTTCGCTGCAACTAGTGACAGGAACGAGCTACAGCAAACACTCAAACTGGGTAGATTTATCTCAATCTCTTCATTCAAAGACTCAATCATGGACACTCTCACTGACAGTTGTGGCTGCTTTGTATGATGTATTGTTCTCTCTACCTTCTTGACCTTTGTGCTGTTGACTTTGCCCAATAATGTTTGTACCCTGTTTTTGTGTTGCTACAATTGCTGTGTTATGTTTTGCCCCTTATGTTGTTGTCTTTAGGTCTCTCTTTATGTAGTGTTGTGTCTCTCTTGTTGTGATGTGTGTTTTGTCCAATATTTATATTGTATTTTTTTAATCCCAGGCCCCCGTTCCCACAGGAGGCTTTTTGCCTTTTGGTAGGCAGTCAGGTTAAATAAAATAAATAAATACATTGCCTCGTCATTGTTATTTTGTGTTACTTTCAACTTTAGTTAATTTAGTAAATATTTTCCTAACAAACATTTTTGAACTGCATTGTTGGTTAATAAGGACTTGTATGTAAGCACTTCACGGTAAGGTCTACACCTGTTCTATCAAATTTGATTTGATCTCTCTTTCTCTCCCATTGTCGTCTATCATTTTGTGCAACCATGTGACAAATACAATTTGATTTGATCTCTTTCTCTCCCATTGTCGTCTATCATGTTGTGCAACCGTTAGCCTAAAGGGGGAGCCCCAACATCACATTCCCTCATGTTAATTTCACTTCTCATTCACCCCTTACTGTCCCAGTAACTCTACAGCCACTACAGGCTACTGTATCCTTGCCACTGTGAGTGTCTCTATGGTCAGAGACCGTACAAACACTCTCTCACATAAACACACACAGACACACACACACAGCCCTCACCTCCTCCCTGTAGGTCGTCTCCAACTCAATCATCACACTGCAGACAGCACTACAGTGGTAGGCTTGATTACCAACAACGACGAGATGGCCTACAGGGAGGAGGTGAGGACCCTCGGAGTGTGGTGTCAGGAAAATAACCTTACACTCAACGTCAACAAAACAAAGGAGATGATCGTGGACTTCAGGAGACAGCAGAGGGAGCAACGCCTTTCCACATCGATGGGACAGTAGTGGCGTACACATCACAGACAAACTGAAATGGTTAACCCACACAGACAGCGTGGTGAAGAAGGCACAACAGAGCCTCTTAAACCTCAGGAGGCTGACGAAATTTGGCTTGTCACCAAAAACAATCAAACTTTTACAGATGCACAATCGAGAGCGTCCTGTCGGTCTGTATCACCGCCTGGTACGGCAACTGCTCCGCCCACAGGCTCTCCAGAGGGTAGTGAGGTCTGCACAAAGCATCACCGGGGGCAAACTACTTGCCCTCCAGGACACCTACATCACCCGATGTCACAGGAAGGCCAAAAAGATCATCAAGGACAACAACCACCCGAGCCACTGCCTGTTCACCCCGCTATCATCCAGAAGGCGAGGTCAGTACAGGTGCATCAAAGCTGGGACAGAGAGGCTGAAAACCAGCTATCTCAAGACCATCAGACCGTTAAACAGCCATCACTAACATTGAGTAGCTGCTGCCAACATACTGACTCAAATATCTAGCCACTTTAATAATAAAAAATTGTATGTAAATAAATGTATGTATCTAGTCACTTTAAAAAAAATGCCACATTCTATAATTATTACATACCCTACATTACTCATCTCATATGTATATACTGTACTCTATACCATGTACTGCATCTTGCCTATGCCGTTCGGCCATCGCTCATCCATATATTTATATGTACATATTCTTATTCATTCCTTTGTGAAATTGTTAGATAACTTGTAAGATATTACTGCATGGCCGGAACTAGAAGCACAAGCATTTCGCTACACTCGCATTAACATCTGCTAACCATGTGTATGTGACAAATAATATTTGATTTGACATTACATGCCCCAGTAATGTGAACTGTGAAGCAACATCACTAATAGAAAATAGACGATCAAGCTGAATGGATTTCACGCCATTGTTATACAGTAACGCACACAGGCCGTGATATACACACTTCTCTCGGCACAAAAGCCCCATCAGTTGAGCAATAGATAGCACCGTCAATAAAATGGGAATGCTGTCTTTTTACTGTAACTAAAAAGGCATGTCGTCCTCTCAGTGAATCAGAAGAGGGGTAGGGGACTTGAATAAGTTGGTATTTTTTAGCAGTGCTGTTGATTATCATTGGTTACGGTTTCAGCCAACGAAAAGCTTTCACATTTTGTCTAACTGGAAAGAGAGAGGTTCTCTGCCACTTATTCAAGCATATTGGATCGCAACCATAAGGAAACTTATCATTGATTAGATGTATAATTTTATGGTTTGCTTGAACTTCATAGACTAAAAAAGCATCAACAAAATGTTCCTTAGGCCTGTAATTAGTTTGAAATGGAAAATACCTGAAATAAGACCAGACACTTTTCCACCATATTGCCCATATTGCCTTATCCTTTCATTCTATATTCTTAGCATAAAAGACGTCACACTGCTTGCTTAGCGAGGATCACTAAGTTTCACACATCCCCATATGCTACATTCACCCCTCAAACTTACTCAACAGCTACCCCAGTGTTGAACTGGAGCAACTGTAGATCCAAGTCACGGCACCACTGTAAAGGACTTCACGCTGCTTGCTTACAGTGGCTTGCGAAAGTATTCACCCCCCTGTGCATTTTCCCTACTTTGCTGCCTTACAACCTGGAATTAAAATAGATGTTTCGGGAGTTTGTATAATTAAATTTACACAACACTTTGAAAATGCAAAATATTTTTCATTGCGAAACAAACAAGAAATTAGAGAAAAAAATGAACATTTGAGCGTGCATAACTATTCATCCCCCCCAAAAGTCAATACTTTATAAAGCCACCTTTTGCAGCATTTACAGCTGCCAAGTCTCTTGGGGTATGTCTCTAAGCTTGGCACATCTAGCCACTGGGATTTTTGCCCATTCTTCAAGAAAAAAACGATCCAGCTCCTTCAAGTTGGATGGGTTCCGCTTGTGTACAGCAATTTTTAAGTCATACCACAGATTCTCAATTGGATTGAGGTCTGAGCTTTGACTAGGCCATTCCAATATATTTAAACGTGCCCCCTTAAACCAATCGAGTGTTGCTTTAGCAGTATGCTTAGGGTCATTGCCCTGCTGGAAGGTGAACCTCTGTCCCAGTCTCAAATCTCTGGAAGACTAAAAGAGGTTTCCCTCAAGAATTTCCCTGTATTTAGTGCTATCCAGCATTCCTTCAATGCTGACCAGTTTCCCAGTCCCTGCCGATGAAAAACATCCCCACAGCACGATGCTACTACCATCATGCTTCATTGTGGGGATGGTGTCCTCGAGGTGATGAGAGGTGTTGGGTTTGCACCAGACATAGCATTTTCCTTGATGGCCAAAAAGCTAAATGTTAGTCTCATCTGACCAGAGTACCTTCTTCCTTATGTTTGTGGAGTCTCCCACATGCCTTTTCGTGAACACCAAACGTGTTTGCTTATTTGTTTCTTTAAGCAATGGCTTTTTTCTGGCCACTCTTCCGTAAAGCCCAGCTCTGTGGAGTGTACGGCTTAAAGTGGTCCTATGGACAGATACTTCAGTCTCTGCTGTGGAGCTTTGCAGCTCTTTCAGGGTAATCTTTGTTCTCTTTGTTGCCTCCTTGCCTGGTCTGTGAGATTTGGTGGGCGGCCCTCTCTTGGCAGGTTTGTTGTGGTGCCATATTCTTTCCATTTTTTAAAATCCTTTGGATGTTCAAAGTTTAGGATATTTTTTTATGACACAACCTTATCTGTTCTTCTCCACAACTTTGTCCCTGACCTGTTTGGAGAGCTGCTTGGTCTTCATGGTGTCGCTTGCTTGGTGGTGTCACTTGCTTAGTGGTGTTGCAGACTCTGGGGCCTTTCAGAACAGATATATATATATATATATATGAGATCATGTGACACTTAGATTGCACACAGGTGGACTTTATTTAACTAATTATGTGACTTCTGAAGGTAATTGGTTGCACCAGATCTTATTTAGGGGCTTCATAGCAAAAGGGGTGAATACAGTACATATGCATGCACCAATTTTCCAATTTTTATTTTTTGAAACAAGTTATTTTTAAAATTTCACTTCACCAATGTTGACTATTTTGTGTATGTCCATTACATGAAATCTAAATATAAATCAATTTCAATGACAGGTTGCAATCCAACAAAATAGGAAAAACGGCAAGGGGGATGATTACTTTTGCAAGGCACTGTAGCAGTTACCATTTCCTCCCTATCGGCCCATACCTGGCACAAACTCGGGACCTCTGCCTTGCTAGTACAGGTGACAGCCCTCCTGATGTGTCTTACCAGTCGGCGCCAAAATGGAAACAAAATGGAGGCTCGGTTTCATCCTTGGGCAGCCTACCCCCCCGAAGACCATGTGTGGTATGGGCCATGACCTTGTAAAACCCCAAACCCACAACAAGCTGTTTGTTGTGTAGGTATATGATGGAAATACTATTTGACCTGAGGTAAAGCATGTTACATATCAAATGTGTGAGTGTTGGGTCGAATAACATGTTCTGTGCTGTCTGGAGTCAGCTGTGGCTAAGTAGACACTCCCTGTGCTGCTCAAAGTACATTAGTGAGGTTATGCGAGGCAGCGCTTGGTTGAGCAATACAGGAGGAAGGTATTGGCAACCTATAACCCTCACACACACACACGTGCGCACATACATACAGACAAACCTACAAGCAAATGTACACACGTTAAGCTCTCTCTCAGACACACACACATAGGAGCTTTATCCGATAAATCTTGATGAATTGGCCTTGGTAAATGGGTAAAAATAATAATCTAGCCTTGCCAATGTCTAATTGCCACAGCTGGGCCAAGCATCCCTATCTGCGCTAATAGAGTGAGTGGACTCGAGCTCATTACAGACAGGCAGAGACTGGCTGCTGCTTTATCTACTATCTGGTTCATTTAAATGGAATCTATTTTTAAAACCTCTTCAGGATCTGACCCTTTTTTTTCAATTTTAGCCTAAAATGACGTACCCAAATCTAACTGCTTGTAACTCAGGCCCTGAAGATAGCATATGCATTTTCTTGGTACTATTTGAAAGAATACACTTTGAATTTTGTGTAAATGTGAAAGGAATGTAGGATAATATAACACAACAGACGTGGTAAAAGATCATACAAAGAAAAAACGAACCGTTCTTTTGTATTTTTTTTGTACCATCTTTGAAATGCAAGTGTAAGGCTATCATGTATTATTCCAGCCCAAGTGCAATTTAGATTTTGGCCACTAGGTGGCAGCAGTGTATGTGCAAAGTTTTAGGCTGATCCAATGAACCAATGGAATTGCATTTCCATAATTTTTATAAATCAAGACTGCCCAAATGTGCCTAATTGGTCTATTAATAACTTTTCATGTTCAAAACTATGCACTCCTCAAACAATAGCATGTTATTTTTTCACTGTAATAGCTACTGTAAATTGGACAGTGCAGTAAGAAAGGGTAGCCTAGTGGTTAGAGCGTTGGACTAGTAACCGGAAGGTTGGGAGTTCAAACCCCCGAGCTGACAAGGTACAAATCTGTCGTTCTGCCCCTGAACAGGCAGTTAACCCACTGTTCCCAGGCCGTCATTGAAAATAAGAATGTGTTCTTAACTGACTTGCCTGGTTAAATAAAGGTAAAAAAAAAAAAAAAAAAAAAGAATATGAAGAATTTAAGCTTTCTGTCAATATCAGATATGTCTGTCCTGTGAAATGTTCTACTTACAACCTCATGCTAATCACATTAGACTACGTTAGCTCAACATCCCGCAGGGGACCCACCAATCCTGAAGAAGTTGTAACTGCCTAGTTAAATAAAGGATAAATGAGAAAAAGCTGGTTGAGAGAATGCTACAGGTGTGCAAAGCTGTCCTCAAGGCAAAAGGGATCTACTTTGAAGACTATAAAATATATTTTGAATTGTTTCACACTTTTTTGATGTCTTCACTATTGTAACAAATAGTAAAAATATAGAAAAACCCTTGAATGAGTAGGTGTATCCATACTTTTGACTGGTACTGTATATTCATGTATGATCCCATTCTGTGCCCCTGTTTTGGTGGCGTGGCGATGTCAGGGTTAGAGTGGCTGAGTATGTGGGCACGAGGGCCGATGTCATCTGGACTCTGTTCCGCTGCCCTGCAAGTTGAAAGCGATGCCCACCAATAGAGATGCCCATGATTGCCCTCTGTGGTGGCGACACAACCCACTAATCGAAGTCGGGTGGCACCCACCCTTTGGGAGCTGTCACCCTTGGTTACCTGCTCCTACAGTGGGCCAACGAGTGGGAAAAAGGCTTAATTTCCGCTTTCTGTCACTAATGCCCGAGTGGTCGGGATATGGGAGAATGTCGGAATGTGGGTGTTCAAGGCCGTAGATAAAGACCACTCACTGCTCACACAAAGGGAAACACTCTGTAACTCAAGGGAGGGCCACTTAGGAGTAGAAGATAACATATTGTGCGGGAAGTAAGGGGATGGAGGTGCTGCAGATTTAAATAATTTTCCCGAAATGTTAAAGTAAACTGTTTGGTCAAAAAGTATATTACTGTCACGAATCCCGCCGAAGATGGTGCCTCTTCCTGTTCGGGCGGTGCTCGGCGGTCATCGTCGCCGGCCTACTAGCTGCCATCGATTCCCTTTCCTTTTGTTTCTGTTAGTTGGGTCTAATTGGTTACACCTGTTTTGAGTTTAGTTTAGTTTGTAAGCTATTTAAAGGCACTAGGCCCGCTGGTATTTGTGCGGGCTTGTTCTCTGTTTTATGGTGTTGGTTGATTATTGTGATCTCTATTTTTCCGGACAGTTTTAGTCCTGTTTATTTGGACGGGTTGTTTCATGCGCCCTTGTGTTTTGCATGTCTGTTCTTTCCGCTGTCATTGGAATAAAAGATCCACGTACGGAACTACCTGCTCTCTGCGCTTGACTCCTCCACCCACCATTCATAGAAGTAATAACAATTACTGCTGTCTGAACAGACATGAATTAAAGCATTCAAAATACTACACCAGAGAGCATAATTGAGATGATAAATAGCTTCTAAAAAATAGCTGTGGATTAAGTTTGATCACACACACATTTAAAAAAAAACATATATATATATATATATATATATATATATATATATATTACACCTTTATTTAACCAGGTAGTCAAGTTGAGAACAAGTTCTCATTTGCAACTGCGACCTGGCCAAGATAAAGCAAAGCAGTTCGGCACATAACACAGAGTTACACATGGAGTAAAACAAACATACAGTCAATAATACAGGAGAAAAATAAGTGTATATATACACAATGTGAGCAAATGAGGTGAGATGAGGGAGATAAAGGCAATAAATAGGCTATGGTGGCGAAGTAAATACAATATAGCAATTAAAACACGAATGGTAGATTTGACAGTAGATGAGTGTGCAAAGTAGAAATACTAGGGTGCAAAGGAGGATAACAAATAAATACATAAATAAATACAGTATGGGAAGCGGTAGTTGTTTGGGCTATTTATAGATGGGCTATGTACAGATGCAGTGAGCTGCTCTGACAGCTGGTGCTTAAAACTGGTGAGGGAGATGTGTTTCCAGTTTCAGAGTTTAATAGTTCGTTCCAGTCAATGGCAGCAGAGAACTGGAAGGAGAGGCGGCCAAAGGAGGAATTGGCTTTGGGGTGACAAGTGAGATATACCTGCTGGAACGCGTGCTACGGGTGGGTTCTGCTATGGTGACTAGTGAGCAGAGATAAGGCGGGACTTTACCTAGCAGGGACTTGTAGATGGCCTGGAGCCAGTGGGTTTGGCGATGAGTATGAAGCGAGGGCCAGTCAACGAGAGCGTACAGGTCGCAGTGGTGGGTAGTATATGGGGCTTTGGTGACAAAACGGATGACACTGTGATAGACTGCATCCAACTTGTTGATTAGGGTGTTGGAGGCTATTTTGTAAATGACATCGCCGAAGTCGAGGATGGGTAAGATCAGTTTTACGAGGTTTTGTTTGGCAGCATGGGTGAAGGATGCTTTGCTGTGAAAAAGGAAGCCAATTCTAGATTTAACTTTGGATTGGAGTTGTTTTATGTGAGTCTGGAAGGAGAGTTTACAGTCTAACCAGACACCTAGGTATTTGTAGTTGTCCATATATTCTAAGTCAGAACCGTCTAGATTAGTGATGCTGGACGGGCGGGCAGGTGCAGGCAGCGATCGGTTGAAGAGCATGCATTTAGTTTTACTTGTATTTAAGAGCAGTTGGAGGCCACGGAAGGAGAGTTGTAGGCATTGAAGCTCGTCTGGAGGGTTGTTAACACAGTGTCCAAAGAAGTATACAGAATGGTGTCGTCTGCGTAGAGGTGAATCAGAGACTCACTAGCAGCAAGAGCGACATCATTAATGTATACAGAGAAGAGAGTCGGCCCAAGAATTGAACCCTGTGGCACCCCCAGAGACTGCCAGAGGCCCGGACAACAGGCCCTCCGATTTGACACACTGAACTGTGTTGGAGAAGTAGTTGGTGAACCTGGTGATGCAATCATTGGAGAAACCAAGGCTGTTGAGTCTGCCGATGAGGATGTGGTGATTGACAGTCGAAAGCCTTGGCCAGGTCAATGAATACGGCTGCACATTATTGTTTCTTATCGATGGCGGTTATGGTATCGTTTAGGACATTGAGCGTGGCTGAGGTGCACCCATGACCAGCTCTGAAACCAGATTGCATAGCAGAGAAGGTACGGTGGGATTTGAAATGGTCAGTGAAATGTTTGTTAACTTGTCTTTCGAAGAAAGAAAGGCATGGTAGGATAGATATAGGTCTATAACAGTTTGAGTCTAGAGTGTCACCTCCTTTGAAGAGGGGGATGACAACAGCTGCTTTCCAATTTTGTATTTTTTATTTTACCTTTATTTTACTTTAGGCATCCGTAATGGGTCAGCAGTTAAGAACAAATTCTTATTTTCAATGACGGCCTAGGAACAGTGGGTTAACTGCCTGTTCAGGGGCAGAACGACAGATTTGTACCTTGTCAACTCGGGGATTCGAACTTGCAACCTTTCGGTTACTAGTCCAACGCTCTAACCACTAGGCTACCCTGCCGCCCCTATCTTTGGGAATCTCAGACGACACGAAAGAGGTTGAACAGGCTAGTAATAGGGGTAACAACAATTTCGGTAGATAATTTTAGAAAGAAAGGGTCCAGGTTGTCTAGCCTCGCTGATTTGCGGGGTCCAGATTTTGCAGCTCTTTCAGAACATCAGCTGACTGAATTTGGGAGAAGGAGAAATGGGGAAGGCTTGGGCGAGTTGCTGTGGGGGATGCAGTGCAGTTGACCGGGGTAGGGGTAGCCAGGTGGAAAGCATAGCCAGCCGTAGAAATATGCTTGTTGAAATGTTCAATTATAGTGGATTTATCGGTGGTGACAGTTTCCTATCCTCAGTGCAGTGGGCAGCTGGGAGGAGCTGCTCTTATTCTCCATCGACTTTACAATGTCCCCGAACTTCTTTGAGTTTGTGTTGCAGGAAGTAAATTTCTGCTTGAAAAGCTAGCTTTGGCTTTTCTAACTGCAAATGTATATTGGTTTCTAACTTCCCTGAAAAGTTGCATTTCATGGGGGCTGTTCGATACTAATGCAGAACGCCACAGGATGTTTTTGTATGGGTTAAGGGCAGTCAGGTCTGGATAGAACCTAAGGCTGTATCTGTTCCTGGTTCTACATTTCTTGAATGAGGCATGCTTATTTAATGGTGAGGAAGGCACTTGTAAAGAATAACCAGGCATCCTCTACTGATGGGATGAGGTCAATATCCTTCCAGGATACCCGGGCCAGGTCGACTAGAAAGGCCTGCTCGCTGAAATGTTTCAGGGAGCGTTTGATAGTGATGAGTGGAGGTAGTTTGACCGCTGACCCATTACGGATGCAGGCATTGAGGCAGGGTTTGCTGAGATCTTGGTTGAAAACAGCAGAGGTGAATTTAGAGGGCAAGTTGGTAGGATGATATTTATGACGGTGCCCGTGTTTACGGCTTTGGGGTTGTACCTGGTAGGTTCATTGATAATTTGTTTGAGTTTGAGGGCATCAAGCTTATATTGGAGGATGGCCGGGGTGTTAAGCATGTCACCGTTTCGGTCACCTAGCAGCACGAGCTCTGAAGATAGATGGGGGGCAATCAGTTCACATATGGTAACCAGAGCACAGCTGGTGGCAGAGGGTGGTCTATAGCAGGCAGCAATGTTGAGAGTCTTGTTTTTAGAGAGGTGGATTTTTAAAAGTAGAAGGTCAAATTGTTTGGGTACAGACCTGGATAGTAGGACAGAACTTTGCAGGCTCTCTCTGCAGTAGATTGCAACACCGCCCCCTTTGGCTGTTCTATCTTGTCTGAAAATGTTGTAGTTAGGGATGAAGATTTCAGAGTTATTGGAGGTCTTCATAAGCCAGGATTCAGACACGGCTAAGACATCCGGGTTGGCAGAGTGTGCTAAAGCAGTGAATAAAACAAACTTAGGGAGGAGGCTTCTAATGTTAACATGTATGAAACCAAGGCTTTTACGGTTACAGAACTCATCAAAAGAGAGAGCCTGGGGAATAGGAGTGGAGCTAGGCACTGCAGGGCCTGGATTCACTTCTACATCACCAGAGGAACAGAGGAGGAGTAGGATAAGGGTACGGCTAAAAGCTATGAGAATTGGACGTCTAGGACGTACGGCAGAGAGTAAAAGGAGCAGGTTTCTTGGGGCGATAAAATAGATTAAAGGTATAGTGTACAGACAAAGGTATGGTATGATGTGAATACACTGGAGGTAAACCTAGGCATTGAGTGATGAGAGATTTTGTCTCTAGAAACATCATTGAAACCAGGTGATGTCATCGCATGTGTGGGTAGTGGAACTGAAGGGTTGGATAAGGTATAATAAGCAGGGCTAGAGGCTCTACAGTGAAATAAGCCAATAAACACTAACCAGAACAGCAATGGACAAGGCATATTGACATTAAGGAGAGGCATGCTTAGCCAAGTGATCATAAGGGTACAGTGAGTAGGGAGGTTGGTTGGGGTCACGGTGATTCAGACAGCTAGCCAAGCCATGGGTAGCAAGCTAGTAGCTGTTTTTAGCCACCCTGTGCGTTTCCGATGGTGGATTCGTGGGGTTCCGTGTGGTATAGGGGACCAATCCAATTGTCGAAATAGTTATAGTGGCCCAAGAAGATTGTTCGATAGACCTGGTCAGATAGCAGCCGATATGCTCAAGACAGCTAACGATTAGCGGGCCGCAGTTAGCAGATGGGCGTTCAGGTTATGTCGCGATGGAGGGGCCGGTTGAATAACTCCCTCGGGCAGATAACATAGGTATTCCAGTCTTGAAGGCCTGGTGGGGCTCTGCATCGGCAGGAAAACAGGTCAGGTGATTGTAGCCCAGCAGTTGCTGATGGAACTCTTCTTCTTGCTAGCTCCGGGATCATTAGTGTTTGCTCCGGAATCGACGTTAGCCAATAGTCACTTAGATAGCAGCTAGTTAACTGCAAGATCCAGGTGGAAATGTCCAGAGCTTGCGGTAGAAATCCAGGGATATGGAGAGAAAATAGGTCGGGTATGCTCTGGTCTGAGTCGCGTTGTACAAAACTGGTGATAGATTTCTGAGCTAAAGGATGACCGCTAGCCGTGGTTAGCTGAATACTAACGTTAGCTAGAGAGCTGGCTAACTTCTGGCTAGTTTCTGTGTGGATTTCAGATACGAGGTGAGTAATACTTTGGAGAAAAAAAACAGATCCGCGCCAGATTTGGTGAGGTGGGTTGCAGGAGAATGTTTTGAAGTTGAGTTTTTAGAAAAAAAATATATCAAAAGATATGCGAAGAAAAAGCTAAAAATATATGTACAAGACGAGGACAAAGGATGTCTGACTGCTATGCCATCTTGGAAAACACTATGAGGTAGGATAAGAGAGGTAAGGCAATGAATAGGCCATGGGGGCAAAGTAA
The DNA here is from genome assembly GCF_002021735.2 of Oncorhynchus kisutch. NCBI lineage: Eukaryota > Metazoa > Chordata > Actinopteri > Salmoniformes > Salmonidae > Oncorhynchus > Oncorhynchus kisutch. Next base: position 8,584,116 of record NC_034194.2, read on the forward strand.
TTACAATATAGCAATTACAATATAGCAATATAGTAATTACAATATAGCAATTTAACACTGAAATGGTAGAATGTGCAGAAGATGAATGTGCAAGTAGAGATGCTGGGGTGCAAAGGAGCAAGATAAATAAATAAATACAGTATGGGGAAGGCCACAATTTGGGCAGCATGCATGCCAAATATAGAACAGCTTGTTGTGTTGTAGACATATAAACCATAGAAGGGTTTTGGAACCTGTAACTCTGGCAAATAGACTTAAACTCATCGGTACATGATAAATTGCTGTCAATCCTGCCTTGAATGAGAGCTGCCATCTATGGATTATAGTTCTATGGTTGGTTGCGGCTGTCAGTTTGGTTTTCGCAAATTTCTAAATCGCTGGAAAAAAAGTAGGCATACTGTTTTGAAAGCAAATGCCTACTACTGAAAAGAGAAGACTAAATACTTAAGTCATGCAATAAAATGCAAATTACTTAAATCATACAATGTCATTTTCTGGATTTTTGTTTTAGATTCCGTCTCTCGCAGTTGAAGTGTACCTATGATGAAAATTACAGACCTCTACATGCTTTGTAAGTAGGAAAACCTGCAAAATCGGCAGTGTATCAAATACTTGTTCTGCCCTGTGTGTGTGTGTGTGTGTGTGTGTGTGTGTGTGTGTGTGTGTGTGTGTGTGTGTATGTATGTATATGTATATATATATATATTCCCTCCTAATATTGTACAATGTGTGAGTCTCTTCATTGGCCTTTAGCTACAGTATTTTTTTGCATTCAATATCAGGCTTTTATTGATCTCAGAATTTAGGTCATGTGTGTGTGGTATTAAAAAATATTCTGCTAATGTCTTGGGTCATAATAATGACATGGAATTGCATGAAATGCTTTTATTAACTTGTTTTTTTTCCCATGTGTGGAAATCCTGAAAACGCTTCTGCTCAACTGTATGCCACTACACAAATGTGATTATAATTACATGCAATGCTGTATTATAAAGGGGATTATAGTACCCCCAATTTAAAACATGTCGCTGATTGTTTAAGCAAGTGTTGTAGTAACTGATACTCCACAGAGCATAGATGTAGAAATGTCTCAACTGCACTACACACAGACAAAGTAATCATTAATTATCCAACTTCAGACTGAAAAGTACACCCACAAATGTTTTTCAAGTCTCTTAATACATTTAAGAACAAAGTAGATGCTTCTATTTTAGGATTTTTGGTGTAAGATTGCTTACACTTAGAGCTTTTGTCAGCAACAAACATAACATACAGCAAAACGGAACTTTTACTCTCACATATTTGATAGTTAATCAAGACCTAGCTTTTATTAAGATGACCGCATGCAGTGCCCCAAATGAAGAATACAGCGTTTGAGTGCTGAATCGTTGATATCGTGCCATTCAAAGCCTCATGCACATTGAAACAGGCTGAAACATCTTTCTGTCGTCCTTTCTTTCCAATATTCTCTCTCCCTCTCCGTCGCTCCCTCTCTGCCCCACAATACCCTACTGTATTGTCTTTGTGAAAACTAAAATTGCTCAGATTAATAAACAATGTAAGAAGCTGAGCTGAACATCAAATCCATATAAAGAAATGTTTGAACAACAAATACATGCATTATTAATGCAATCAGGGACACAAATAATAATAATGATCATACAACCTCACCTACTGTACATACCCTGAAACAGAAATAATGAACAAAATACTGAAAAAGTTGCTCTCCTGAGTGTTCTGTATGGCATTGCAGGCAACATTGCAGGCAATTCCATGTTTGATACATGGTGTTTCAATCAGAAAGGGCACATTCATTTATGTTTGAAAGGGTAACGTGCAAATAGTTATATTGGGGTAAAAAACATGGAAGATTGATCAGGGACCACAGTCCAAATCAAGTAAGGTGAAGTGTGTACTCAGTAGTATAGTACATTTTGTGGCGTCTATAATGTGTTGATGCTCAGAGTTCCCCAATAGGGAGGGAATTGTTAAACCACAGAGCAAATTTCAAGCATATACCCACACCACTCTAAATATCTTAAATGTTTAATAACCACTAGTCATAATGATCTTAACCATTGGAAAGAAGAGAACAAGAAGTGATCTCCCATGGTCCTTATCCATAGTACTTTGGTATGCATGTGCTGAGGTGTGGAAGGCTGCCTGGTCTCAGTGCAGCCTTGTGGAATTCCAGCGCATCTAATATACTGTACTCGCAAATGCTAATGCAGTCTCCTTCGCTTGCCTCCCTCCCTCCCTCCTTGAGTAACCCCCCCCCCCCATACACTACGGCCTTGATTAAATCTGTGTTCTGTCCAGGCTAGCGCTGCCAGATGACTGTGAATATGAATGTATAGGACAGTAACCTTGAATATTGCACAAGTGTAAGCACTGTCCTTGCCTTCTCTCTCTCTCCTGCTCAGACTGTCTATATTTCTTTCAAGCACTCACACATGTGAACATACATGTATACAAGTGCACACAAGCACGTGCGTGCACACACACACACACACACAACACATTTTTGAGTAGTGATGTGACTGGGGGTACAGGGCACCAGGCTACCGTGGCGTGAAATCTAAAGTAAACAAAGTATAGTGTAGGTGCGCCGAATAAAAACGTATTGTGTAGTGAGAGTCAAACAGTGGTAAATAGGACCTTCATTCCCTTGTGAACTATCCAGATATCTGTGCTCACTCTCCTAGCATCTGAGTACATAGGAGCAGTGTTGTTATCATTTGACTAGAGACTGTAGATGACATGTGGGTTCACAAGCTGTGTAATGATAGGTAGTTTATGTTAGAAATGCTTGTGCCAAAGGATATAAAAAGGTGAGGGAAAAAAATGGAAATAGACAATACATAAACAAGGGAAAATGAACAAAAATGAACAGTAAAAAATACACACAAAAGTGATTAAATAATATACATTTCAAATGTAATGTTGGCAAGGTAATAAGGTGCAAATAGTCCTTCTCAGTGTGTGATAATTTCTTTGTATGTGAGAATCCCCTTTCATCCCACATGCAAGTGAGGGCACGCTACGCACATACACTGTAACGGTTTTGACTTGAGGTTATTATTTATAGGGGTGCCAGGTAGGTTGTGCCTACCAGAGAAAACATTGGTTTCTCCTTTTGGTTTGGGAGGGAATGAGTCCCATCTGGTCCGTCAAGTCTACACCAATACAAAGGACTTATGTAAAAGTCAGGATGGAAATAAACTTTTCATAAACCCTTAAAACATTGGAAAGAACTTCAAAAACAACTATATTATTTTGCGTGGGTTGTATTAGCAACACCAATGATTACACACACACATATAATAATATCACAATGAGTTCTGGTTCCTCCAGAAATGTCCTGTACCTTTGGCCTAAAAAGAGTCCTGCCCGGTAGAGTTCAGGGAACTCGAGTGACTTCTGTCACGCAATGTTTGTCCGTTCATCCAGTGTAGCGTAAACCCAGTATTAATCATACAATCAATATAACAATAATTTTACCACAGAAATTTTAAGCGTAACAACTCTTACTAAGTCCTCAACTACAAATAACTACATAAATCATCACCATATACATGACATCAAAACAAATGAAATACCATATACAAAAAGGTTGTGGTCAGTCAGACAATCCAATCCGCCAACAGATCTCCAGCGAAGAAAGGCCACGAAGAACAGAGAGGTGTAGTCCACGGACGCAAAGAGTGGATCCGATCCTGGATAAACTCTATTAGGCTACAAAACACACGTTTAACGGCAACAAAACAAACCGAATAGAGAAGCTTCGGAACTGAGGGTTGAACACATCCTCATTCACGTCTCCATCACAAAACCCCACTTTTGCGCAGCTGATGCTGGCTATTTAATTGGGAATTAAAGGGAAAGCACCCTATTGGAAGGAGAAGCACTGAGACGGTTCAGAAAAATTCAGGGCCGTCACACACCCCCTCCCCTGGAAAAAGCTGACCATTGCACTGGAAGGCACATCTTGGTCGGGGAAACCGAGAGAGTTCTCCTCATCACTTTCCTCTACAAAAATATTCATGACTTTTTGGAGCTCACGCTCCTCAGCTGAGGGGTCACAGGCCTTAAGGTGTGAGACTTCTGGGTCTGGGAATCCGAGAAAAGTCTCCTCACTTTCCTCTTCAAAGATATCCAGGACCTTGCGGCGCTCAATCGCCTCCAATTCCTCAGAGGGGTAACAGGCCTTAAGGCGTGAGACATGGACAACGCGCATATCATCACCCGTTTCCTCTTTCACCACACGGTAGTTCAAAGGGACCATCTGCTCCACAATCCTATATGGTCCTTGCCATTTAGGAGCGAGCTTGGCCGAGAATTGTTCAGCTTTCGAGTAAGGATGAGAGCAAAGCCACATCACGTCACATCACATCACGAAGCTGGAACTGCATGTCTCGTCTGCTCTTATCATAATTTCTCTTCTGCTTGAGTCGAGCCTGGATCATGTTCTTTGAGACAAGAGCTCTCAAGTCATGGAGATGGACTACCTGGTCATAGCAAGCAGCATCTGGAGTAAGCTGCTGGGGCTGTAGCACCATGTCCAAGGGTCCTCGGAGAGGACAACTTAGGTTCAGCTCTGCAGGTGTGACTCCAGTGGACTCTTGCACAGCAGAATTCAGGGCATATCGAAACTCGTGAAGGTGCTTGTCCCAGTGTTTGTGCTGGGTCCCTACATAGGAAGCAATCATTTTCTTCAAGGTTCGATTTACTCTCTGTGAGATTGGTCTGTGGGTGATAGGCCGTGGTCAACTTCTGTCTCAGGTTCCATCTTTGGCAAGTCTCCTCAAAGAGATAAGAGACAAATTGGGAACCTCGATCAGACAGGATGTAATAAGGCACTCCCCAGCGAGTCAGGATCTCTTTCGTAAGGATGTTAGAGACGGTCCTTGCTGTGGCCTGACGCAGGGAAAAGAGCTCCACCCACTTTGAATAGTAATCAACAAAAACAAGCATGTACACATTCTGATTGGAGCTTCTAGGAAATGGACCCATCAAATCCACTCCTAACGTTTCCCAAGGTCGGGTAACCACCGTTTTGCTGCAACTTGCCAGCAGGCTTTCTATCTTCTGGTTTGTACATTTGACAAACCTGACAGTTTCGGATGTGTGACTTCACATCCATGCTCAGATGTGGCCAGTACAGTAATGCTTGTAACCGCTTGTAGGTTTTGAACCTGCCCAAATTACCAGCTAATGGGTCTTCATGGAAATGTTGAAGCAGTTGAAGGCGTAGAGCTTCAGGTATGTACATTTGGTAGAGTGTTCTGTGAGGTATTTGTACAACTCGGTAGACTTTGTCTTTCTATTCCGCAACAAAGCCTCCTTCACTCACGCCGCCAAGCTTACCCTAGTAAAACTGACTATCCTACCGATCCTCGACTTTGGCGATGTCATCTACAAAATGGCTTCCAACACTCTACTCAGCAAACTGGATGCAGTCTATCACAGTGCCATCCGTTTTGTCACTAAAGCACCTTATACCACCCACCACTGCGACTTGTATGCTCTAGTCGGCTGTCCCTCGCTACATATTCGTCGCCAGACCCACTGGCTCCAGGTCATCTACAAGTCCATGCTAGGTAAAGCTCCGCCTTATCTCAGCTCACTGGTCACGATGGCAACACCCATCCGTAGCACGCGCTCCAGCAGGAGTATCTCACTGATCATCCCTAAAGCCAACACCTCATTTGGCCGCCTTTCGTTCCAGTACTCTGCTGCCTGTGACTGGAACAAATTGCAAAAATCGCTGAAGTTGGAGACTTTTATCTCCCTCACCAACTTCAAACATCAGCTATCTGAGCAGCTAACCGATCGCTGCAGCTGTACATAGTCTATTGGTAAATAGCCCACCCTTTTTCACCTACCTCATCCCCATACTGTTTTTATTTATTTACTTTTCTGCTCTTTTGCACACCAATCTCTCTACCTGTACATGACCATCTGATCATTCATCACTCCAGTGTTAATCTGCAAAATTGTAATTATTTGCCTACCTCATGCCTTTTGCACACATTGTATATAGACTCCCCCTTTGTTTTCTACTGTTTTATTGACTTGTTAATTGTTTACTCCATGTGTAAATCTGTGTTGTCTGTTCACACTGCTATGCTTTATCTTGGTCAGGTCGCAGTTGCAAATGAGAACTTGTTCTCAACTAGCCTACCTGGTTAAATAAAGGTGAAATAAAAAATAAAAAAAAAATGGTCAGCTTTGTGGTAGGATTGACCATCTTTTCTCCATCTTCCAGGATAGGCTGGTACAAAGCCTGTACTTCTGGATCATCCTGTTGGGCTTTCCATATGGCCTCATCAGAGATGGGAAAGTCAGTTTTGGGTGAGTCTCGACTGCTTGACAGGACAGTAGCACATGTAAGATGAGGGCCACCGTTATCACAACAGGAGCTCTGGACAAGGCATCTGGAACAGTGTTGTATTTTCCTTTCCTGTATTCTACTGCAAAGGTGAACTCTTGCAACCGTAGAGCCCATCTTATGAGTCTGGTACTTGGTTTGTTGGTCTTGAACACCCACACAAGGGAGGAATGGTCAGTGAACACAGTGAAGTGTCTTCCCTCCAGGTAGTACCTCCACTTTTCCAAAGCCCAGACAACTGCAAGGCACTCTTGCTCGGTTGTGGAGTAGTTCCGTTCTGCTCCATTCAATGTCCGACTGGCGAACGCTAGTCCAGTCTGTTGGACTAGGACAGCACCAAGTCCAACATCACTTGCATCAGTGTAAACAACAAAAGGGCAATCAAAGTTGGGATGACCTAAAATGGGAGGTGTGACGAGGTGTCATTTCAGGGTTTCAAAGGAGGTCTGGCACTCTGCCATCCATTGGAATTTCGCTCCTTTTCGCTTCAACGCATTGAGGGGTTCTGCCACCTGGGAGAAGTTCGACACAAACCGATGGTACCATCCAGCCATACCAAGGAACCGTTGAAGGGCCTTGAGTGTGGTTGGCACAGGGAAGTCTTGTACAGCCTTTGTCTTTTCAGGATCCACATGCATGCCGTCAAAAGACACAATATGCCCAAGGAACTTCAGGGAGGTTTGGCAGAAGTTGCTCTTCTTCATATTCAAGGTCAGACCAGCTTCTCTTAGCTTGTCCAACACTGCTTGAAGATCTTGAAAGTGTTGTTCTCTGTTCTGGGAGTAGATAATTATATCGTCCAGGTAGACGAAACAGATCTTCCCTTTGAGCTCACCTAACGCAATCTCCATGAGTCTTTGGAAAGTGGCAGGGGCATTCTTTAATCCAAAGGGCATCACCTTAAAGGAAAACAAGCCCTCAGCACAGACAAAAGCAGTCTTGTCCTTGCTTTCCTGGTCCATCTCAACCTGCCAATAACCACTATTGAGGTCAAGGGTAGTGAACACAACAGCGCCAGACAATGACTCCAGGATCTCATGGATGGTGGGAAGAGGATATAGGCATCAGTCTGGGAAACATTTTTGTTCTTCCTATAGTCCACACAAAATCTAAGACCACCAGTCTTTTTTGGGATGAGGACAACCGGAGCAGCCCAGGGAGAGGAGGAACGTTCTATTATATCTTGTGTTAACATGTCATTAATGAGTCCCTTTTGGATAATTAGCTTCGCTGGGGACAAACGATATGGCTTTTGCTTGATCGGCATTTCCTGTGTAAGGAATATTTTGTGCTTCAGGAGCCCGGTGCGTCCCAGCTTTGAAGTACATACATCAGCATTATTCTGCAGCTGTTCCAACAGCCTTAACTCCTCTGGCTGTTCCAGCTGAGCTCTTCTCACAGCCTGTAAAATGAGATCGTCAGAAGGATTATCAAGGGTTAGTGCTAACGGAGCAACGGCAGAGAAGACTGCCACATTTGAACCCCAATCATGTAACTTTGTAGGTTCTGATGGGAAGAAATGCTTCTTGCTCGGATTGTATGGAAACCAGTAGCAATTGTGTGCGATATCAATCTGGACACCACTGAAGTACATAAAATCAATTCCCAAAACGACAGGAAAAGCAAGGTTCCTGGTTTGTAGGATAACAGAAGGAATCATATAGGAGCGGTTACACAGGCGGAACTCTACCTCACTCCATCCAAGTGGTCGTCTAGCCTCACCATCAGCCAGATAGAGTGGACCTTCTGTCCACGGCTTCAAGTTGTATTGTGGACCTTTAACCTCCTTCCACAGTTTCTCATTGAGCAGTGTGTAGGATGACCCGGTATCCAAGATGGCTCTTCCTCTCCATGGGCCTATGGACAGGGGTAACACCAGTTGGTGCGGTATTAACTGAAAGGAAGGGGATGTCGATGGGGGGGCGTAGGCAGTGACTCTTTGGGTTTCAGCTCTGGTTAAAGCACCCAGAGTAGGATGGTCATTCCTGCGAAGAGAGTTAGGTGTGTTGTGATTTGTGTTTTCTGGAAGTGTTACTTGATACGGTCTTGGACATGTAGCTGAAGAATGTCCCTTTTGGCTACATCTCCAACAGAACATGAGAGGGGTCTTGGCTGGAGATTCTGGCTGTTGTTGATGGTCTGTCTTGGGTAACTGTTTGGGTGTCTGTTTCTTTCTCTGGTCATATTGCTGTTGGCATTCTCTGTCCTTCTCAAACTGCTGTCCCACGCGAACCAGTCCATCAACAGTGGTGACTCGTTCTCGGAGTTGACTGGCTAGTAGTGGGTTGATGTTCTTCAAGATCAATTTAATGACCTCTTCCTCCTCAATGCCAGGTTTCCACCTTCTGCACAGGGAGTGGTAACCGTATGCAAAGTCTTTCTCTCTTTGTACTCGATTTCTAACTCTGTCTGCCAATTCATCTGTGTAGTCCTCAGACAGAAATGCAGAGGAAAACTTGGCCTCAAAGACAGCCCAGGAGGTAGTGGTGAGACGTGCCACATCCCACCAGTCTCGAGCTGTCCCATGCAACACATTCCTCAATGTGGCAAGGAGTTCTTCGTCAGCCAGGGGATTGAGGGCAAGAAAGTCACGACATCTTTCTAGATACATTAGCGGATCAGAACTGTCATCTTTTTTCCCAAAGGTGGGAAATTGCAATTTAATGGGCATCGCCCCCACATGACGTCTACTCAAATCACCATGAACAAACGAGCTAGGAGGGATTGAGAAAGTAGAGGGGGAGGGCGTTATCGGACAATGAAAATGAACACCAGGATGCATGGTGGATTGCATCCCGCAAGGTGTGGCTGCAGCATGGCCTGGTCTTGGCTGTTCAGAGGTGCCAGCTTGGCCCTCAGTGGTCTGAACTGAAGTGGACACCGGAGAAACTGTGTAAGGAGTTGTGCCTAATGGAGGCCATGTCCACAGACACGTCATCCAACATTTTAACACAATTAGAGAGTTCTGTCTTCAAGTGGTCTACAGTGTTAACCATGGGAGAAAAAACAAAATTAACGTCCTTGAGGACCTCAGTGTGGTGATGTTGCAGGCGCCATTGGAGAGTGGCAGTGAGTTGGTTTCGTTGGTAGTCAAACTGCCTGTCCATGGCACCAGTAATTTCCCATCTTCCACTCTCACTGAGCTCTGTCAGTGTGTGGGTTAGAGTGCTCAGTGAGTTTCTGAATTCCATGGCACTCTGTTGTTGCTCTTCCCTCAGACATTTGAATTTATGGTGGATAAGAGTTTGGAGATGTTGTTGAGTCCGACGAATATCAAGGATGTCACCTTGAAGTTGTAAGACTACAACCTCTGGAGATAAACCAGACAATGGAGGAAGGTTGAGTGTCAGAGGGAGGGCTAGCTCAGTACTTCCACACAGATCCATGTCAAGAAGTGAGTAACTGGTTAGACCTCCTGTAGCCTGTGGTCCAGACCGAGCATTCAGATTCCCAGGGCTCTGGCCCAAATCAACTCCATTATCTCCATTCACATTATGATTTGTATTGTCAGCTTGATGGTCAGAATGGCCCTGTGTATTCCCATTGACAGGTATGACATGGATGAGCACATTATCTTGGGGTGAATCCATTGTTTTAATTCCACACAAAATATTTGCTTTGGTTAGTTCTCAATGTTGAGCTGTCCCATCTGGGGTGCCATTTTTTATGTAACGGTTTTGACTTGAGGTTATTATTTATAGGGGTGCCAGGTAGGTTGTGCCTACCAGAGAAAACATTGGTTTCTCCTTTTGGTTTGGGAGGGAATGAGTCCCATCTGGTCCGTCAAGTCTACACCAATACAAAGGACTTATGTAAAAGTCAGGATGGAAATAAACTTTTCATAAACCCTTAAAACATTGGAAAGAACTTCAAAAACAACTATATTATTTTGCGTGGGTTGTATTAGCAACACCAATGATTACACACACACACATATAATAATATCACAATGAGTTCTGGTTCCTCCAGAAATGTCCTGTACCTCAGGCCTAAAAAGAGTCCTGCCCGGTAGAGTTCAGGGAACTCAAGTGACTTCTGTCACGCAATGTTTGTCCGTTCATTCAGTGTAGCGTAAACCCAGTATTAATCATACAATCAATATAACAATAATTTTACCACAGAATTTTAAAGCGTATCAACTCTTACTAAGTCCTCAACTGCAAATAACTACATAACTCATCACCGTATACATGACATCAAAACAAATGAAATACCGTATACAAAAAGGTTGTAGTCAGTCAGACAATCCAATCCGCCAACAGATCTCCAGCGGAGTAAGGCCACGAAGAACAGAGAGGTGTAGTCCACGGATGCAAAGAGTGGATCCGATCCTGGGTAAACTCTATTAGGCTACAAAACACACGTTTAACGGTAACAAAACAAACCGAATAGAGAAGCTTCGGAACTGAGGGTTGAACACGTCCTCATTCACGTCTCCATCACAAAACCCCACTTTTGCGCAGCTGATGCTGGCTATTTAATTGGGAAAGCACCCTAATGGAAAGAGAAGCACTGAGACGGTTCAGAAAGATTCAGGGCCGTCACACACACCCCCCCCCCCACACACACACACACACACAAGCACACACACCACACACTCCCCTCTGGTCTTCACTGCAGTCAGTGTGTCAGAGTGTCTGACACTATTGACTGGCTCCAGTCCTGTCTAACCACAGAGAGGAGACACCCAGCCCTGCCAAGCACCATGGCTGGACAGCTCCTCCAGGGTCCTGGGGTGTGAGAACGCCCTGCATGCTATCCATGGCTCCACCAGTTTCCCATTAAACCCTCTCAACCCCATGTTCTTCTCCATTCCGGACTTGTTTGTTTGGCTAAATGTATGTTGGCTATTTCCAAAAAACAAAGTGTGATGAATGGTGAAACAGTGAGGGTGCTGGCTATATACTGTAGTTCATTTCATGTCAGCAAGACAAAACATAACTATTTAGAGATATTCAACACCAACTGAATGTTATTTTGAATTATTGCAAAGCCCACCGTGTATATGTTTGTATAATTGCAAGACATTTAAAAAAAAAATCTCTGCACTTTCATGGTTCATCATGGGGAAATTCAACAGCCAGATATCTAATAACTCAAAAAAGCATCAAATACAAAGTCAATGGGTTATCCAATGCCTGAACCGCCTTTTACAGAGTCTGCCCTACACAGTGGCAAAGCGCAGTTTTCGAACAAGGAGCAATGAGGTTCGAGAAACTTTCGAGCAAGTGCCCCTTTTTTTGCGATGGGGCAGAGAGAATTCACATCATGTAATGTTCAGCTCCCAAAATTAAAAAAGTTTTATCATAAAATGCAACTAACTTGTTATTCCAATAATGTTTGTTCAACATAACTTTATAGACCATGAAAGGTCTTGTTGCACAACATGTAATGAGGACATGATTAAGAGGTATCGCTGAACCTGCTCAATTCTGATTCATGTAGGATTTTTGCCAAATTTGATGGAGCTGACCAAATCCTCATTACACATCTTTTAAGAATCACAGCTTTGACAGAAATATTCACAGATGGCTATTGCAAGAAACTTGCAAGAAACTTGCTATTGCAAGAAAATCCTTTTTTGGAGAGTTTGAAATTGGGATTCTTTGCTCCAGACGAGCATTTCCAGGCATAGAGCAGATATGGAAATTAATAACTTTGAAAGTAAACTCAGTAAAAATAGAAACGTCCTCTCACTGTCAACTGCATTTATTTTCAGCAACCTTAACATGTGTAGATATTTGTATGAATATAACAAGATTCAACAACTGAGACATAAACTGAACACGTTCCACAGACATGTGACTAACAGAAATGGAAAAATGTGTCCCTGAACAAAGGGGGTGTCAAAATCAAAAGTAACAGTCAGTATCTGGTGTGGCCACCAGCTGCATTAAGTGATTGCAGTGCATCTCCTCCTCATGGACTGCACCAGATTTGCCAGTTCTTGCTGTGAGATGTTACCCCACTTTTCCATCGAGACACCTGCAAGTTCACAGACATTTCTGGGGGGAATGGCCCTAGCCCTCACCCTCCGATCCAACAGGTCCCAGATGTGCTCAATGGGATTGAGATCCAGGCTCTTTGCTAGCCATGGCAGAAGTCTGACATTCCTGTCTTAGAGGAAATAACGCACAGAACGAGCAGTATGGCTGGTGGCATTATCATTCTGGAGGGTCATGTCAGGATGAGCCTGCAGGAAGGATACCACATGAGGGAGGAGGATTTCTTCCCTGTAACGCACAGAGTTGAGATTTCTTGTAAGGACAACAATCTCAGTCCGATGATGCTTACTCCTGAGGGAAAAACTAAAAATATAAACTGTAATTAAAAAGTAAAAACCGTAAAATTGTCAGGTGGAGGAGGTCTACAATTTTTTCTGAGGTTTGGCTGATTTCTTTTGATTTTCCCATGATGTCAAGCAACGAGGCACTGAGTTTGAAGGTAGGCCTTGAAATACATCCACAGGTACACCTCCAATTGACTCAAATGGCGTCAATTAACCTAACAGAAGCTTCTGAAGCCCTGACATCCTTTTCTGGAATTTTCCAAGCTGTTTAACCTCTAGCGTCGAGCAATCCCGTATCCGGGAGCGTAATTATAGCCTCAAGTGCATTACCATAACGCAACGTTAACTATTCATGAAAATCGCAAATGAAATGAAAGAAATATATTCACTCACAAGCTTAGCCTTTTGTTAACAACACTGTCATCTCAGATTTTCAAAATATGCTTTTCAACCATAGCTACACAAGCATTTGTGTAAGAGTATTGATAGCTAGCTAGCATTAAGCCTAGCATTCAGCAGGCAACATTTTCACAAAAACAAGAAAAGCATTCAACTAAAATAATTTACCTTTGAAGAACTTCGGATGTTTTCAATGAGGAGACTCTCAGTTAGATAGCAAATGTTAATTTTTTCCAAAAAGATTATTTGTGGAGGAGAAATCGCTCCGTTTTTTTCATCACGTTTGGCTAAGAAAAGACTCTGAAAATGCAGTCTCCACAACGCCAAACTTTTAACCAAATTAACTCCATAATATCGACAAACATGACAAACGGTTGTAGTAGGTCGGTCAGTCAGACCGTTTAGAATCAATCCTCAAGGTGTTTTTCACATATCTATTCGATGACATCATTCGTGGCAGCTGTGTTTTACCTCGAAGCAAACGAAAAATACACGCAGCTGGAGATCACGCAATAATTGCAACGGAGGACACCAAGCGGCCACCTGGTAGATGTAGTCTCTTAAGGTCAATCTTCCAATGATTTGCCTACAAATACGTTACAATTCTGTCAACACCTTGGGGAAACGACAGAAAGTCTAAGCTCATTCGTGACCCATACACAGCCATATAAGGAGACATTGGAACACAAGCGCATTCAAAATCTGGAGCACTTCCTGTATGAAATTTCATCTTGGTTTCGCCTGTAGCATTAGTTCTGTGGCACTCACAGACAATATCTTTGCAGTTTTGGAAACGTCAGAGTGTTTTCTTTCCAAAGCTGTCAATTATATGCATAGTCGAGCATCTTTTCGTGACAAAATATCTTGTTTAAAACGGGAACGTTTTTTAATCCATAAATTAAAAGAGCGCCCCCTATATCCAAGAAGTTAAAGGCAGAGTCAACTTACTGTTTGTAAACTTCTGAGCCACTGGAATTGTGATACAATGAATTATAAGTGAAATAATCTGCCTGTAAACAATTGTTGGAAAAATTACTTGTGTCATGCACAAAGTAGATGTCCTAACCGACTTGCCAAAACTATAGTGTGTTAACAATACATTTGTGGAGTGGTTGAAAAATGAGTTTTAAGGACTCCAACCTAAGTGTATGTAAACTTTCGACTTCAACTGTATATTTATTTACTGTTGTGTTTTTTCTCGCCCAGTCCTCGCCCACCTTGACAGATGTGTCACTTTCAAGCAAATCTAGTCACGAGAGTGACTGTGATGTTTCAAGCAGCACTGAAAAGAGTAGATGTTAATTAATGAGAGTCTTTTGGGAAAAAATGTGTTAGTTCGCTCAGTGTTGCCAACTACTTTAAGGGAAAGTAGCTAACAGCTGCTTGATTTATTTCTATGAATTTATTTTCTGATGATTATAGACCATCTTGAAGGTAGGCCTTAAAATAGCTAGTATCTAGTATTGCTGTCAGGTATACAGGCCAATTTCTGGTCACAACTTGCAGATTTGTTTATGTGCTGCTGTGCGTTTTGTTGCCAACCTTACTTTGCTACCTGACAACTTTACGGTTTTAACTTTTTAATTACCGTTTATATTTTTAGTTTTTCCCTCACTCAACTTTTTTTCATTCAAATTTTTCACTCCGGATATTTTATCTGGACATGGTTCGTCAGGACTTCCAAAATCCGAAGCTAAGTAGTAACATTAACATAATGCCTTCTAATTGCAGTCACTGTACTCATAATATAAAGGAGAACGACCGCCTTACGGCGAGGATTGCTGTGCTGCAGGCCCAGCTTCAGACGCAATCGTTAGGGTAATTTCAGTGTAGGAAAGGATGAAACAGTGTCTGTGCCCCCAGTAAGTACAGATAGTAATGTAAGTATAAATCCCCTCGCACGGTCAACGCAGCCGGACAACTTTCTCATGGCTTCTGGAAGGAAATGCTGTAGGAATGCTCAACCGGTGTCTCTCATTCAGCCAACAGAAACTTTCAACCGGTTCTCCCCATTAAGCAGCGAGCAAGAGTCAGAGCCTTCTCTGGTCTCTAGGCCTCCCGTTATGGGGTCTGAGACGCCGAAGCTTCCCACCATTAGCTCTGACAAATTGAAAACCCTAGTCAATGGCTACTCCATTACCCCTAGTATTAGACTTAAAACGAATCATCTAGCGATCATACACTGTTTACCAGAGGGCAGGGCTGCTGACGTTAAGGCTAATCTGAAGATGGTGCTGGCTAAAGCTAAAACTGGCGAGTGTAGAGAGTATAGAGATATTGTTATCCACGTCGGCACCAACGATGTTAGGATGAAACAGTCAGTCAGAGGTCACCAAGCACAACATAACTACAGCGTGTAAATCAGCTAGAAAGATGTGTCGGCATCTAGTTATTGTCTCTGGCCCCCTCCCAGTTAGGGAGAGTGATGAACTCTACATCAGAGTCTCACATCTCAATTTCTGGTTGAAAACTGTTTTCTGCCCCAAACAAAAGATAGAATTTGTAGATAATTGTCCCTCTTTCTGGGACTCACCCACAAACAGGACCAAGCCTGGCATGTTGAGGAGTGACGGACTCCATTCTAGCTGGAGGGGTGCTCTCATCTTATCTACGAACATAGACAGGGCTCTAACTCCCCTAACTCCACAGGGCCAGGCAGCCTGCTAGCTTAGTGGAGTCTGCCACTAGCACAGTCAGTGCAGTCAGCTCAGTTATCCCCATTGAGACCGTGTCTTTGCCTCGACCTAGGTTGGGCAAAACTAAACATGGCGGTGTTCGCCTTAGCAATCTTGTAGCGGTATTTATTAGAGAGGGTAAAGAAAGATTTTGTTCGGGCGCCAGGCAGGTATTAACCATGCCGAAAGGAAAAGAGTAGAATAGAGAGAGTACCACTACCAGACACACACACATCAGCAGAAGAGACTGCCTAGAGTGTAGCCTGTTTACCAGATAGCCAGTGGAGAGAAAAGAGAATACACACCATATAAAACCCACATCACAACACAGGGGTAACCCAAACAAGAATACCTCATACAATAATACTAATACTAATAATGGCAGAGCAATTCAACAGCAACTTCATACAAGAACGAACCCAGTCATCAACATAGGATTTGCAATAATCTGTATTATTATTTTCTAGTGGATGAGTGCAGAGGGTATGAATGTGGGGGGTGTTCATCGACACAACAAAGGCCTTAAAAATGTCCAGTCTTCACGGCCACATGTCATTAGTACACCCCACCTCAATACAGTTCACATAATATACAACTTGCAAGCAACCTACTAAAATGTCCCTCCAAACACTTCTGGCAGGGAAATAATAGTCCAGCTCTAATGAACTTCAATGGGAAGTGCATTTGAAAAATAAAGAGTCTGTTGCAGGGTAAAGCACTGGAATGAGAGGGAAGAGAAAAAGATAAGAGAGATCTTAGCTGTGGTCTTCAGGCGTGCAGGTGTACTGTCTGACTGTCCGATGGTTTGTTGGTTTGTATGGTAAAGCTTCGCAACAATGTTGCTACTAATCCATGCGATCCATAACGGGCGCGGTCCCAAACGAAAACAACCACGACCTAGAGCGATTACACCGATGATTGTGTTATATACTCTATAAACTACACACGCTGAAAACAAACAAAACTTCTGCAGCACAGCACACACAATCAAACTGTCGCGCCACCCAAGAGCCCCTCCCCAAAGAGCTGAACGAGCTCTCTTTATCTCCTCCTTCCTTACTGCTCATGCGCTCTTAAAGTGGCAGCGCACGGTGAAGGCTCCGAGCAGATTTCGCCACAATCTCACTGGAATAAAGACCTCCTCCATTCCTGCCATTATTGAAAGAGATCGTGATACCTCATATGTCAAAATATGGCTACTTAATGTAAGGGAATTCCCCCCTGATATTGACAAAAATGTGTCCATTGGCATTGGACAAACCATATACACGATGTCCAATACCACCCAATTCGGCGTTGATTCATGCAAAGTTGATTGCAAATGCCATATGGCAAATGCCAGTTGTAACACTTCAAAAATCCAACAGGTGGCGAGTGCACTCCACCTTGGTTTTTCATATTGGAAATGTAACCCAAGTCAACATCCAAAAGCAACATTTTGAAAAAAAGATTTTTTTGTCAAAAACTTATCACCCCTTAAAAAAGTGCTTTCTGGACCGTTTTTCAAAATTCTTTCGATTTTATGTCAATTCATCATGTGTAAGATCTGTATGAATATACTTTTGTAACATTTTATTAATCATTATTATTTTTTTTTACTTGTGCAATAAGGAACATGATTTGTCCATTTGCAATATGATTTCATAGGAAGTCAAAAGTCACTTTTTTGGGGCCAAATGCCATAAGAAATTTGACATGCTCAAAAATCCTGCAGAAATGCAAAATTGACTGGCCTGATGAACTCGGGATGGTCGGGCAGTGATAGTTGTTCCTTTCCATCACTCGTTGTGTTGATTTCATCATGTCCATTTGGTGATGTTTTTTTCACTATAGAATCATATAGCAAATGCACGTGCATTTGCAATATGTTTCAATGGGCATTTACCATCACGAATTTGGCATGCTCAAAAATCCTGCAGAACTGTAAAATTGACTGGCCAGATGGACTCGGGATGGCCGGGCAGTGATAGTTGTTCCTTTCCATCACTCGTTGTGTTGATTTCATCATGTCCATTTGGATGATGATTTTTCACTATAGAATCATATTGCAAATGCACGTGCATTGTTGTGCAAAAATAAAAATATGGTTGTAAATGCATTTACCGGTACTCCTATTGTCCATGCCCGCTATGGGAGTACCCTACTACGGCACTCTATCCATGGGGGCCGTCCTGAGTGCTTTATGGACTGTTTAAAATAGGCACCTGGTAACCCAAAAATAAAAATATGGTTTTAAATGCATTTACCGGGACTCCTATTGTCCACTTTAGAATCCTGTTCTAGACCTCAGGTCGATAGGGCGTGGTGAGTTACGTGGCTCTAGAAGGTTCTCGGACCGAGAAACAGCCTCGTACATTTGCAATGACTTCAATTAATTTTTGCATCACAAAAATGACGACATTTAGAAATGTCCCAGAGTCGCAAGACTAGGTGCATTGCGACCGTCTCGGCCCATATAGACGGACCCCAACGTTATGGGAGTACCCTACTACGGCCCTCTATCCATGGGGGCCGTCCTGAGAGCTTTATGGACTGTTTAAAATAGGCACCTGGTAACCCAAAAAAAAAATATGGTTGTAAAATGCATTTACCGGTCATTCTGATATTAATGCCCGCTATGGGAACACAGGATGGCCGGGCAGTGATAGTTGTTCCTTTCCATCACTCGTTGTGTTGATTTCATCATGTCCATTTGGATGATGATTTTTCACTATAGAATCATATTGCAAATGCACGTGCATTGTTGTGCAAAAATAAAAATATGGTTGTAAATGCATTTACCGGTACTCCTATTGTCCATGCCCGCTATGGGAGTACCCTACTACGGCACTCTATCCATGGGGGCCGTCCTGAGTGCTTTATGGACTGTTTAAAATAGGCACCTGGTAACCCAAAAATAAAAATATGGTTTTAAATGCATTTACCGGGACTCCTATTGTCCACTTTAGAATCCTGTTCTAGACCTCAGGTCGATAGGGCGTGGTGAGTTACGTGGCTCTAGAAGGTTCTCGGACCGAGAAACAGCCTCGTACATTTGCAATGACTTCAATTAATTTTTGCATCACAAAAATGACGACATTTAGAAATGTCCCAGAGTCGCAAGACTAGGTGCATTGCGACCGTCTCGGCCCATATAGACGGACCCCAACGTTATGGGAGTACCCTACTACGGCCCTCTATCCATGGGGGCCGTCCTGAGAGCTTTATGGACTGTTTAAAATAGGCACCTGGTAACCCAAAAAAAAAAATATGGTTGTAAAATGCATTTACCGGTCATTCTGATATTAATGCCCGCTATGGGAACACAGGATGGCCGGGCAGTGATAGTTGTTCCTTTCCATCACTCGTTGTGTATGGGAGTACCCTACTACGGCCCTCTATCCATGGGGGCCGTCCTGAGAGCTTTATGGACTGTTTAAAATAGGCACCTGGTAACCCAAAAATAAAAATATGGTTGTAAAATGCATTTACCGGTATTCTGATATTAATGCCCGCTATGGGAACACAGGATGGCCGGGCAGTGATAGTTGTTCCTTTCCATCACTCGTTGTGTTGATTTCATCATGTCCATTTGGTGATGTTTTTTCACTATAGAATCATATTGCAAATGAACGTGCATTTGCAATATGGTTCAATGGGCATTTACCATCACGAATTTGTCATGATCAAAAATCCTGCAGGAATGCGAAATTGACTGGCCCGATGAACCCTGTATGGCTGGGCAGTGATTCTGGTTCATCTCAATCGCTCATTAGGGTTGATTTCAGAATGTCACTTTGATGATGGTACCTCACTGTTTAAACATATTGCAAATGGACAAGAGTCACCAGCAAGTCACCGTCCATTTGTCAATTAGATATCATTCTGACACCAAACTGATACAAACTGACACCAAACCCACTTTTTCCAACTCGTTTAGTAGCCAACTATCACAAACTTCAGAGCTGGCCCAAAATTCACAACGCCTTCGGTTCAAACCATAAAAAAAACATAAAACACGTAGTTACGTTCTAGCGGCGGGTCCAATTCTGATGTTATGTGTAGGCCTAGCTGAGGCGACCCCGAATCCCAAGTTCCGGCTCGATAGGTCATTTGGTGTCCGAGCAAAACCCTAATTGGTGCTGAAAATCCACTTTTTTCACGGGGTCCTTGAATGAGCTATCGGACAGAAACGTTGGGGTACGTCTATATGGGCCGAGACGGTCGCAATGCACCTTGTCTTGCGACTCTGGGACATTTCTAAATGTCGTCATTTTTGTGATGCAAAAATGAATTGAAGTCATTGCAAATGTACGAGGCTGTTTCTCGGTCCGAGAACCTTCTAGAGCCACGTAACTCACCACGCCCTATCGACCTGAGGTCTAGAACAGGATTCTAAAGTTTCGGAACTCTAGGTCTGACGGTTCTTTAAAAGTTCCAAAAAGGTTAACTAATGCAGGCAGTGTATGTCTCTGCACCCCAATACGTCCCTCCTTCCAAGCTGTGTTTTGTGTGATTTAGTTTTCCTTGGAAATTTTATGGGAAAAATGACTGATTTACAGTTCATGGGGGTTGCCTAATCACATATATGAAGTTTTGGAAAGATCTGACTTTTTTAACCCCTCAAAACAGCCCCTGAGACACCAATTATGGCACTTCCGGTTGGCACAGGAAGTTATAAGTCAACACATATCCTCATTGGGGTATGCTTTTACAGAATCCTGTTTTAAGTCCTTACGTTAAGAACTGACTGATTTACACAGGGTTGAATGCACTATGTCTATCAAACTGCAGGCAGGGTATGGATATACACTTTTAGGGCGATTTTAACCACTTCCGGTTGGGCCAGGAAGCTTAGAATCAACACAGGTAGACCTCATAGTGGCCTGATGGACTGTTACCGAAGACAGGTTCATACGGCATTCATAACCCATATAGGCTTCAGGTTGAATTTAGGGGTGCAGGCAATGTATTCCTATGGGGAGAGAAGTCAATGCAAACTCTTTGAAGTAAACACCTTCTTTTACCTATTAAGGGTTAATGCCACACGGTCAAGGTTAGGCTTGCACAGATCGGGAGGACCTTAGGAACATTCCTGTGGTTGAATTGTCCTTCTAAACCTAACGGTTCCGCCGCTGTCACCCAAAAGCAAATGACGTTGTGGGGCAGGCTTCATTTTGGGCCTACTTTTCTCATGGTCGCTGCGCTCAGACCGAGCGAGCTACGGTCAAGCGGGATATCTCGTTGAACTCGGCACGGCCTAGAGATTATGTTTATGCCATTGCCTGCTCTCTGTGTCTTTAAGCACCGCATTTTTTCACTCCATCCTTGCTGTGTGTGTGTGTGTGTGTGTGTGTGTGTGTGTGTGTGTGTGTGTGTGTGTGTGTGTGTGTGTGTGTGAGAGCTTTTCTTTGACATCTGCTGCGAGAAATGACTGATTTACAGTTTAGGAGGGTTACCTAGTCACACATATGAAGTTTTGGAAAGATGTGACTTTTTAACCCTTCAAACCAGACAGTGTGACCCAATTAAAGGCACTTCCGGTTGGCACAGGAAGCTATAAGTAAACACATGTATTGATTGACATAGCCACTTCCTGAGTTTTAAGTCTTTAAGTTAAGAATTGACTGATCTACACAGGTTTGAATACAGTGATTTTCATAATGACAGGTTGTGTTTCAAAACACTTATAGGGTGATTTTAACCACTTCCGGTTGCTTCAGGAAGCTTAGAATTGACACAGGTAGACCTCATAGTGGTCTGATGGACTGTCATAGAAGACAGGTTCATAAGGCATTCATAACCCACATAGGCTTCAGGTTGAATTTAGGAGTGCAGGCAATGTATTCCTATGGGGAGAGAAGTCAATGCAAACTCTTTGAAGTAAACACCTTCTTTTACCTATTAAGGGTTAATGCCACACGGTCAAGGTTAGGCTTGCACGGATCGGGAGGACCTCAGGAATGTACCTGAGGTCGAATTGTGCTTCTCACCCTAACAGTTCTCTCACTGTCACCCAAAACAAATGACATTTAGGGCTAGGCTTCATTTTGGGACTTCTTTTTTTCAAGGTCGCTGCACTCAGAGCGAGCTACGGTCAAGCGGGGCGTCTCGTTGAACTCGGCACAGTATGGAGACTATGGTGATGCCATTTCTTGTGTTGATTTCAGAATGCCATTTTGGTGATGGTCCCTCTCCGTTTAAACATATTGCAAATGTACAAAAGTCAACTAGCAAGTCAGTGTCCATCAGTCAATTAGATGTCATTCTGACACCAAACTGATACCAATTGACACCAAACCCACTTTTTCCAACTCATTTAGAAGCCAACTATCACATATGTCAGAGCAGGCCCATAATTCACAGCGCCTTCAGTTTAAAACATAATAAAACGTTCTGCGGGTCCACTTCGGACATTATGTGTAGGCCTATGTGAGGCGACCCGAGTTTCGGCTCGATAGGTCCTTCGGTGCCTGAGTAAAACCCTAATTGGTGCTGAAAATCCACTTTTTTCCATACCTTGCTACGGGGTCCTTGAATGAGCTATCGGACAGAAACGTTGCGGTCCGTCTCTATGGGTCGAGCCGGTTTCAATGCACCTAGACTGAGACTTTTCTAAATGTCGTCATTTTCGTAATGGACAAAATGAATTGAAGTCATTGCAAATGTACGAGTCTGTTTCTCGGTCCGAGAACCTTCTAGAGCCACGTAACTCACCACACACTATCGACTGGAGGTCTAGAACAGGTTTCTAAAGTTTCGGTTACTGACGGTTCTTTTTTAGCTCGAACAAAGCTAACTATTGCAGCCACTGTCTGTCTCTACGCACCCCAATACGTCCCTCCTTCCATGTTGTGTGTGTGTGTGATTTAGTTTTCCTTTGAAGTTTCATGGGAAAAATGACTGATTTACAGTTCATTGGGGTTGCCTAATCACACATATGAAGTTTTGGACAGATCTGACTTTTTTAACCCTTCGAAACAGCCCCTGAGACACCAATTATGGCACTTCCGGTTGGCAACTGCCCATTATGCCAAACCTACGCTCACCGAGTTTCGGCTTTGAAATATTTTCCGTTTTCGAGATGAGGCCCCGTCGTGATTCGTGATGTTTTGTCCAATTGCAATATGCTTATGCCCTCTTGTGGGATTTTCCGGGACAGCGGAAAAATGACAAAAATTTTATTCTTTTATAAAACGGAAACCGAATGTCCGACAAAGTTCATTTGATGACTTCCCGGTAGGTCCGGCCCTGCCGCTCGGCCCGACGCCGACCCTGAATTTTACAAACATTTTCGGACGTCTAGTAAGGGACCGTACATTTGCAATATGGACTTTCTCACTAACCATACAGCAAATGTCAAAATGTTCCCTTAAGGTATGTTGGATCCCTCACTTCAAAGGCAGTTATAGTCAATGAACTAATTACTGATCATAATCTTGATGTGATTGGCCTGACTGAAAAATGTACTGTGTTAAATGAGGCTCCTGGTTACACTAGTGAACATATCCCCCGTGCATCCCGCAAAGGCGGAGGTGTTGCTAACATTTACGATAGCAAATTTCAAATACAAAAACGTTTTCGTCTTTTGAGCTTCTAGTCATGAAATCTATGCAGCCTACTCAAGCACTTTCTATAGCTACTGTTTACAGTCCTCCTGGGCCATATTCAGCATTCGTCACTGAGTTCCCTGAATTCTTATTGGACCTTGTACTCATAGCAGATAATATTCACATTTTTGTGACTTTAATATTCACATGGAAATGTCCACAGACCCACTCCAAGGCTTTCGGAGCCATCATCGACTGAGTGGGTTTTGTCCAACATGTCTCTGGACCTAGTTTTGTACCATGGAATAAATGTTGTGGATCTTAATGTTTTTCCCTTGAATCCTATTGGACCACCATTTTATTACGTTTGCAATCGCAACAAATAATATGCTCAGACCCCAACCAAGAAGCATCAAAAGTTGTGCTATAAATTCTCAGCCAACCCAAAGATTCCTTGATGCCCTTCCAGACTCCCTCTGCCTACCCAAGGAGGACAAAAATCAGTTTGTTTTATTTTTTATTTTTTATTTCACCTTTATTTAACCAGGTAGGCTAGTTGAGAACAAGTTCTCATTTGCAACTGCGACCTGGCCAAGATAAAGCATAGCAGTGTGAACAGACAACACAGAGTTACACATGGAGTAAACAATTAACAAGTCAATAACACAGTAGAAAAAAAGGGGAGTCTATATACATTGTGTGCAAAAGGCATGAGGAGGTAGGCGAATAATTACAATTTTGCAGATTAACACTGGAGTGAAATGATCAGATGGTCATGTACAGGTAGAGATATTGGTGTGCAAAAGAGCAGAAAGGTAAATAAATAAAAACAGTATGGGGATGAGGTAGGTGAAAATGGGTGGCTATTTACCAATAGACTATGTACAGCTGCAGCGATCGGTTAGCTGCTCAGATAGCAGATGTTTGAAGTTGGTGAGGGAGGTAAAAGTCTCCAACTTCAGCGATTTTTGCAATTCATTCCAGTCACAGGCAGCAGAGTACTGGAACGAAAGGCGGCCAAATGAGGTGTTGGCTTTAGGGATGATCAGTGAGATACACCTGCTGGAGCGCGTGCTACGGATGGATGTTGCCATCGTGACCAGTGAACTGAGATAAGGCGGAGCTTTACCTAGCATGGACTTGTAGATGACCTGGAGCCAGTGGGTCTGGCGATGAATATGTAGCGAGGGCCAGCCGACTAGAGCATACAAGTCGCAGTGGTGGGTGGTATAAGGTGCTTTAGTGACAAAACGGATGGCACTGTGATAAACTGCATCCAGTTTGCTGAGTAGAGTGTTGGAAGCAATTTTGTAGATGACATCGCCGAAGTCGAGGATTGGTAGGATAGTCAGTTTTACTAGGGTAAGTTTGGCGGCGTGAGTGAAGGAGGCTTTGTTGCGGAATAGAAAGCCGACTCTTGATTTGATTTTCGATTGGAGATGTTTGATATCTGGAGTCTGGAAGGAGAGTTTACAGTCTAGCCAGACACCTAGGTACTTATAGATGTCCACATATTCAAGGTCGGAACCATCCAGGGTGGTGATGCTAGTCGGGCATGCGGGTGCAGGCAATATTTTAATGTATTACGCTTGTCATTTTATGAAAGTTAAATATTTGTAATACTGTAGTTTGAATTTCGCACTCTGCAATTTCACCGGATGTTGGCCAGGTGGGAAGGTACCGTCCCACCTGCCAATAAGAAGTTAACTTCTTGATGCACCCATCCCGTGAGCAGGATCATTTTCATCAACATCCGCTGAATTGCAGATTGTGAAATTCAAATTAAATTGCTAAAGATATTTAATTTTCATGAAATCACAAGTGCAATATAGCAAAACACAGCTTAGCTTGTTGTTAATCCACCTGGCGTGTCAGATTTCAAAAAAGCTTTTCGGCGAAAGCATAGCAAGCGTTTATGTAAGGACATCTCTCTTAGCAGACAAAACATTACAAACAGCTAGCAGCTAAGTAGATTGGTCACGAAAGTCAGAAAAGCAATTAAATGAATTGCTTACCTTTGATCTTTGGATGTTTGCACTCATGAGACTCCCAGTTACACAATAAATGTTCCTTTTGTTCCATAAAGATTTTTTTTACATCCAAAATCCCTCCATTTGGTTGGCGCGTTATGTTCATAAATCCACATGCTCGAGTGGTCACGACCGGGCAGACGAAAATTCCAAATAGTATCCGTAAAGGTCATAGAATCATGTCAAACGTTTTTTATAATCAAGCCTCAGGTTGTTTTTACAATATATAATCGATAATATTTCAATACCTTCTTCAATAGGAGAGAGAGAGAAAATGTCTGCACCCTGCCATAGAATGACGCAATGTGATCTTTCTCGCTCATTTAAAAAAAGAAAAGCCTGAAACTATGTCTAAGACGGTTCACAACATGTGGAAGCGAATGGAGCGAAGGCAGGCAATGGATCAGAGAGCTTTCAGGAAAAACAACACTTTCGGGTTGGATTTTCCTCAGGTTTTCGCCTGCAATATCAGTTCTGTTATACTCACAGTCAATATTTTGACAGTTTTGGAAACTTTAGAGTGTTTTTCTAACCTAATCTGACAATTATATGCAAATTCTAGATTCTGTGCTTGAGAAACAGGCAGTTTCATTTGGGTACGTTTTTCATCCAAACATGAAAATACTACCCCCGACACTCAACAGGTTAATCAATTGGTGTGTTTGTGCTGCGGGGTAGAAGCTACGAACCCATAGGCTTGGCTCTCTTATCCCCTCCAGGCTTCTGGGATGGAGGGTGGACAATGAGCCTGTCATAGCGAATGTAAGCAATGTCCCCACGCACTCTGGCAGCTTTCATGGCTGGGATCAGTTCCTTCCTCTTCTGGCGCACAGCTTCAGGATAGTACTCGTTGATGAAGATTTATGTTCCTCTGAAGTTCTTGGCTCTTTCCAGAACAGCTACCTTGTCCTTGAACCTCAGGAACTTGGCCACGATCAGCCTGGGCCTGTCACCTGGGCTGGTGGTGGGTTTTCCAGTCCTGTGGGCACGCTACATCTCAATCTTCCTTTGGCCCATCTTCAATTTCTCAGAGATCATTTTCCTGACTTTGTCCTCAGACTCCATCCTGGTCTCATGTGGAGATTCTGCAATTCCTTCCACAATCATGTTGTTCCACCCTGATTGTCCTTCTGATTTAATCGTCATTGTTATCATGGATTCACACAGAACTGATGTCCTCTCTCAATACCTTACAGATTCCTGTCATCTTGCCGTTCTCCTGTTGCAACCCACGAGAACTGCAAACTGTTCTTCAGGTCCATTCTTTTTGTAGTTGAATCCACCAGTATTGGGACAAAACACTTTAAGCTATTTTCTTACTGTTGTAACATATGCTTGTAAATCTATTTTTGTTAAGTTTAAAAGATCCGACACGTGTGATAGAGACACCACTATCCTCAATGGTACTCCCGCTGGCTTTTGGTCTTTGTCTTGATAGCTAGCATCATAGGTTATGCTGTTACTCCTCGCAGTTCCACACAGGGCAGGTGACAGGGAAGATTGAAAACAACAAACAGCAGGAATCTAGACAGCCACAAACCCGGGACAATCCGCTGTCCCAACCACAATGGCTAACAGTTTTGCGGGCTGTGTTCAAGTCCTCAAGAAAACCCTGCTAGCTTGATATGCAGCTAGCTAGCAGCTAGGCTAGCTGCAACGCGAAATAGCTCCTCAGACCCGTCCTTGGTCGGCAGGATCACTGGACAGAGACTAGCAGTCCCAGTAAATGATGCCTACTGTGTCGCGGGATCCAAACTAAAAAGTTAGCTAGCTACTAAGAACTTTCCAATACACTTTCAAAACAATAAACAATGAACACCCTTTTTCCCCCAAATCCTTCTCCCAAAGAAAACAAAGACCGTAGGCCTGTTCTGACCTTCATTGTAAATGAAGTGTCTTGAAAAGATCATGGTGTGTTATCTTCAGTCAAACTAAACACATTGTAGGATCCGTATCAGTTTGTGAATTGCAAGTGTTGGGACTCTTAATAAAACTCCCCCGGCCAGAAGATACTATCGTCAATAGGAGCTAAAGGTACTTAGCATATATGAATAGGCTAGACCCTACCCATACCACATACACACAATACCAATAAATTACACAAAAAATAACTTCAATATGAATCCTTTAAGTACAAGGCTAAACTTGAACAAATCCTTTGATGATAAATCCTTATAATAGTGCCTCATCATGCAACATCTGGAGAGCCCCAAGGCTTATCCTCAACTGCTATTTGTGGATTTTAGTTCAGCATTTTAACATCTTACACATCCTCCCCACTAAGTTCAGACAGATGTCAGTCAAACCCCATACCGTCAGGTGGTATCACTAATTTCTGACCAACAGAACCCTGCATGTCCGAGTGAATGAGACCATGGCTGAGCCCAAGGACATTATAAGGTGCCTCCCAAGACTGACAATTCACCCATCCTATGCACACGGTATACAAATGAATGTAGATACCCTGATATGTATGTTGTCCAGTTTTCTGATGGGGTTTTCTGCCATTCTAGGTCTAATGTATAGACACTGAAACCACTGTGTATAAGTCAAAGATACTGTACAGAGGCTTGTGCGGTGGTGTGATGACCACCACCTCATCCTAAATGTCAAGCAAACTGATGAAATGGTTTTTGACCCAAAATCTGTTGGTGACTACTCCCCTATGGAGGTCCATAAGTTGGACATAACTCAGGTCCACTCTTACAAATATATGTATTTGTCCTGTAGACATCCCCATTTTCAGACTCACCAGACATGTCACCCATTGAGCATGTTTGGGATGCTCTGGATCGCGGTGCACAACAACATGTTCCAATTCCCACCAAAATACAGGAACTTCTCACAGCCACTGAAGAGGAGTGGGGACAACATTCCACGGGCCACAATCAACAGGCTGATTAACTCTATGCGAAGAATATGTGTTGCGCTGCATGAGGCAAATGGTGGTCACACCATATACTGACTGGTTATCTGATCCATGCCTCTACCTTTTTTATAAGATATCTGAACTCCCAGTCATGTGAAATGCATAGATTAGGGCCTAATTAGTGTATTTAATTAACTGATTTCGTTATATGAATTGTAACTCAGTAAAATCTTTGAAATTGTTTCATGTTGGGGTTACATTTTTATTCAGTGTCTGATTAAATCATCATCTATTCAGTGTCTGATTAAATCATCTGTGATTTGGTGGGCTATGTCTGATAGGGACATGTGCAATGTTTGTGATTGAATGTACATCCATGTTTGTATTGTTATTGTATGCAGCAGCTATGTGTGTCCAAGACAAACTTCCCCATGGGTACAATAAAGTAAATCTTCAATTTTGAATTACCTTTGGAAACACAATGATCTGTCATGAATGATAGGCCTACATATTGTTCTGATCTTCTTGGCCAATATTAAGCTTTAAACCTGATTACATTTAGTTAAAATGTGTCTTTATGTCCTGATCTATGACTTTAAATGTATATTTGTACATAATGTTGTCATGTGTCTATGGTCACCTGCCTGCAGATGTAAATTAGCTGTCGGCTAAATCTGGTGCAAAGCATCAATTCTCATATTCTGAGCCTCATGTTTTGTTGTATGTACTTAATGAACGACTGAATGAAATTATGAAAGAAAGCATTTGAATGTGTGATATTCATCTGACAAAGTACAGTCCAATTCGAAACAGATTTGGCGTGTACATGAGGAGGTACAGTAGGTCTTGACTTGGAGGGGTGTCATGATATTATTATGTCAGTGTTATCATCATGAGTAAACCAGTTGGACAATTACAAGCATCTATGCCTAATGTGAATTGTAAAGAAACCCACATCGCTTCACAGGCCTCTTTTTTTCTACACTTGACATTTCTGACAATACAATGTACAAATTATATGGCAATATGACAACAATGAATACATTAAAGAAATAATGAACGAGGCCATCTTACACGGAACCCAAACAGGCTGCGCGTGTGCGCCATCGTGCATAAATGTATTTTGTCCCCACACACCAAACATGATCACGACACGTAGGTTAAAATATGAAAACAAAGGTCGAAAAGCATTAAACATTTATGCATTATCATTCAGCTAGATTGCTGTTGCTAGCTAATTTGTTCTGGGATATAAAGATTGAGTTGTTATTTTACCTGAAATGCACAAGGTCCTCTACTCTGACAATTAATCCGCACATAAAACAGTCAACCGAATTGTTTCTAGTCATCTCTCCTCCTTCCTGGCTTTTTCTTCTCTGGACTTTAAATTGCGATTGGCAACTTCCATAAATTAGGTGCATTTCCCCCACTGACCTCGTTCATCTTTCAGTCACCTTCTATAAACCAATGAGGAGATGGGAGAGGCGTGCAATAATTTGCGTGCAATAATTGAATAATATAGATTTCTACATTTATTTTGCAATGCTAGCACACGCAACGCTAGCGGTGTAGTCAGGGTATTACTATGCGATATTTCTTGCATTTCCATTACCGATCAAAACTTGTTTTCTCATGGGTCTCTTGTCACTCTGCAGGAGACATATAGTGAAGAACATTTTTGAAACATCGAATCACACTATCAAATCAAAATACATATCGCATCGGCACCTAGGTATGGTGATATTGTATTGTGGCAATTCCCAGAAGAGGTCCCTGACAATTTCCCACAAGATTGTCACAAACTTCTCTAAACATGGGTATTGTTGTATGTCTGTGAATGTTTGATTCCGCAAATTGGAAAACATTCCTTTTGTCACGCCCTGATTTGTTTCACATGCCTTTGTGCTTGTCACCAACCCCGTCCAGGTGTCACCCATCTTCCCCAGTTTCCCCTTTCTATTTATACCTGTGTTCTCTGTTTCCAGTTTGTTTTGTTCATAGAACTGACCAGGGTTTTTCCCCTTGCTCCTGTGTTGTCTAAATTCCTGTTTTAAATTTTTTCCCAGCTTTGACCCTTTTGCCTGCCCTGACCCTGCGCCGTCCTGCCGCCCTGTACCTTTGCCCCACTACTCTGTATTACCGCATTGGACACATTGCAAGAGCAATTCCATGGGTTGTCTACTAGGCAGCCTACCACGACAGTAACCTCCCAGCCCCTCAGTAACTCAGATGGTAGCAGCGCCATCACCCTGGTTCATCACATTGATGTCCGGGAGGGTGTTCGGCTGTGACAGCCGTTTGGGAACAGTCAGCCGTATGCTTCAGTCTGGAGGGATTCGTGGCGGAGGTGGAAAAAGTTTGAGGCTCCTTCGGCAGGACTCCCTCAGTGTGGCAGACTATGCGGTCGATTTCCGCACGCTAGCAGCGGAGGTTGCCTGGAACCCGGAAGTGCTGTTCGGCACATTCCTGCACAGATTATCGGAGTAAGTAAAGGATGAGCTTGCAGCCTGGGAGCTACTGATGGATCTCGACTCACTCATCGCTTTAACCATCTGAATCGATGGTCGGCTACAGGAACGTAGGAGGGAGACGAGGTTTGACTGCAGTCCCAATTGCTCACTCAAGGATCCCACCCTGCATCTGATGAACTCCGGAAGTCCCCGGAATCTATGTCCCGAGTGAATCCGAGCTTACCTGAGTTCCTCCAAGAGCCTCCGAAGACTGCCGATTCACCCCTTCCCGAGCCGATGCAGCTCAGCAGGGCTAGGCTGACCCCTGCCAAACATGTACGCAGACTTGACACCCAGAGTTGTCTGTATTGTGGTACTGCCAGGCATTGTGTGTCTACCTGTCCCTTCAAGAGACCTAGCTCATTCGTTGGAGTGAGTACTCTGGTGGGTCTAAAAGGACAACGTTTCTTCTCCCCTTACTCGCCACCCTCTCCATGCCATCCTGCTGTGGGGTGAACAGTCCAAGTCTCTCTTATGGATGTTACATCCCCACTCAACTCTTTCCATTCAAATCAAATCAAATGTATTTATATAGCCCTTCGTACATCAGCTGATATCTCAAAGTGCAGTAAAGAAACCCAGCCTAAAACCCCAAACAGCAAGCAATGCAGGTGTAGAAGCACGGTGGCTAGGAAAAACTCCCTAGAAAGGCCAAAACCTAGGAAGAAACCTAGAGAGGAACCAGGCTATGTGGGGTGGCCAGTCCTCTTCTGGCTGTGCCGGGTGGAGATTATAACAGAACATGGCCAAGATGTTCAAATGTTCATAAATGACCAGCATGGTTGAATAATAATAAGGCAGAACAGTTGAAACTGGAGCAGCAGCACAGTCAGGTGGACTGGGGACAGCAAGGAGTCATCATGTCAGGTAGTCCTGGGGCATGGTCCTAGGGCTCAGGTCCTCCGAGAGAGAGAAAGAAAGAGAGAAGGAGAGAATTAGAGAACGCACACTTAGATTCATCCATTCTCATGGATGTTAGAGTGCTGGACGGGTGCTCTATAGGCCGGGTCACCCACCATACCATCCCCACCAACCTACGAGTGTCAGGGAACCACTGCGAGACCATCCAATTCCTGCTATTTGAGTCTCCGCAGGTTCCCGTGGTATTGGGATTCTCTTTGCTCCAGCAACGCAATCCCTCTATTGACGGGGTTGCTGGTGCCACCATGGGCTGGGGCCCGTCCTGCCACACTCATTGCATGAAGTCATCTGTGCCTGACCCGGGATGTCTTACAGGGGGCTTGGAAATTGCCCCGGACCTCCCCGCCAGCCCCACAGAGTACCAGAACCTCCAGGAGGGGTTCAATAAGGCCCGAGCAACTTCGCTTCCGCAGCACCAACCGGTATCCAAGAAGGTCAAGCCAGATGTGCTAGATGTGCTAGATAGCCCCGCGGCCACACCCCTGGAAGCCGGGACCTTTCTTCCCCGCTCAAAGATCATTAGCCTTTCTGCTAAATACTTCATACACTTCCTGTAACTAGAATTAAAACCATGTCTGCCACCCCTACAGCCCTTTGACTCCCCGAGCCTGCCTGCCTGCCGTCCTGTACCTTTACCCCTGTTGTTGTAATAAATATTGTTACCGCGACAAAGTCTGGGTCTTACCTTAAACGTGATACCTTCTAAATGAAAAGGATATTAAAGAAGAGAAGAATAGTTAGAACAGTCTCCTTCTAACAGTTTTTAAACAGCCAGTTGTCTAGCGAGCCATGATATCATCTATGCATGATGTCTGCCTCTCTCTGGGGAAGCCAAAAGCCTTCTCCACCAGATCATGCTTCTGCCTCTGAATCCTCACCATGTTCTCCTCCAATGAGTTCTTTACTATGAACTTAGTGATGACAACGTCTCTCTTCTGGCCGAGGCAGTGACAGCGGTCCATACACTGGGTCCTCTGTAGCTGGGTTCCAGGCTGGGTCCATGAAGAAGACGTGCAAGACGGCAGTTAGGTTTAACCCTACCCCTCCCGCTTTGAGTGACAGCAGCATGATCAATAGGCTGCCGGATGCATTGCTCTGGAACTCCTAGATCACCTGAGCCTGGCTCAGTGCCGTCCAGACTCACAAACCTGAAACCCTCCTCCCTGAAAGGGAATGAGAGACAACCAGACTATCCTCACTGCAGAGTCTGACGGACAGATGGACAGTCCAAACACACAACACACTGCTCATCAAAGCCACTGCCCAGCACCAGCACCAGCCTCAGCCTCTATATCAGACGCACTCACAGCTCTGCATGAGTCACAGCTACCACACCTGTGTGTAGAGGTCTTGCATGTTTCCTGAGGATGGTCCCTTCCGCAATGTACCTGCTAATGGTTGTGCGTCCCTCTGTGCGTGTCAGTTAGTATTCCTCCCTCTCTTTCTGTGCCAGCTCCACCTCTTCTATTCTGACGCTCCTCTCCAACAGAGAGATCAGAGGCCGCCCACACACACGGCTGATCTTCGTACAATGCAACGTGATACACTTCACCAGAGCCTGCAGATTCTGAAGGCCGGTCCTGTCCCCCTGTGTGACAGGTCTCTGCATAACTCTGTTCCACCACTCACTCACGTCGAACGGCTTCAGACACATTAACTCCACCAGCATCCACAGATCCATCTGAAATGGAAGGGGATATAAATAGCTTGGCTAGCCTATATTAATAATGGTATCATGTGACGAGAGGTGCTGACCTAGTCTAATTAATGGTAGGCTTTATGTGGCTAGTAGGCCTATGTGTAGCTATCTGTAACATAATTATTTATCCCACCCCCTATAATTACTGTAGCTACATGTTCTTACCTCTATGCGGCACAGCCTTCAATATGTGAGACTCAATGTGTGCTCACAAACTGACATAGTCTCAGGGCTTGATAATGGAGCCAGCTGGCAGAAGGGAAAATTATACAATTGTCACGTCTGGCACATGGATAAAACCATGTGGATCAGCAGCTTTAAAAACTGATATGCTGTCAAACACAAACATGACAAATAGTTTAGTAAGCTAGCTAGTTAGATGAGTTGAAAACATAAGCTATTAGTCGCTACAGCAAACAGGACTCTTTGTGACGATAGCTACTTTAACAGGCTAGGTTAGCTAACGTTAGCTTGGTAAATTATGGCTACATTAATGTTAGACAGTAATACAAAGCTAGTATACATCTATGAAGAACTTAGGTAGCTTCACCAAAGACACAGCGCAAAGTGAATGGCAAAATGTTAGCCTCACCGAAATTCCTTACTGTCACCAAGACCACACTCGGAAAGTTCGAAAACACAGCAGCCACTCAAAACGGTCTTGAGTTGCAACAAATCTGCCCAATTAGCTTATTGCTTTCCATACACCCACTTCTGTTGAACCTCCCACTTCCAGGCATACTTCACGTATGCAGTTACCCATGAGGCGCAGTGATACATTTCAGATGGAATTGTTAGCATTCATAGGTATGTCTGTGACGGCCAATGTAGCACGGCTTGTAACGCAGCTAGTCCAATCAGCATCCATGGTCCAAACGATCAATTTTATAAAAGGTATTAGTGAACACCATAACAGTGAACCTTTAAAACTGAGTTAGTGTTTCATTTTAATGCCACTGGTGTTGGAAAGTATCAGTGTTAATAGGGCAACACTTTGAAAAGTCTAAATTCAACAGACCCAGTATTCAATTTACAGATCAGATGTTGCTGTGTGTGTCTGGATGAAGCCAAAATCTGGAGAAACAGGACAGTGTCAGCAGTCTATAGAAGTGTGTGTGTGTGTGTCACAGGGGCAAGTGGTGACAAACGATGGCAAATTGGAGTGAAAGCCCCCTGCTGCTTCTTCGCCATGCCAACCAAGGATCAGAGGCTAGGAGGTGGCTGAGAAAAATGTCATTCACACACACACACACACACACACACCAGCAGTCAAGGGGCCAAGTCTTTACAAAGAGGTTGGATATAGGGGAAATCCAAACAGACACTTCTCTCCAATTTTCTTTTATTTAACCTTTATTTTATCAGGGAGTCATACTGAGACCAAGGTCTCTTTTACAGAAGAGCCCCAAATTAAATAAATTACAGAAAATAAATAGATCAAAATTACAAAATGCAAGCCGAAAGAAAACATGGAAAAACGGAGAGTAACAAAGCCGAGCAATTCCATGGAAGAACTCTTCATTCTTAGTGATTGTCTTTAATGCAGTCTTACCCTTACATAACATTGTCATTCCACTTTATGAACCTTTTGTCTTACTTAGTTTCCATTCTCTTATTGGCTCAGACATTGGGGCATAGATTCTATTGGTGGCGTGAGATGCATACTCCTGCTGGTGCATATCACTGATTAGCTAATGTTCCTGTTCAAAGGTCTTCAGAAGTTCAGGCCGATGTATGATTAACTTCTTGGTGACAGGGGGGCAGTATTGAGTAGCTTGGATGAATAAGGTGCCCAGAGTAAACTGCCTGCTACTCTGTCCCAGATGCTAATATATGTATATTATTAGTAGTATTGGATAGAAAACACTCTGACGTTTTTAAAACTGTTTGAATGATGTCTGTGAGTATAACAGAACTCATATGGCAGGCAAAAATCTGAGAAAAAATCCAACCAGGAAGTGGGAAATCTGACATTTGTAGTTTTTCAACTCAGCCCCTATTGAAGATACAGTGGGATATTGGTCATGTTACACTTCCTAAGGCTTCCACTAGATGTCAACAGTTTTTAGAACGTTGTTTCAGGCATCTACTGTAAAGGGGGGCTGAATGAGAGGGGAATGAGTCAGGTGTCTTGTCAGAGAACCACGGGCTCGTCACGCGTGGTCATGAGAGAGGTAGCTCGCATTCCATTGCTTTTCTACAGACAAAGGAATACTCTGGTTGGGACATTATTGAAGATTTATGATAAAAACATCCTAAAGATTGATTCTATACTTCGTTTGATATGCTTCGTTTGATTATATTTATAATGTTATTTCTGACTTCTGTTTTTACTCAGATTATTGCATTGTATGCTTTTTCTGTAAAGTTTTTTTGAAATCTGACACAGCGGCTGCATTAAGGAGTAGATTATCTAAAGTTCCATACATAATAGTTGTATCTATTATCAATGTTTATTATGAGTTGTCACGATCGTCGTATGGAGGGGACCAAAGCGCAGCGTGGTGTGAATACATTCTTCTTTATTGAAGGAAGAACACGAAGAACACTTAAACAAAACAACAAAACGATAAGATGACCGTGACTGCTAATGAACCACTGAGCTAACGTGCAACATAACATAGACAATAACCCACGAAATCCCCAAAGAAGATGGCTGCCTAAATATGGTTCCCAATCAGAGACAACGATAAACACCTGCCTCTAATTGAGAACCAATCTACGCAACCATAGACATACATAAACACCTAGATGGAAACAAAATCTACAAAACCCCTAGACAGTACAAAAACCCTAGATGAGACAAAACACACATACCACCCTCATCACACCCTGACCTAACCAAAATATACAAAGAAAACAAAGAATACTCAGGTCAGGGCGTGACATGAGTATTTCTGTAAATTGATGTGGCTCACTGCAAAATCACTGCATGTTTTGGAACTACTGAACATAACACGCCAATGTAAAATTAGAATTTTGGATATAAATATGCACTTTATCGAACAGAACATACATGTATTGTGTACCATGAAGTCCTATGAGTGTCATCCGATGACGATCATCAAAGGTTAGTGATTAATTTTACCTCTATTTCTGCTTTTTGTGACTCCTCTCTTTGGCTGGATAAATGGCTGTGTTTTTCTGTGGTGACCTAACAAAATCGTTTGTGGAGCTTTCGCTGTTAAGGCTTTTTGAAATCAGACACTGTGGCTGGATTAACGAGAATTTTATTAAAAAATTGTGCCTAATACTTGTATGTTTGAGACATTTGATTTATGACATTTCTGTTTGAATTTGACGCCCTGCAATTTCACTGGCTGTTGGCTAGCGGAACCCCATTCCCAGACAGGCTAATGATGAAAATAATAATGGCCTCTAAGCCTTCAAGCTGCATACTGGACCCTATTCCAACTAAACTACTGAAAGAGCTTGGCCCTATGCTGAAAGAGCTTCCTGTGCTTGACCCTATGTTGAACATTATTAACGGCTCTCTCCACCGGATGTGTACCAAACTCACTAAAAGTGGCAGTAATAAAGCTCTTGAAAAAGCCAGACCTTGACCCAGAAAATATAAAAAACTATCGGCCTATATCGAATCTCCCATTCCTCTCAAACATTTTAGAAAAAGCTGTTGCGCAGCAACTCAGTGCCTTGCTGAAGACAAACAATGTATACGAAATGCTTCAGTCTGGTTTTAGACCCCATTACAGCACTGAGACTGCACTTGTGAAGGTGGTAAATTACCTTTTAATGGCATCAGACCGAGGCTCTGCATCTGTCCTCGTGCTCCTAGACCTTAGTTCTGCTTTTGATACCATCGATCACCACATTCTTTTGGAGAGATTGGAAATCAATATTGGTCTACACGAACAAGTTCTGGCCTGGTTTAGATCTTATCTGTTGGAAAGATATCAGTTTGTCTCTGTGAATGTCCTCTGACAAATCAACTGTACATTTTTGGGATTCTCTGCCTCTAACCCTATTACAGCGGCTGAGTCATTGGCTTACTGGTGCTCTTCCATGCCATCCCTAGGACAGGTGCGTCAGATTTCAAAAAAACTTGAGTGGGTTGAGTCACTGACGTGATCTTCCTGTCTGGGTTAGCACCTCCCCTTAGGTTGTGCCGTGGCGGAGATCTTTTTGGACTATACTCGGCCTTGTCTCAGGATGGTAAGTTGGTGGTTGAAGATATCCCTCTAGTGGTGTGGCAAAGTGGGTAGGGTTATATCCTGCCTGTTTATCCCTGTCCGTGGGAATCGTCGGATGGGGCAACAGTGTCTCCCGACCCCTCCTGTCTCATCCTCCAGTATTTATGTTGCAGTAGTTTATGTGTTGGGGGGCTAGGGTCAGTCTGTTATATCTGGAGTATTTCTCCTGTTTTATCCGTTGTCCTCTGTGAATTTAAGTCTGCTCCCTCTAATTCTCTCTTTCTTTCTCTCTCACGGAGGACCTGAGCCCAAGGACCATGCCTCAGGACTACCTGGCCTGATGACTCCTTGCTGTCCCCAGTCCACTTGGCCGTGCTGCTGCCCCAGTTTCAACTGTTCTGCCTGCGGCTATGGATTCCTGACCTGTTCACCGGACGTGCTACCTGCTGTTTTCAACGCTCTAGAGACAGCAGGAGGTAGAGATACTCTGAATTATCGCCTATAAAAAGCCAACTGACATGACCTGTTGCACCCTCGACATCCACTGTGATTATTATTATTTGACCCAGCTGGTCATCTATGAACATTTGAACAACCTGGCCATGTCCTGTTATAATCTCCACCCGGCACAGCCAGAAGAGGACTGGCCACCCTCATAGCCTGGTTCCTCTCTAGGTTTCTTCCTAGGTTCTGGCCTTTCTAGGGAGTTTTTCCTAGGCACCATGCTTCTACACCTGCATTGCTTGCTGTTTTGGGTTTTAGGCTGGGTTTTTTACAGCACTTTGAGATATCAGCTGATGTAAGAAGGGCTTTATAAATTCATTTGATTTAAAATTTGATTTGATAATGGTCCAATATCATATTTAAAATCATCCATCTACCTTGAGAATCTGTTTTGACAACTTGCCCATTCGGGTCAAAATTACTGTTAGTGCAATCACCCCTTTTGAATATCTTTGCCCATGGGAGAAATATATTTCACCTCTCCAGTCTTTTTCCTCACAACTTCATCTGAAATTCGATCACTTTCAACCTATGAGAAAAAATTACGTATTCTTGGCGCCTGAATTCACAATTCTTGCCATCTCTGCAGCATATCAAACACCAGGACAATATTTGAACCAATGAAGGCAGCTACAAAAAAAATATCAACCTAAGCCTAATAGAAATAAAATCACACCAGCCATCAAAAGAATTTGCACATGTGCTTTAGCTAAATGCAGCACTTTAGAGATAAATCAAATCCATGTTTATTTTAAACACGCTTCGTAAACAGCAGATTTGGACTAACAGTACTTACGGGTCCTTTTCCAACAATGCAGAGTTAAAGATTTTTTAAAAAATCTATAGAAAGTGACATGAGGAAAAAATACAGTGAATAACGATTACCAATAACGAGTAAAAATATGATGGATATTTACAGGGATTACCAGTACCGAGTCGATGTGCAGGGGTACGAGGTAATTGAGGTGTAGGTAGGGGTAAAGTTACTAGACACATTATATATAATACACAGTAGCAGCTGCTTATGTGGTGAGTGTGAAAGTGTGTGTGAGTGTGGTTGCATAGAGTGAGTGAAAAAAAGGTTCAATGCAGGTAGTCCAGGTAGCCATTTGATGATATTTAGCAGTCTGGTTTAGCAGCCTTATGGCTTTGGGGTAGAAGCTGTTCAGGGTCTTGTTGGCTCCAGACTTGGTGTACTGGTGCTGTACTGCCACTTGCCATGCGGTAGCAAAGACAACAGTCTATGGTTTGGGTGGCTGGAGTCTTTGGACATTTTTTGGACCTTCCTCTGACAACACCTGGCAGGGCCGGCTCCAGGCATAAGCGGGGACCCCCGACCCCCCTCCAAAATAACTTACTGTTGAGCATTTGTACACCATTGTTGAACACCATCGTTTTCGTGAGAGTCTCATCTTTCCATAGAGTAGTCAAAATAGTTTGTGGTTCGCAACGCTACAAACATTTTCATGGGAAGACCGAATTTAGGGATGGTTCCTGGTCTGGCATACACCACTGTAGCTCTGTCAGCTTCCACCAGGTCTCTAACTAAAACAGACAGATTTTGATGGGAATATTTTTATCATACTAATTAGATTTCACTTCAGACCCCCAAAAATCTAGTGCTGGCTGACTGCATGTTTGGTTATGGATGTGGGTACGCAGACCCATGAGCCACTGCGGCAACTCATGATGAGTTCAGATTTTTTGTTGCCCCCACCCCCATCAAAGATGCCCATCCCTGAGATACCTAGTTAAGCATATGCTCTCTCTCTCTATCTGTCAAATGTAGACCGCATTATCTACCAAGGGAATTCTCTTCGATTATAATCGCAGCCGTATATATTCCCCACCAAGCAGACACATCGATGGCTCTGAACGAACTTTATTTGACTCTTTGCAAACTGGAATCCATATATCCGGAGGCTGCATTCATTGTAGCTGGGGATTTTAACAAGGCTAATCTGAAAACAAGACTCCCTAAATTTTATCAGCATATCGATTGCGCAACCAGGGCGGGAAAAACC
The DNA here is from genome assembly GCF_002021735.2 of Oncorhynchus kisutch. Taxonomy (NCBI): domain Eukaryota; kingdom Metazoa; phylum Chordata; class Actinopteri; order Salmoniformes; family Salmonidae; genus Oncorhynchus; species Oncorhynchus kisutch. Next base: position 8,624,107 of record NC_034194.2, read on the forward strand.
TTGGATCATTGCTATTCCAACTTCCACGACGCATATAAGGCCCTGCCCCGCCCTCCTTTCGGAAAAGCTGACCACGACTCCATTTTGTTGATCCCTGCCTACAGACAGAAACTAAAACAAGAAGCTCCCGCGCTGAGGTCTGTTCAACGCTGGTCCGACCAATCTGATTCCACACTCCAAGACTGCTTCCATCACATGGACTGGGATATGTTCCGTATTGCGTCAGACGACAACATTGCCGAATACGCTGATTCGGTGTGCGAGTTCATTAGAACGTGCGTTGAAGATGTCGTTCCCATAGCAACGATTAAAACATTCCCAAACCAGAAACCGTGGATTGATGGCAGCATTCTCGTGAAACTGAAAGCGCGAACCACTGCTTTTAATCAGAGCAAGGTGACTGGAAACGTGACAGAATACAAACAGTGTAAATATTCCCTCCGCAAGGCAATCAAACAAGCTAAGCGTCAGTATAGAGACAAAGTAGAATCTGAATTCAACGGCTCAGACACAAGAGGTATGTGGCAGGGTCTACAGTCAATCACGGATTACAAAAAGAAAACCAGCACTGTCACGGACCAGGATGCCTTGCTCCCAGGCAGACTAAATAACTTTTTTTCCCGCTTTGAGGACAATACAGTGCCACTGACACTGCCCGAAACTAAAACATGCGGACTCTCCTTCACTGCAGCCGACGTGAGGAAAACATTTAAACGTGTCAACCCTCGCAAGGCTGCAGGCCCAGACGGCATCCCCAGCCGCACCCTCAGAGCATGCGCAGACCAGCTGGCTGGTGTGTTTACGGACATATTCAATCAATCCCTATCCCAGTCTGTTGTTCCCACATGCTTCAAGAGGGCCACCATTGTTCCTGCTCCCAAGAAAGCTAAGGTAACTGAGCTAAACGACTACCGCCCCGTAGCACTCACTTCCGTCATCATGAAGTGCTTTGAGAGACTAGTCAAGGACCATATCACCTCCACCCTACCTGACACCCTAGACCCACTCCAATTTGCTTACCGCCCAAATAGGTCCACAGACGATGCAATCTCAACCACACTGCACACTGCCCTAACCCATCTGGACAAGAGGAATACCTATGTGAGAATGCTGTTCATCGACTACAGCTCGGCATTTAACACCATAGTGCCCTCCAAGCTCGTCATCAAGCTCGAAACCCTGGGTCTCGACCCCGCCCTGTGCAACTGGGTACTGGACTTCCTGACGGGCCGCCCCCAGGTGGTGAGGGTAGGCAACAACATCTCCACCCCGCTGATCCTCAACACTGGGGCCCCACAAGGGTGCGTTCTGAGCCCTCTCCTGTACTCCCTGTTCACCCACGACTGCGTGGCCATGCACGCCTCCAACTCAATCATCAAGTTTGCGGATGACACAACAGTGGTAGGCTTGATTACCAACAACGACGAGACGGCCTACAGGGAGGAGGTGAGGGCCCTCGGAGTGTGGTGTCAGGAAAATAACCTCACACTCAACGTCAACAAAACTAAGGAGATGATTGTGGACTTCAGGAAACAGCAGAGGTAACACCCCCCTATCCACATCGATGGAACAGTAGTGGAGAGGGTAGTAAGTTTTAAGTTCCTCGGCGTACACATCACAGACAAACTGAATTGGTCCACCCACACAGACAGCATCGTGAAGAAGGCGCAGCAACGCCTCTTCAACCTCCAGGAGGCTGAAGAAATTCGGCTTGTCACCAAAAGCACTCACAAACTTCTACAGATGCACAATCGAGAGCATCCTGTCGGGCTGTATCACCGCCTGGTACGGCAACTGCTCCGCCCACAACCGTAAGGCTCTCCAGAGGGTAGTGAGGTCTGCACAACGCATCACCGGGGGCAAACTGCCTGCCCTCCAGGACACCTACACCACCCGATGTCACAGGAAGGCCACAAAGATCATCAAGGACAGCAACCACCCGAGCCACTGCCTGTTCACCCCGCTATCATCCAGAAGGCGAGGTCAGTACAGGTGCATCAAAGCTGGAACCGAGAGACTGAAAAACAGCTTCTATCTCAAGGCCATCACACTGTTAAACAGCTACCACTAACATTGAGTGGCTGCTGCCAACACACTGACTCAACTCCAGCCACTTTATTAATGGGAATTGATGGGAATTGATGTAAAATATATCACTAGCCACTTTAAACAATGCTACCTAATATAATGTTTACATACCCTACATTATTCATCTCATATGTATACGTATATACTGTACTCTATATCATCTACTGCATCCTTATGTAATACATGTATCACTAGCCACTTTAACTATGCCACTTTGTTTACATACTCTTCTCATATGTATATACTGCACTCAATACCATCTACTCATCTACTGTATCTTGCCTATGCCGCTCTGTACCATCACTCATTCATATATCTTTATGTACATATTCTTTATCCCCTTACACTTGTGTCTATAAGGTAGTAGTTCTGGAATTGTCTGCTAGATTACTTGTTGGTTATTACTGCATTGTCGAAACTAGAAGCACAAGCATTTCGCTACACTCGCACTAACATCTGCTAACCATGTGTATGTGACAAATAACATTTGATTTGATTTGTTATGAAAACTTAGGACACTAAAAGACGTAGGACTCTGAAAAACACCAAAAGAACGATGCCCAGGGTCGCTGTTCATCTGCGTGAATGTGCCTGAGGCATTATCTGCAAGGAGGCATGAGGACTGCAGATGTGGCCAGGGCAATAAATTGCAATGTCCCAGCAATCTCACAGCAAGAACTGGCAAATCTGGTGCAGTCCATGAGGAGGAGATACACTGCAGTACTTATTGCAGCTGTTGACCACAACAGATTCTGACTGTTACTTTTGATTTTGACCCCCACTTTGTTCAGGGTCACATTATTCTATTTCTGTGAGTCACGTCTGTGGAACTTGTTCAGTTTATGTCTCAGTTGTTGAATCTTGTTATGTTCATACAAATATTTACACATGTTAAAGTTGATGAATATAAACACAGTTGACTACACCTGCATTGCTTGCTGTTTGGGGTTTTAGGCTGGGTTTCTGTACAGCTACTCATCACTGACAATCCCCATTAGGTTTTCTCCATACACTGTTAAAGCCATTGAGGTATAAAAGTACAGTTGAAAACAATCTGGCAACGTCCCATTGAGGATGTCCGCTTCATTACTTACATCGAGCTGCATAGCAGTATTTGTATTTGCTGCAGCTCCTCTTCCTGGGTTCCAGCAAAATTAAGGCAGTTACCGCCAGCTTCTTTGGTCTGGTCCTGAATGGGGTCGAGTCAATCAGTATCTTTTGGGTTTTCGATCCATCCTATTTTCTTGACGACCAGCGGAACCAGCTTGGAAATCAAGCTCTTACCGAACCCCATTGCGAGAAGAGCAGAAGCATCAGGACAGGCGCTTCTCGTGCTCATCATCAACTAAATCACCTCCATAGATTATCAGAGGATCCTGATTGGTCCTTGGTCCTCCGTCCCAGTGGTGGAAGGTTCTTACTTACTGGTCGTGGCTAATACAGTATACATTCATGTAAGCTCGCGAGATCAGGCAAGGTTAATTCTCCAACTACAAAGTGAAGTGTTTGTTCAGCCTGTGTTTTTAATCCTGCAGACCTGGAGAAGTTACGGTATCTAGCTTCCAGTGCAGATGTGACGCCCACCTGTGTTTGACCGTGTACTGTGTACTGTGTATGTGTCTTAGATGTGGAGACTGCGGGGGCTGTGGATACAGACAAACGCTCTCTCTATGTGAAATATCACTGGAGAGGGACATGGTTTGTTCTTTGGGGGTTAACATTACAACTATAAAAAGCTTTCAATACTTTGTGGACAGTAAATCTCCATAAAGGTCCCAGCAAAGGTCCGGGCAATAACTGTTATGGAGGTAAGAGTTTAACTTTGTCCCAAAAGTATGTGGACACCAGTTCAACTTCGTGTATTCGGCTATTTCAGCCACACCTGTTGCTGACATGGGAACTCCAAAGACAAACATTGGCAGTAGAATGGCCTATCCTGAATAGCTCAGTGACTTTCAGAGGTGGCACCATAAAAGGATGCCACCTTTCCAACAAGTCAGCTCGTCAAATTCCTGCCCTATTAAAGCTGCCCCGGTGAACTGTACTTGCTGTTATTGTGAAGTGGAAACTTCTAGGAGCACCAACGGCTCAGCCGCAAAGTGGAAGGCCACACAAGCTCACAGAATGGGACCACTGAGTGCTGAAGCGTGTGTCTTTGGTTGCAACACTCACTACCAAGTTGCAAACTGCCTCTGGAAGCAACATCACCACAATAACTGTTCTTACCCATCAAGCCGATACCACGACGGCCCTCAAAGACCTTCACTGGACTTTATGCAAATTGGAAACCAAATATCCTGAGTTTGCATATATTGTAGCGCTGGATTTTAACAAAGCAAATATGAGGAAAACACTACCGAAGTTCTACCAACACATTGACTGTAGCACTCGCTCTGAGAAAACATAAGACCACTCTTACTCAGTTTTTCGAAATGCCTACAAGGCCCCTGCCCTCCCTTCGGCAAATCTGATCATCATTTGGCTTCTCCCTTCCACTTGAGATATTCTTTATCAATCTTTGCAGTATTGTTGGATCCACACAAAATGCTCTTAGGAAGTACCCATGCTAAGGACTATCCAATACTGGTCTAACCAATTGGAATCTATGCTTCAAGATTGTTTTGATCATGTGGAATGGTATATGTTCCCGGGTAGCCTCTGGGAATAACATTGACGAATACACGGATATCAGGAAGTGTGTAGGAGATGTTGTACCCACTTTTAAACTTTTAAAACCTACCCTAACCAGAAACCGTGGATAGATGACAGCATTCGTGCAATACGAAAAGGGTGAACCACTGCATTTAACCATGGCAAGGTGACTGGGAATATGGCAGAATACAAACAGTGTAGTTATTATTTCCGTAAAGCAAACAAACAGGAAAAACGTCAGTATAGAGACAAAGTGGAGTCACAATTCAAAGGCTCAGACACAAAACATATGTGGCAGGGTCTACAGACAATCACGGACTACAAAGGGAAAGCCAGCCACGTCGTGGACACCAACGTCTTGCTTCCGGACAAGCTAAATACCTTTTTCGCCTGCTTTGAGGATAACACAGTGCCACTGACGTGGCCCACTACCAAGGACTGTGGGCTGTCCTTCTCCGTGGCCAATGTTAGTAAGACATTTAAGCGTGATAACTCTCGCAAGGCTGCCGACCCAGACGACATCCCTAGCCACGTCCTCAGAGCATGGGCAGACCAGCTGGCTAGAGTGTTTATGGACATATTCAATCTCTCCCTCTCTCAGTCTGCTGTCCTGGACTTTGTGAGAGGCCACCCCATGGAGTGTAGTTCCAGGAAAATACCCTCTCACTAATTGTCTCCAAAAGCTGAACAAAGACCACATATCCTGAGACCGCAGACAGAGCACGCCCTTATTCACATCAATGGGACTGCAGTGGAGCAGGTGGAAAGATTCAAGTTCCTCAGCATACACATCACTGATGATCTGAAATGGTCTACCCACACAGACAGTGTGGTGAAGAAGGCGCAACAGCATCTCTTCAACCTCAGGAGGCTGAAAAGAAATGTCTTGGTACCTAAATCCTCACAACTTTTACAGATTTGAGAGCATCCTGTCGGACTGTATCACAGCCTGGTACAGCAACTGTACCTCCCGCAACCGCAGGACTCTCTAGAGGCCAACGCATCACCGGGGACAAATTACCCGCCCTCCAGGACACCTATAGCACCTGGTGATTGCTGCCCTATATACATAGACTTGAAATCACTGGCCACTTTAATAATGGAACACTAGTCTAATAATGTTTACATATTTTAGTTTCACTCATCTCCTATGTATATACTGTATTATATTCTCCTGTATTTTAGTCTATGCCACTCAAACATATCTACTCCTAATATTTATATATTCCTTAATTCCAATATTTTACTTTTAAGATTGTGTGTATTGTTAGGTATTACTCCACTGTTGAAAGAAACACAAGCATTTTGCTAAACCTCTGCAACATGTGTATGTGACCAATACCACTTGATTTGATGTACAACACACATAATATCTTGACAAAATGTTCTAACATCTGTGGCATTGGTTCACATGCAAACATGTAAGGGAATAAAACCAATATTGCTCGAACCTGCCAGAATTCTAAACATTAGACATTTGAAATTTCTCATTTTGACCGTCATAATACCTCTTATGGCAGTAACTTTAAAAGCACGAATTAAGGTTGCCAATACTGACAATAGTATCTAGTTATTGTAAGGGGTAAAATAAGGATAGCCAGTTATACTTATAGCACATTATAAAAAAAGGTTCAGTCTTAACATGACTAAAATAAAAAGAATATAACATGTACAGTTTATAGGAAACTCACGTGAAAAAAGGAATGGGGTGGCAAAATAATTGGATAAAAAACAGATTTGGCTCATTAATCTATATGGTCCAAATCAGGATGCTCCACACTACTTAGAAAAAATATATATTTTTAATTTAGTGAACTTGCAGGCAACAAACGATCAAATCATTATGGTGGGAGATTATAACACAGTGTTAAATACCTCAATGGACTTTAAAGGAAATCACTCGACAAATTATCGTCACCGTGCCCTTATGGAAATCACAAATATTATGGGAACATTAGAAATAGTGGATATTTGGAGACTAAAAACTCCTGACTTTTGCGATATACAGATATGGAGGAGACTTAATCAAGCTAGTTGTCTTGACTACTTTCTTGTCTCTTTCTCTCTTGCATCAAAGATTAAAAAAGTATTATTAGGAAACAGAATGTGATCGGATCATTATCTAGCTGTTCTTCACATACCTCTTACAGAATTTCCACAGGGACAGGGATATTGGATATTTTATCAAAGTTTACTGGAGGACAATTTATTTTTAAATATGTTTTTTAACTCAATTTTTCCAGTACAATATAGGTTCAGTAGTATCTTCAGGTCATCCAATGAAATATGCATCAATAATAAAACAGCAGTTTCTGTCTAGAGACAAACCTAACAAGGGACATACATTAACTAATAATACAGGTGGATAGCAATAAAAACGATACAACAGAGATACAAAATAAGTTAGTGGAAAAACAAAAAGAACTGGAGGAACTTATTCAAGAATGATCTAATGTAATCTGTTACAAAAATAAAGCAAACTGGATGAAATACGGAGAAAATGCACCAGATTCTTCCTGAATCTTCAACTCAGGAACACTACCAAAAAATTATTTGCATTAACTTGTTACTAAAGAAAGAGTCAAGTATGATTCTCGGAAAGATGTTCTCAGAATGAGGAAGCTAAATATTTTAAGATGTTCTCTTTTCCATCTCATCCTCAACTTCTGAATGACAATAACTGTAAGGAGTTCTTTCCAAAAAAAAAATATATATGAAACAACAAATGTACAGAAAGATCCGTGTGAAGGTCAAATTACAGAAGAATAACTTTTTGAGGCTATTAAATCCTTTAGTCTGGAAAACCCCAGGGCTTGATGTCATTCTGGTAGAGGTATAGCAAGCCTTTTTTTATATACTCAAAGCTCTTTTGTTAGCTTATTTCAACTACTCCTATAGAAATGGTAGTCTGTCAGGTCTGTCAGTCTGTCAGCAGGAAGGTCTGATATCTCAAACGTTTTTTTAATGGAAATGATAAATGAGCCCCATTGAACACAAATGAAGGCCGGTCCACACACCACATGAGGGACCAAGTTTTACTGTGTGTGTGTGTTGCAAATGAATTCCTTGCACTTGATGCATGTGTACTGTTTCTTCCTGTCCTTCTTGGGGTCCACACACATCGCAGCGCTTCTTCTTGTTGACTTCCGAATTGTGCTCTTGCATCTCAGTGCAAGAGGCATCACTTCAGTTCCGGGTTCAAATCCAGGCTGTATCACATCCGGCCGTGATTGGGAGTCCCATAGGGAGACGCACAATTCGCCCAGTGTCGCCGGGGTAGGCCGTCATTGTAAATAATAATTTGTTCTCATCCGACTTGTCAAGTTCAAAAAAGGTTGTTGCTACCGACTGCAATCTAGAATGATCTCACTCACTCACATACAGCTGAAGTTGGAAGTTTACATACACTTGTTTTTCAACCACTCCACAAATGTCTTGTTAAAAAAGTATAGTTTTGGAAAGTCGGTTAGGACATCAACTTTGTGCATGACAAGTAATTTTTTCTAAAATGGTTTACAGACAGATTATTTCACTTATAATTCACTCTATCACAATTCCAGTGAGTCAGAAGTTTACATACACTTGACTGTGCCTTTAAACAGCTTGTAAAAGTCGAGAAAATTATGTCATGGCTTTAGAAGCTTCTGAATTGACAACATTTGAGTCACCTGTGGATGTATTTGTGGATGTGTACCTGTGGATGTATTTCAAGGTCAACCTTCAAACTCAGTGTCTCTTTGCTTGAAATCAGCCAAGAACTCAGAAAAAAAATTGTAGACCTCTACAAGTCTGGTTCAACCTTGGGAGCAATTTCCAAATGCCAGAAGGTACCACGTTCATCTGTACAAATAATAGTACACAAGTATAAACACCATGGGTCCATGCAGCCATGATTACCGCTCAGGAAAGAGATGTGTTCTGTCTCATAGAGATGAACTTACTTTGGTGCGAAATGTGCAAATCAATCCCAGAACAACAGCAAAGGACCTTATGAAGATGCTGGAGGAAACAGGTACAAAAGTATCTATTTCCACAGTAAAACGAGTCCTATATCGACACAACCAGAAAGGACACTCAGCAAGGAAGAAGTCACTGCTCCAAAACGTTTTGGAGAAATGTTCTCTGGTCTGATGAAACAAAAATAGAACTGTTTGACCATAATGAGCATAGTTATGTTTGGAGGAGAAAGTGGAGGCTTGCAAGCCGAAGAACACCATCCCAACCGTGAAGCTCTGGGGTGGCAGCATCATGTTGTGGGGGTGCTTTGCTGCAGGAGGGTCTGGTGCACTTCACAAAATAGAATGCTTCATGAGGATGGAAAATGATGTGGATATATTGAAACAACATCTCAAGACAGTCTTTTTAAAGCTTGGTCGCAAATGGATCTTCCAAATGGACAATGACCCCAAGCATATTTCCAAAGTTGTGGATAAATGTCTTCAGGACAACAAAGTCAAGGTATTGGAGTGGCCATCACAAAGCCCTGACCTCAATCCTATAGAACATTTGTGGGCAGAACTGAAGAAGTGTGTGCGAGCAAGGAGGCCTAGAAACCTGACTTTACACCAGCTCTGTCAGGAGGGTTGGGACAAAATTCACCCAACCTATTGTGGGAAGCTTGTGGATGGCACCCCGAAACATTTGACCCAAGTTAAATTTAACTATTTAAAGGCAATGCTTCCAAATATGAATTGAGTGTATGTAAACTTCTGACCCACTGGGAATGTGATGAAAGAAATAAAAGCAGAAATACACCATTCTCTCTACTATTATTCTGACATTTCACATTACAAAAAAAGTGGTGCTCCTAACTGACCTAAGACATGGAATTTTTACTATGAGTTAATGTCAAGAATTGTGACAAACTGAGTTTAAATGTATTTGGCTATGGTGTATGTAATCTTCCGACTTCAACTGTAGTTACAGCAGGCCAAGATAGGAGAGTTAGAAACACACACATTTACTTCAGGTATTGGAGCTGTTTGTTCTTTGGGTTAGGCGGATGAGGCACCAGCATCCTCCTCCTGAATCATCCTTACGATGGCTGCAGAAGCTGGGAAGCTAATTGGAATATGTTGCCTACTCTGGATTTGAGGTCTTACCAATGCCTTGCATTTGCCTCGAGAAATAGTTGTCTCCTCTGGAGCTTCCCTCTGTTCCAATCTGTATTCAACGCCACCCTGATGACAAACGCGTTGTGTGCCGAGATGTCCAAGAATATCACAAGTGGCCAGTGTAGGGTTCTTCTTTTGCAGCTGTAGCTGCTGGCATTGTAATCCATTATTATTTCTGGTTTTTGATGTTTCTGGCCACAGATTCACCCATCCCTTTTGCCTTTCTTCGGCACGTAGGACACTAGGGACATGACGGCCGTGAACACAAACTTAGAAGAATTGATAGGCCGGTTCCGTGTATTCAACAGCTGAAGTGGGAGCTCTGGCTTGTTATTTTGTACTGTTCCTACCATAGTCAGCTTCCTCTTGAGGAGCTCCTGTCCCAGCTTGTGCGAAGTAAAAAAGGTATTGTATGTGATGTTGATCCCTTGGTTCTTCTCAGAGACTCCTCCATCTGGCTTCCCCGTAAACACTTGCAAGTTCCATAAATATGATGAAGCAGCATCACAGGCAGCCCGATTCTTGATTCCATGTTTTGCGGGTTTAAAACTGTAAGTACTGCCTGAAGGGGCAGCGGCCCCTAAATGGCATAAGCTGCTCATCAACAGTAACTTTGGTCCCCAGGGTTATAGAAAAGGGGAAGGCGGTCCACCCACTTGTCCTGCACTGACCTGATTGCAGCTATCTTGTCTCTCTGCCGCCAAGCTGGTCTGGTGTCTCGGCTATGGACCCTGATCTCTCTTTTGAAGAACATATCAAGACCATTTCGAGGACAGCTTTTTTCCATCTACGTAACATTGCAAAAATCAGAAACTTTCTGTCCAAAAATGATGCAGAAAAATTAATCCATGCTTTTGTCACTTCTAGGTTAGACTACTGCAATGCTCTATTTTCCGGCTACCTGGATAAAGCACTAAATAAACTTCAGTTAGTGCTAAATACGGCTGCTAGAATCCTGACTAGAACCAAAAAATTTGATCATATTACTCCAGTGCTAGCCTCTCTACACTGGCTTCCTGTCAAAGCAAGGGCTGATTTCAAGGTTTTACTGCTAACCTACAAAGCATTACATGGGCTTGCTCCTACATATCTCTCTGATTTGGTCCTGCCGTACATACCTATACGTACGCTACGGTCACAAGACGCAGGCCTCCTAATTGTCCCTAGAATTTCTAAGCAAACAGCTGGAGGCAGGGCTTTCTCCTATAGAGCTCCATTTTTATGGAACGGTCTGCCTACCCATGTCAGAGACGCAAACTCGGTCTCAACCTTTAAGTCTTTACTGAAGACTCATCTCTTCAGTGGGTCATATGATTGAGTGTAGTCTGGCCCAGGAGTGGGAAGGTGAACGGAAAGGCTCTGGAGCAACGAACCGCCCTTGCTGTCTCTGCCTGGCCGGTTCCCCTCTTTCCACTGGGATTCTCTGCCTCTAACCCTATTACAGGGGCTGAGTCACTGGCTTGCTGGGGCTCTCTCATGCTGTCCCTGGAGGGGGTGCGTCACCTGAGTGGGTTGATTCACTGTTGTGGTCATCCTGTCTGGGTTGGCGCCCCCCCCCCCCCTTGGGTTGTGCCGTGGCGGAGATCTTTGTGGGCTATACTCAGCCTTGTCTCAGGATGGTAAGTTGGTGGTTGAAGATATCCCTCTAGTGGTGTGGGGGCTGTGCTTTGGCAAAGTGGGTGGGGTTATATCCTTCCTGTTTGGCCCTGTCCGGGGGTGTCCTCGGATGGGGCCACAGTGTCTCCTGACCCCTCCTGTCTCAGCCTCCAGTATTTATGCTGCAGTAGTTTGTGTCGGGGGGCTGGGGTCAGTTTGTTATATCTGGAGTACTTCTCCTGTCCTATTCGGTGTCCTGTGTGAATCTAAGTGTGCGTTCTCTAATTCTCTCCTTCTCTCTTTCTTTCTCTCTCTCGGAGGACCTGAGCCCTAGGACCATGCCCCAGGACTACCTGACATGATGACTCCTTGCTGTCCCCAGTCCACCTGGCCATGCTGCTGTTCCAGTTTCAACTGACCTGAGCCCTAGGACCATGCCCCAGGACTACCTGACATGATGACTCCTTGCTGTCCCCAGTCTACCTGGCCATGCTGCTGCTCCAGTTTCAACTTCCACCTGACTGTGCTGCTGCTCTAGTTTCAACTGTTCTGCCTTATTATTATTCGACCATGCTGGTCATTTATGAACATTGAACATCTTGACCATGTTCTGTTATAATCTCCACCCGGCACAGCCAGAAGAGGACTGGCCACCCCACATAGCCTGGTTCCTCTCTAGGTTTCTTCCTAGGTATTGGCCTTTCTAGGGAGTTTTTCCTAGCCACCGTGCTTCTCCACCTGCATTGCTTGCTGTTTGGGGTTTTAGGCTGGGTTTCTGTACAGCACTTTGAGATATCAGCTGATGTACGAAGGGCTATATAAATAAATTTGATTTGATGATTTGATTTGATTGAAGCAGGTAATCCTGGAATAATGTGGACGCTTTCATTTTGCATTTTGCAATGTAAAGTTCTCTGCCAGTTTCTGCATCCCACAGGGATTCTGTTGATTCCCCATTGTATCTGAAAACACCATCAAAGTATGCATGTAAATGAGTTTGGCCCATCGCCTTCTATCTCTACAAAAACACGCCTTCCCTCCAAATTAGTGCAGTCCAGACTGATTTTCTGGATGGTGTCTGGGATGAACAGTTCAAAAGAAGACTTTATATCCTGCACATGAGTAAACACCAAGAAGACCATTCAATAAAAAAAAATGTTAATATCCATATTTTATCCTCTTACAGGCTGCTGATGAGCTGGTTGCTGGCAGGCTGGTCCTGGGGCTGGCTGATGACGAAATGGCCCTGGGGCTGGCTGAGGGTCAATCTCATACTCTTCGTACTGTCAGACTCCGAATTGACAGAGACATGTGATCCTCATACTCAGATAATGCGTCGTCTTCCATAGTTGATGTCACGCCGGTATCATGGATCGGGAGACAGATGCAGGAATGCGTAATATTTTTTTTAATTTAGCCCAAATTACAACATGCCGTGTAAGGGCACGGGGACGAAGACCAAATTAACACATAAAGTGCCTTACAAAAGTATTAATCCCCCTTGCCGTTTTTACTATTTTGTTGCAATACAACCTGTAATTTAAATAGATTTTTATTTGGATTTCATGTGATGGACAAACAAAAATTGTCCAAATTGCTGAAGTGAAATGAAAAAAAAAAAACATTTGCGCATTCCAGCGCCTGTCTCCCAAATCATTTACACCAGCGTAATCGACACTTTGAGGGAGACAGCGGGAATGGCCCATCTGACGATGCTGTGACTGGCTGCTGCAACTGGGTCGTCCGACGTTGCCACAACTGGTCTGTCCGACGACGCAACTTTAGCAGGTTACTGTCACGGATCCCTCTGTCACTTTCATTGCGCACACCTGGCCCCTATTCCCAGTGATTATATTTGTATATATGTGCCCTTTGTTCACCATGGTCTTGTCGATTATTGTTACAATGTCCGTTGCTGCGTGTGAGTTCCTGTGCTGTGTGTTTTGGGCTTTCGTGCCCTTGTGGATTTCGCAGATGATTAAGGGTCTCGTCCTGTGTGTTAAACATTGTGCGTGTGTATTATTTATTCAAGTTACTCCTCGCTCTTTTGTTTGGGTTTCAACCATGTGTTTTTGTTACATGTTTGTTTGGTCTTCGTCCACGTGCCTTTACATTCCTGTGCCTGTCACCCGAATCCTTTATACCAGTGTGACAGTGTAAGACGTTCCTTCCACTCCAGATTCTCTCTCCGCAAAAATGATTTAGAATAGCCTCTGAGCAGAGATGATTTTTGTCGCAAGACATTGTGTAGTTGCACACACTACAAAGGGTAAAGAGTGAGAGAAAAGCGGAAGACAGTCAGACAGGCAAAGCTTTTTGTTTACATTTTTACTTGTTTTCACCTGCACACACACTTTTTCACACTTTTATTACCCTCGGGTCCAGGGGGGTGCACTCAATGGAAATGTGTTACAGAAAATGAGCCAAGGCCAATGAGTCTCAGGTTGAAAAATTATTAATTGTATAAATGTTATTTTAGTAAACAATTAAAATGGGTCCCACAGACCCAAACACCACATATAGTGCCTTGCGAAAGTATTCGGCCCCCTTGAACTTTGCGACCTTTTGCCACATTTCAGGCTTCAAACATAAAGATATAAAACTGTTTTTTTTGTGAAGAATCAACAACAAGTGGGACACAATCATGAAGTGGAACGACATTTATTGGATATTTCAAACTTTTTTAACAAATCAAAAACTGAAAAATTGGGCGTGCAAAATTATTCAGCCCCTTTACTTTCAGTGCAGCAAACTCTCTAAAGAAGTTCAGTGAGGATCTCTGAATGATCCAATGTTGACCTAAATGACTAATGATGATAAATACAATCCACCTGTGTGTAATCAAGTCTCCGTATAAATGCACCTGCACTGTGATAGTCTCAGAGGTCCGTTAAAAGCGCAGAGAGCATCATGAAGAACAAGGAACACACCAGGCAGGTCCGAGATACTGTTGTGAAGAAGTTTAAAAACGGATTTGGATACAAAAAGATTTCCCAAGCTTTAAACATCCCAAGGAGCACTGTGCAAGCGATAATATTGAAATGGAAGGAGTATCAGACCACTGCAAATCTACCAAGACCTGGCCGTCCCTCTAAACTTTCAGCTCATACAAGGAGAAGACTGATCAGAGATGCAGCCAAGAGGCCCATGATCACTCTGGATGAACTGCAGAGATCTACAGCTGAGGTGGGAGACTCTGTCCATAGGACAACAATCAGTCGTATATTGCACAAATCTGGACTTTATGGAAGAGTGGCAAGAAGAAAGCCATTTCTTAAAGATATCCATAAAAAGTGTTGTTTAAAGTTTGCCACAAGCCTCCTGGGAGACACACCAAACATGTGGAAGAAGGTGCTCTGGTCAGATGAAACCAAAATTGAACTTTTTGGCAACAATGCAAAACGTTATGTTTGGCATAAAAGCAACACAGCTCATCACCCTGAACACACCATCTCCACTGTCAAACATGGTGGTGGCAGCATCATGGTTTGGGCCTGCTTTTCTTCAGCAGGGACAGGGAAGATGGTTAAAATTGATGGGAAGATGGATGGAGCCAAATACAGGACCATTCTGGAAGAAAACCTGATGGAGTCTGCAAAAGACCTGAGACTGGGATGGAGATTTGTCTTCCAACAAGACAATGATCCAAAACATAAAGCAAAATCTACAATGGAATGGTTAAAAAATAAACATATCCAGGTGTTAGAATGGCCAAGTCAAAGTCCAGACCTGAATCCAATCGAGAATCTGTGGAAAGAACTGAAAACTGCTGTTCACAAATGCTCTCCATCCAACCTCACTGAGCTCGAGCTGTTTTGCAAGGAGGAATGGGAAAAAATGTCAGTCTCTCGATGTGCAAAACTGATAGAGACATACCCCAAGCGACTTAGAGCTGTAATCGCAGCAAAAGGTGGTGCTACAAAGTATTAACTTAAGGGGGCTGAATAATTTTGCACGCCAAATTTTTCAGTTTTTGATTTGTTAAAAAAGTTTGAAATATCCAATAAATGTCGTTCCACTTCATGATTGTGTCCCACTTGTTGATTCTTCACAAAAAAATACAGTTTTATATCTTTATGTTTGAAGCCTGAAATGTGGCAAAAGGTCGCAAAGTTCAAGGGGGCCGAATACTTTCGCAAGGCACTGTAAGGGTTAAAACAAGACCCAAATGGCAAATATAAAGATCCACTCTATCTAAAAAACGGGAGGCCTCTTACAATTCAATGTTGTGATGCAGAATGCATAGCACTCTGAATTATAATTTTTTTTACCAGGTTTTGTATCCTGATCAGACAGGTTTTTTACATGGACGATACATTGGAGATATAGAGCAACATGTAAAAAATAAAATAAAATAGAACAACATGAAACATCTCAGAAGCTCGGCCTGTTTTAATAGCAGATTTTGAAAATGCCTTTAATAAAGATAGACTAGATTTACTTTATAAATGCCTGGAATTTTTCTATTTCGGTGAATATCTTTAAAACGGGTAATGTATAGCAACCCTAGGTGTTAAATAGTAAATAGCGGCTACTTCTCAGAGTTTTGAATTGTCAAGAGGAGTTAGAAAAAGGGTGTCCGCCGTCACCATATCTATTCGTTATGGGCCATCAAAATGCTAGCTATTGATATCAGATCAAATTATAAACAAAAGTGTCCATGTATGCCGATTACTTATGTTTTATATAAAGTCTGCAAGCTAGATCCCTGCAACGTTTCATTGAAGATCATGATAACTTTTCTGGACTCTCTGGACTAAAACCTAATAATGAAAATTGTACAATATTATGTATTGGTACATTACCCTGCAGTTTACCTATAACATGGACTGACAGTGAAGTAGATATATTTGGTATTCATATCACAGTATATATCAATGAGCTCTCCACAATGTGTTTCAATAGAAAATCCTGCAACCTGTCTATTTATGGAAAAAATACTCCTCCATAGTCATATCTCAGTTTACTCACTTACTTATGGCACTGCCTAGCCCTGCCTAGTCCTTTGTTTTTTAAATCATATGAGCAAAAAATATTTCGCTTTATCTGGGATGCTAAACCAGACAATATAAAGCGTGCCTATCTATATAATGAATATGGACTGGGTGGGTTGGGATTATTAAATATAAAATCACTAAAACTTTCTAAAAGTTTAACTTATACCAAAGTTATATTTTTCATCCCTAAATGGTTGTCAAGTAGATTACTCATACATTGTTTAAAATGGGCCTTTTTGCCTTTGTGCAGATTACTGTCTTATTTTCGATTAATTGAAATAAAACATTTTTCAAAGTATCTCTCTTTTTTCAAAACAAGCATTGCAGAGCTGGTTAGAATTTAAATTTCATCCCCCTAAAAAGACAGAACAAATATTATGGCTGAACCCAAATGTGCTGGTTGATAAAATACCTGGATTAATAGAAAACAATGTTTGAAAATGTTTTTTTTGTTTATAAATGATATTGTAAATTGGATTGGTAGAGTTATGTCTCATGGAGTTATCAGAATTGAATGGGAAGGTCTGCTTAATCCAAGATTACAATCAAATGATTACAGCATTTCCCCCAAAAAGGAGGAGGCAGGTGGCAGTGGGAGGAGGTAGGGAACTGGTCTGTCTGCCAAATATAAAGGATCAAAACTGGCGGAGGAATAAAAATAGCATAAATAGGAAAGTATACCAGTTTCATTAGAGGACCAGGAGGTTGACAGCTGTGCCATACATATTGCAAAATAGTTGGGAAGACACATTTGATGTATCAATTCCATGGTAAAGGGTGTATGAGTTGATATATAAAACGACACAAGATTCAAGACTTTGTGCTTTTCAACTAAAATTATTGTACAGAACTCCTGCCACCAACAAAATGTTGAATATTTCGGGCATACATTCATCGCAGCTCTGCAGATTTTATTGTGAGGATACAGAATCAATAAACCATTTCTTTTGGTGTTGCCCTCAGCTAGCCTGTTTCTGTTCTCAGGTTCAGGAATGGCTGAAAATGGGAGATCTGGAGAGACCGGGTCAGGCAATTACTGATATACTTATACTCTTAGTAAAAGTATTTATCTTCAACTGGCAATTTGTGGATTATTTTTGATTGGATAGATTAAAATTATGTTAAACAACAACAAAAAAATCAGAAGAGGGTGGCCAGCATAGATAGATGGGATGGGTTGAGGGAAGCTGAGGGTTGGGATGTGGAAGTGGGAGTGGAGATGCTGGGTGTGGGATAGAATTACGGTCAAAGATTAAAGTACAAAAATAAAGTCAAAATAAAAATAAACTAAAAGAACATTTGAATGACACTGAGGGGGCAGTGTTGTTACAGCTAATGAGGCTGGTGCCGCGCAGGTGTTTGTACACATACATGTACACACGTTCTCATTCAAATGCACACGTTGACATACACACACATGTAAATTGTGCCATAAATGCACTCAAACATATTCAGTTGGCCTTGCTGTTATGATTTTAGTTATCCTTGATGTCTTTTGCATTTTTATTTTCTGTTTTCTTTTGTTTTTTTATTTTGTTGGTTGTTGGTATATTGGGGGACGGAAACTGGTGGCCTGGCGGTTGGGAGCAGGGGCTGGTGGTTGATAGGTCGCTGGTTCGGGTCACCTTTTTTGACCTTGTGGGATATCTGTTGACGTGCCCTTGAGCAGAGCGTTGACAAATCTTTGCTCCGATCTGGATGGGAGTCTGTAAGATGACTGATTGTGATGTGGAGCGGCTTCACTGCAAGTAGATTGTATGTTTTAATATTCAAAAAATATATACAGTATCATCAAAAAGTTTGGACACACCTACTCATTCCAGGGTTTTTCTTTATTTTTACTATTTTCTACATTGTAGAATAATAGTGAAGACATCAAAACTAGGAAATAACACATATGGAATTATGTAGTAACCAAAAAAGTGTTAAACAAATCAAAATATATTTGATATATGAGATTCTTCAAAGTAGCCACCCTTTGCTTTGATGACAGCTTTGCACACTCTTGGCATTCTCTCAACCAATTTCATGAGGTCGTCACCTGGAATGCATTTCAATTAACAGGTGTGCCTTGTGAAAAGTTCATTTGTGGAATTTATTTCCTTCCTTAATGCATTTGAGCCAATCAGTTGTGTTGTGACAAGGTAGGGGTGGTATACAGACGATTAACCTATTTGGTGAAAGACCAATTCCATATTATGGCAAGAACAGCTCAAATAAGCAAAGAGAAATGACAGTAAATCATTACTTTAATACATGAAGGTCAGTCAAAACATTATTCAAGTGCAGTCACAAAAAACATCAAGTGCTATGATGAAACTGGCTCTTATGAGGACCACCACAAGAAAAAGCAGGTTTGTCCAAACTTTTGACTGGTACTGTATATATAAAAAATGGTCTGGGGCTGTTTTTCATGGTTCGGGCTAGTCCCCTTAGTTCCAGTGAAGGGAAATCTTAATGCTTCAGCTTACAATGCCATTCTAGACGATTCTGTGCTTCCAACTTTGTGGCATCAGTTTTGGGAAGGCCCTTTCCTGTTTCAGCATGACATTGTGCCAGTGCACAAAGCTAGGTCCATACAGAATTGTTTTGTCAAGATTGGTGTGAAAGAACTTAACTAGCCTGCACAGAGCCCTGACCTCAACCCCATCGAACACCTTTGGGATAAATTGGAATGCCGACTGTGAGCCACGCCTAATCACCCAACATCAGTGCCCGACCTCACTAATGCTCTTTTGGATGAATGGAAGCAGTAATGTTCCAACTTCTAGTGGAAACCTTCCCAGAAGAGTGTAGGCTGTTATGGCAGCAAATGGGGACCAACTCCATATTAATTTTGTCAAAACATGATCTCTTGGGTGTCACTGTCTATCAGCTCTCTTCTCGTATTACCCCATGTACTCTATCTTACTACATTCTTTCATTTTATTTATTTTAGAAACAAATCTGCTTTTTGTCTTCTAAATTAATGGATTGGTTGTGTATCTGGCAGTCTCAATGAGGCTTAGGGGCTGCGTGTCTGTTACAAGTGATATTTCTGTTGGTTAGTGTTTGTGAGTATGTGTGGAAGTGTGAGATTTGTTACTGATGTGACTGATGCACACACACACACACACACACACAAACACACACACACAAAAGATTGGCTGCCCTAGAAATTCCCAGGTCTTAAGCGCACCCGTTATGAACCAACAGACACAGGAGACAGAATACACACACAAACACACACCACAGCACATACAATAGCCGTGGTGTTCTCCAGTTCTCTTCTGGCATAACATGAAGAGGGTATCCTAATGACCTCACTGTCTTCATATGCCCCCAAAATTTGTGCCGCCACAAAGGAACCCTTCAAAGTGTCACCGCTGGCATGGACACGCTATGCCCCAGCTTTGAATGTGACACATTGGGTCTGCCCTGCTGTTGATAGACCCTAAACCCAGATGTAGAGGATCAGTCGAACTAGGCCTTTGTGAGTGGCCATTATTGAGGAAACTGGTGAGAATATCAGTCCCAATTTGGGGGGCCTCAGAGGCTGGTAATGACGCTATGGGTCAGGATAAAGGGTGTAGCAGTGTTCTGCTGCAATATATGGTGATGTATGGGTGACAGATCGGGGTTATAGAGAGAGCATTAGAAAACACATTCACACAACCACAGATGTCACACAAAGGTTTACATTCAGTGATCCGGAACATCTCACTCACCCAAGCACACACATGCCTACACACACACACACACACACACACACACACACACACACGCACACGCACACACACACACACACACACACACACACACACACACACACACACACACACACACACACACACACACAAAGAAGAGACACAAGCCTGCTGATGCTCCACTGACCAGCAGACAGGGACCTTTAAAATGATTCCTTTGTACTCTGCGGAGTTGAGGAATTTTGGGGGGAAATAGTGGGACAGTGGTCCTCCTTTGTCATTAGACATGCACAGAAACAAACACACAGTGGCTTACTCAGAGACGTTAAACAGTTCATAACTGTACATTCGTGGCCAAAAGTTTTGAGAATGACACAAATGTTAATGTTCACAAAGTCTGCTGCCTCAGTTTGTATGATGTCAATTTGCATATACTCCAGAATGTTATAAAGAGTGATCAGATGAATTGCAATTAATTGCAAAGTCCCTCTTTGCCATGCAAATGAACTGAATCCCCCAAAAACATTTCCACTGCATTTCAGCCCTGCCACAAAATTACCAGCTGACATCATGTCAGTGATTCTCTCGTGAACACAGTTGTGAGCGTTGACGAGGACAAGGCTGGAGATCACTCTGTCATGCTGATTGAATTCGAATAACAGACTGGAAGCTTCAAAAGGAGGGTGGAGGGTGCTTGGAATCATTGCTCTTCCTCTGTCAATCATGGTTACCTGCAAGGAAACACATGCCATCATCATTGTTTTGCACAAAAAGGGCTTCACAGGCAAGGATATTGCTGCCAGTAAGATTGCACCTAAATCAACCATTTATCGGATCATCAAGTACTCCAAGGAGAGCGGTTCAATTGTTGTGAAAAAGGCTCAGGGCGCCCAAGAAATTTCAGCAAGCGCCAGGACCGTCTCCTAGAGTTGATTCAGCTGCGGGATTGGGGCACAACCAGTACAGAGCTTGCTCAGGAATGGCAGCAGGCAGTGTGAGTGCATCTGCACGCACAGTGAAGAGAAGACTTTTGGAGTATGGCCTTGTGTCAAGAAGGGCAGCAAAGAAGCCACTTCTCTCCAGAAAAAAAGCAGGGACAGACTGATATTCTGCAAAAGGTACAGGGATTGGACTGCTAAGGACTTGGGTAAAGTCATTTTCTCTGATGAATCCCCTGAAACCACACAAATTGTGACAAACTCCAAGCATTGATTATGCAAGAATTGACCACATGCCAGGCCGCATTGCAGAGGTCTTGAAAAAGAAGGTTCAACACTGCAAATATTGACTCTCTGCATCAACTTCATGTAATTGTCAATAAAAGCCTTTGACACTTATCAAATGCTTGTAATTATACTTCAGTATTCCATAGTAACATCTGACAAAAATATATAAATATTTGAAGCTGCAAACTTTGTGAAAATTATAATATTTGTGTAATTCTCAAAACGTTTGGCCACGACTGTACATCTCAGATCTGGGTCAAATTAATGTCTCAATGATGAAAGATATTTTCAAATACTTAATATGTACTTGATTTAGTTAAATGAAACCAATGGAATCGTCCCAAATGTGAATGGCAAACAAGTAGAATCAAGTGCTTGCCTCGGAACTATTGAAGAAAATCAATGATGAAGCTGGTAATGCCTTGCCCATATCAAATAAATTATATAAATAATGAATCAATATTGCCACTCTGCCCCAGCCCCATCTAGCTACCATCCATATCAGCATCCATACAATGTTAATCTCCATTCCCGTATAGAGAGTGTGGTGGTAGCTATCTAGCCACCTCACCTCTCCAAATGAGGCCGACAGACAGATACAGCCCGTGGAAGTGTCTGGGGATAGGGTTACTGATAGGCTCCTCTTTGTTTTTCACTCCCCTCCTCCTCCCTCCTTTCCAATCTCTCCTTCACACCTCCCCCTGTCCTCCTATCCTACCAACCTCTTTCCTGGAGTCTGTGTTAATCTCGGCATTCCTCCTCCCTTAGTATACCCCCTCTAGGAGTTTTTGCGCACATACATACAGCTATTGTCTTCAGCATTCCATCATTATTTCTCCCTTGATGGACTGTTGGCCTCATTGGGAAGGAGAGGCGAGGTATTTTATTGAATAAAGTTTCGTGCCATTTAAGAATTCCCATATCTGTTCATTGTACTATATTGTAGGTAGATACAAGAATTCATAGACGAATCAGGACATGATTTCCAATATTTATTTAGTAAATTCACATTGGATATGACCAAGCTACACCTAAATAAGTACACAGCGAGGCTTGAGAGAAGGTAGCAAACTCTCTTATCAACAAAGAGAATCTGTGGCTTTGGCAATTAAAATGTAATTTTACTTCATTTATATTTTAGTCTACCTTTTCCTCACCATGTGAGCACTGAGGTAGGTAGCTGCATCAACATTTTTAGACTTCTTGATGTTTTTGGGGAGGAGGCGGGATGCCAAGTGAAACTACCTATCTGTGGGGGCACTAACACAGAAACAACAAAATCCTGGGAGGGTTAGAAGGGTTAGAAGATGGATGGAATAATTTATGGAGAACATGTGCTTACAGAGGGGGAATATTTTTCCCATTTCCCCTCTCTTTTATAAACTATTATATTTACACCCCAGAGAAACGAGGTAACATTTTTCTGAGGTCGGATAGAGTTCAATATGTCAGTGAGAGGCATGTCTGGATTCTTTAAAGTGGCTTTTTAAGGCATGGTTCTTTGCTGCTCTACCGTAGGTGTAGGGAACTTCATCAATGCTGGATGTAGGCCAACAGTCATGTGACAGTGAAATTTGGCAGGTTTTTGGCAACAGTGTATGGAAACACAGCCTGGCAGGTAGAGAGTAAGAAGTTTGACTCCATTTAAATAGCAACATTTACATTTGTGTATTATAATTATGATGGATGCCTGCACACACACAGACACACACCCTCCGGCTGACCATTATGCAGGCTTGTGCACTCTACTCCCAGAGCCCATATGTTCAAGTCACCTGTTCTGTGACACACACGCATAAACATTTAACAGATGTGTACACAATAATGCAGTCACGCTCACGTGCATCTCTACGACATTTAGTTCTCTCCATGATCATTGAACCTGAGTCTGTTTTGAAGTATTGTCCTTTGCTTATTTGACAATTGTTGATTCAAGACATAAAACTCAAGGTAGAGGGATATTGAGAAAGAGAGGCAGTGAGAGTTAGAGAATAACTCAGAGATCGGCAGATAGTCAGTCAGAGAAAGAGAGGTCAGTGAGGTTAAACCCATGAAAACATGAAACTCATGTAAGGTTGTGGGCCTCTGTGGTTGATCATACTGATAGAGTGGAGAGAGAGACCAAAAGAGAGGATGAGAGGAAGAGAAAGCAATAGTGAGAATGGAGACAGACAGAGAGGGAGAGACAGAGAGAAAAAGAGAAAAACATGAAACCCAAAGGGTGATGTAACTGACTTATTCTGAGGTTGATGGGATTAAATCACTATGTGGATAGAAGTGACAAGCACTGACTCTGGTATTGGCTGAAGATAATTATCCCATATTGGGCCTTCACAGCCCCAGGATGTGACCAGCTAGCCTTAGAAGCTTCTAGGGCTGGACTCCCCACATCAGAAATAGTGATTTAATCCATCTGGACCTGGAGGCACAGACCTTGAGGTCATTCGGGGGAGCAGGTTACTTAGATGGCATGAGGGGGTGATTAACTCTTTTGACTCCATGACTGGGGTATGCATGGCTCAATTCAGCATGGAGTGTTGTGTTAGAATTTCGGTTTTAATTTTATATTGTCATTTTTTATGTTCCATACCAATTGTTTCCATTGAAGTTACCTTGAATACTATGTTTGTGCCTTATCACTCTAGGAAGACTGTCTACCTCTACGCCACAACATAATCTCACACTCAATTTGTGAAAATATGTACAAAAGCTATTTCAGCAGATTTTGTGCGTTTTTGTGCGTCTTCATTCACAGGAAAATATTTTTTGGGGGGGCAAACTTCGGAAAGTTATTAGAACAATGAATGATGGGCAATGGAGTTCTACATTGACTTTTTCCGTCTCCCACATTTATTTATATAAAACAACAAATGTTTTTTAACAACCCAATATTGTTAATCAACAAGGTTGTCACCTAAATAATTATAATATAATAGTAGCATTACGTTGTTTTTTGAGGGGGTTTTCACTTAATAAGTTGGGCTACTGGTGGTAGTCAAGAAGGCCCTTTTTTCCTGAAGGCAACAGTAGGCTGACACAATTTTCTTCATAATGCATTTCATATTTCGTGGAGCCTACATTACACCATTTTCTTCATAATGCATGTAATAAAACAAGGCTCCACTTTTTTGTGGACATTGCACAATTTCTTTCATAATGCATTTTACACAAGGCTATGTTGAATTATTTGAGGGTTGCCAGATTGGATAACAAATACTGATAAATATTTTAAAAAATGCTATCGATAAAGGTATTTGATTGTGGAATGGTGATACATTTTTACGATTGGAAATTATTATACACACCATAATACACACACACACAAACACTTACACACACTCACCTTGTTTGTGCTCATGTTATAGCTAACTCTTGACTTTAAAACATTTTTAATATTTGTATATAGTTGTCATGTATTCATTATCTTTAACTAGTTAAATGTTTGTAGTTTGCATGTTTCAGTAAGGATTAACATGGTCAAATAGTCATAAATCTCTGCTTCATTTAGCTTTTGGTGTATTTGACGTTTCCACTGAAGAAAGCAATAAGAAATGGACACTGCCTGTGTAGTAGAAATTGTTCTGTGTATATAAATGGTGAGAAATGATCAGTCTAAAGCCATTCGGCTATGGGTTTCACAGTCCTATAACAATGATACAAGTTATATCACCTTAAAAATGTTTTATTTACAACCTGTGTTACACCCTGATCTGTTTCACCTGTCCTTGTGGTTATCTCCACCCCCTCCAAGTGTCACCCATCTTCCCAATTGTCCCCTGTGTATTTATACTGGTGTTTTCTGTTTGTCCGTTGCCAAATCATCTAGTTTGTTTAATCAATCAGCGTTTTTGTTCTCAGCTCCTGCTTTTCCCAGTCTCTCATTTTCTCGCCCTCCTGGTTATGACCCTTGCCTGTCCTGACTCTGAGCCCGCCTGCCAGACCACTCTGCCTGCCCCTGTCCCTGAGCCTGCCTGCCGACCAGTACCTTTGCCCCACCTCTGGATTGTTGACCTCTGCCTACCCTGAGACTGCCGTCCGGTACCGTTGCCCCACCTCTGGTTTACTGACTCCTGCCTGCCTTAACCTGTATAGTCCCTGCCCCTGTTGGAATATTAAACCATTGTCAATTCGACTTGTCTGCATCTGGGTCTTACCTTGATTCTTGATACTATGGGGGTATAAGATTTATGAATAGTGGCATAGGAGAGTGTGAAATTAATGAAATACCCTAACCCTAAGCTATGTTCAATGTCTTCACCAATTTCCAGTTTGAAATGGCCAGTCTGAAGCCATTTGGCTTTGGGTTTCACAGTGCTATAATAATACATGTTATATTACCTATATTACCAGTTATGCAGAGTGGAACAGGGAAACCCAAGAGCAGACTCAGACGAGGAGACAGGGAAGAAGTAGCCAAGGTATTTATTGAAACACAGGAAGAAGATGGAGTGCAGGCAATGGGAATCTCGGGCGGGTTGCAGGAATCTAGGTGCGGAGGCTAAGCAGGTCCGGAGGGGAATCCAAGGGAGCAGTTGAGTGGGGAATCCAGGGCAAAGTAGCAGGATGAGGATGCGTGGGACTGGAGACAGGGACCAGAGTGAAGGCGGGCAGAACTGTAGCGGAGAGGAAAACCATGTCAGGCAAGGAAAACAGGCAGAACAGGATCTAAATAGTAACAAATGGCTCGAAACGTAGACTGACTGAGCAGAGATTATGATCTGGCAGTGTGGATGTGGAAGGACTGAGTAGAGTAGAGTAGAGGTCTGATTATGGAACAGGTTGCAGCTGGTGGGGATCTGCTCTGCTCTGACTCCAGCACACCTGTCTCCGCCCACACAATCACACACACAGTGGGAGAGGGAGAAGAGAGGGAGAGAGCACTGGGGGAGTGGCGGCAGGTCAAGGAGACACAGGATGAGCAGCAGAGGGCATGGCAGGAGCATATGTAAATGTACAACCTATGGGGTATAAGATGTTGAATGTAGTGCCATAGGAGAGTCCGAAATGAATGAAATACCCTAACGCTAAGCTATGTTCAATGTCAGCAGCAATTGGGTTATGGGTTTCACAGCCCAATGACAATGACACAAGTTAAATCACCTTTAAAAAATCTATATCTTTTCAACATCTGGGGTATAACATGGGCAAAGTGGTAGAGGCGAGTTTGACATATAACCACTAACTTGAGTTCAGTCATCCCCAATGAGAACCAAGCTTCGTCCTTCTTGACTGGGAAAGGCCTCGATTCTAAGTCATAGAAAATACTACATCCATCTCATTAAATCAGAACAGGATGGATCAACAGTGATTCATATTACTGGTTTGCATTCTAGAAAAAGGATAGTTGTGTTTTGCTGTATAACACATTTACATTATTTGTCTGCTCACACGGGCTCCCGAGTGGCGCAGTGGTCTACAGTCCCTAGTTTGAATCCAGGCTGTATCACATCTGGCTGTGATTCGGAGTTCCATATGGCGGCGCACAATTGGCCCAGCGTTTGGCTGGGGTAGGCCATCATTGTAAATAAGAATTTGTTCTTAACTGATTTGCCTAGTTAAATAAAGGTTAAATAAAAAATATGATGTCGATCATTGTCAGATTGTTAGATATATAAGCTTCAGTAACAAAAGTACACCATGGTTGTAATAAAAGGTAGTTTGTAAATGTGTAGAATGTGCTTGTTTTGTGTCCACACTGGCAAGATAACCTATGTAAATTAGATAGTCACAGCAGCATTCAGCTCCATTCATTCCATTCAGCTCCAGAAAACTTAAGGCTTAATCACACCTGTAGTGACCACTTCTGTCACTCCCATTGTTGCTTATCCATTGTTCACTAGATGTATCAATGTAATTACACCCAACACAATCTTGAAAAACAGAAAGCTTCCCACCACTAGATCACATAACTAGACATGAGCTGGACGTGATTCCAATGCTGCCACCAATGTTGTGGAAGAAAGTGAAAGCTGCAACAGGGCCTCTAACCAGGGCTCATACATGGAGAAGTGAGCTCTAACGGCCGTTGCCATGAAAGCCTAGTAGGACTCTGGGCTCTGCCTACAATGCAGGCATATGCAGCGTAGCCTAGTGGTTAGAGCATTGGACTAGTAACCGGAAGGTTGCAAGTTCAAACCCCTGGGCTGACAAGATACAAATCTGTCATTCTGCCCCTGAACAGGCAGTTAACCCACTGTTCTTAGGCCGCCATTGAAAATAAAAATGTGTTCTTAACTGACTTGCCTAGTTAAATAAAGGTAAAATAAAAAAATATTTAAATAAATAGCATAAGTATATAAAATGATGGACACGACCATAAAAACCATCATGAAACCGCCTTGGAAGTGTCATAAATGGAAGCCAACATATTACATTCTTCTGTTTCCCCACATGTATTG
The DNA here is from genome assembly GCF_002021735.2 of Oncorhynchus kisutch. Lineage (NCBI taxonomy): Eukaryota > Metazoa > Chordata > Actinopteri > Salmoniformes > Salmonidae > Oncorhynchus > Oncorhynchus kisutch. Next base: position 8,651,864 of record NC_034194.2, read on the forward strand.
ATGAATTAATTTCCCCTCATGAAAATGTATCCCCATTCCCCAATCAAATACCTTCATTGATACCACAAAAAAACAGACGACTACAGCTTTTTACTGCAATCTGGCAACCCTCATAAAATCTGACATAGCACCGGTATCCCAAAGTGTTAAGCATAGAAAACAGCATCGTCATAAACAAAAATGTTTTTCCTCTGAATGAAGTCGCACAACAGTGTATGTATTTTCCTACGAATTAAGTTGCACAAAACACACAAAATCTGCTGAAATACTTTTTCTACATATTTGCACGAATTGAGTGTGAGATTGTGTTGCTACGGTATACTGCATGGTCTAGTCCTGAAGCATTTGTAAAGAGGATAGACCCTATCTCAACGAGAGGCTAAAAATAGTGCAGCCTAATCCACTCCCTGCTTGTCCACTCACCTCATCTGACACATCACCACTCGCCCCTCACCATCCCTGTCTCCATCCAACTCTTTCTCTCTCTCTCCCCCTTTTCATACATACAGTATCCATCCCCCAACACTTTTCTGCACTGAATTCTCAATTACAATGGCAATGTTGAGAGTAATTAAAGGGAAACACTGGGCGATGAAGAGCTTAATTAGGTCATTGAGGCAGTACATCTAATTTGGGACTAAATATAAAGAGTCCACATGTGTTTTTTATTGACGGTATGTCCTCTTGACTTCCAAATGCACTTACTAATTTAATGTATGTGATTCACCGTTTATTGTTTGGTAGTGGATTCAAATGATGCCCTCTCCTACACAAATACTATTTTCACTTAAGAGGTAGCCTCAGAATTCATGGCATGTTGCTCTGAGCTAGACACAGATTGCAACTCTTGCACGTATATTTAGACAGCTGTAGAAGCCAAGCCTCGCAAGCTGTCTCTCTCTCTCTCTCTCTCTCTCTCTCTCTCTCTCTCTCTCTCTCTCTCTCTCTCTCTCTCTCTCTCTCTCTCTCTCTCTGCCTGAGTAAAAATTAAGTATTTTGGAAATTGTGTGTGAAGACAGAATCACTGCATTGGACATGGAAGTGTGTCTGTGGGGTGGGGGGGCACTCTCGCAATGCGAAAATACATTTGTGCAATTCATGGCCACTTTAGTGCATGACACAGAATGTTGAGAGTGGGAGGGTGAGACTCCTTCGGCACTACGGTAGCACCTAGTGAGAGAGACCAAAGGATAATAAGGGTGGTGAAATAAGGCACGTAAAAGAGATCCTTTTTTCAAAAGTTTAATAAGGTAAAACCATGTAAAAACCTTACAAAACACCCATCATCAATCAATATTCTCCTATAGTGTCTTCATCTGTGGCATTCTATCTAGCTCCCAATTCGTTCCTTCCCACTTTGGTTGAATCAATGTTGTTTTAACGTCATTTCAACCAGAAAAACTCTATGCGACGACGTTGAATCAACATGGAAAAATTATTGGATTTGGAAAAAGTAATCAACTTTAGGGAATTAAATATTTGTTTAACCTGAATCCAATGACATATTGAAATGTTTTGGGAAACCAACATGAAATCAACAACTGACAACTCTGACAACTGACAACTCAACCAAATGTAAATCACAACTATGCATTAAACTAATGTCTATGCCCAGTGGGTCAACACTTTAAAAACCTGTTAGAGATAGGGGGCAGTATTTCCCCTTTGGATGAATTGCGTGCCCATAGTGAACTGCATCAAAATCTGTCCTAAATTGCTAATATATGCATATTATTATTAACATTGGATAGAAAACACTCTGAAGTTTCTAAACCCGTTTGAATTATGTCTGTGAGTATAACAGAACTCACAGGGCAGGCAATCTTCCAAACTAGTTTTGAAATCCTGAAAGTTGGGGCAACTTTGACGTCATCGCCCCCTCCCTTCCCAACAAGTTATGGATCTGGAAACAGTTCCTACGTCTTCCACTAGATGTCCTCATTCAGTAGAAAGTGTAATGGAGCATTTGCTGTGAACTTTGACCTAATGGGAAGGAAAGTACTAAGTGTCGCAAAAGATTCCCTTGTGCTTGAAGGCGCGTATGCGTTCGAGTGCTTCGTCTGTTCCAATCAGCCCCAGATGAACATGGATGGCCCGGTTGGAATGCTATTCGATCTGTATGATCATAACATCCTGAAGATTGATTCTGCACTTAGTTTGACCAGTTTCGTCGACCTGTAATATGTCATTTGGAAGTTTTGATGCAAAGTTATCCTGGACCAGAAGTCATTTTTTGGGTATTTGAGCTGAAAGTGGTAGCAAATGCTGCTACATGGACACTAGAATTGAACATTATGAAACAAAACAATTTATTGTTGAACTAGGACTACTTGCACTACATTCTGATGGAAGATCATCAAAGGTAAGGGAATATTTATGTTGTAATTTTGTATTTCTGTTGACTCCAACATAGCGGAGAAATATTGTTACGTCTGAACGCCGTCTCATATTATTGCAATGTTAGGCTTTTTCCGTAACGTTAAAAAAAATGTGACACAGCGGTTGCATTAAGAACCAGTGTATCTTTCAAATTATATGTAGAACATGTATCTTTAGTCAAAGTTTATGATGAGTATTTCTGTTATCTGGCGTAGCTTTCTATAATTCCTCCGGACATTTTGGAGAATTTTCTGAACATGGCGTCAATGTAAACCGAGATTTATGGATATAAAATGCATATTATCGAACAAAAGATAACTGTACTGTGTAACATGTCATATCATGTCATATCATGTCATAACATCATAACATCATATCATGTCATAACATCATCTGATGAAGATTTTCAAGAGCCAACAGCGAGTGGCGAGTGCGCTCCACCTTGGTTTTTCATATTGGAAATGTAACCCAAGTCAACATCCAAAAGCAAAATTTAGAAAAAATGATTTTTTTTTTTGTTATCAAAAAAACCCTTAAAAAAGTGCTTTCTGGACCGTTTTTCGAAATTCTTTCGATTTTTTGGTCAATTACACATGTGTAAGAACTGTATGAATATACTTTTGTCCAATTTTATTATCATTATTTTTTTATTTATTTTTTACTTGCGCATAAGGAATATGTTTTGTCCATTTGCAATATGATTTCATAGGAAGTCAAAAGTCAAAAGTCAAAAATGTCAAAATTTTGTACAAAACTTCACACACCCTTAAAAGAGTGCTTTCTGGACCGTTTTTCGAATCTTTTTCGAATTTTGTGTCAATTACACACGTATAAGAACAACATACTTTAGTCAAGAGATCAACATCAACATGTTCAACATACTTTAGTCGTATTTTATTATCAGATTTTTTTTTTTTACTTGTGCATAAGGCATATGTTTTGTCCATTTGCAAGATGATTTCATAGGAAGTCAAAAGTCGAAAATGTGAACTTAAAAAAAAAAACATCACCCTCGTAAAAAAGTGCTTTCTGGACCGTTTTTCGAAATTGTTTCGATTTTCTGTCAATTAATCATGTGTAATAACTGTATGAATATACTTTTGTAAAATTGTATTATCATCATTTTTTTAAACTTGTGCATAAGGCACATGTTTTGTCCATTTGCAATATGATTTCATAGGAAGTCAAAAGTCAAAGTCCATTTTTCTTTGGCCAAATAACATAAGAAATTTGACGTGCTCAAAAATCCTGCAGAAATGCTAAATGGACTGGCCTGATGAACACAGGCAGTGCAGTGATAGTTGTTCCTTTCCATCACTTGTTGTGTTGATTTCATCGTGTCCATTTGGTGATGTTTTTTCACTATAGAATCATATTGCAAATGCACGTGCATTTTGCATGGTCAAAATCCTGCAGAAATGCAACATTGACTGGCCTGATTAACACAGGATGGTCGGGGATTGATAGTGGGTCTTCTCCATCGCTCGTTGTGTTGATTTCATTATGTCCATTTGTTTATGTTTTCTCACTTTTGCATTTGCAATATGGTTCAATGGGCATTTACCATCACGAATTTGTCATGCTATAAAACCCTGCAGGAATGCGAAATTGACTGGCCCGATGAACTCGGGATGGCTGGGCAGTGAATGTCACTTTGGTGATGGTACCTCACTGTTTAAACATATTGCAAATGGACAAGAGTCACCAGCAAGTCACCGTCCATCAGTCAATTAGATATCATTCTGACACCAAACTGATACAAACTGACACCAAACCCACTTTTTCCAACTCGTTTAGTAGCCAACTATCACATACTTCAGAGCTGGCCCAAAATTCACAACGCCTTTGGTTCAAACCATAAAAAAAACATAAAACACATAGTTACGTCCTAGCTGCGGGTCCATTTCTTATGTTATGTGTAGGCCTAGCTGAGGCGACCCTGAATCCCAAGTTTCGGCTCGATAGGTCATTTGGTGTCCGAGCAAAACCCTAATTGGTGCTGAAAATCCACTTTTTTCCATGACTTGCTACGGGGTCCTTGAATGAGCTATCGGACAGAAACGTTGGGGTCTGTCTATATGGGCCGAGACGGTCGCAATGCACCTAGTCTTGCGACTCGGGGACATTTCTAAATGTCGTAATTTTCGTGATGCAAAAATGAATTGAAGTCATTGCAATTGTACGAGGCTGTTTCTCGGTCCGAGAACCTTCTAGAGCCACCTAACTCACCACGCACTATCAACCTGAGGTCTAGAACAGGTTTCTAAAGTTTCGGAACTCTAGGTCTGACGGTTCTTTAATAGTTCCAACAAGGTTAACTAATGCAGGCAGTGTATGTCTCTAAGCACCCCAATGGGTCCCTCCTTCCAAGCTGTGTGTGATTTAGTTTTCCTTTAAAATTTTATGGGAAAAATGACTGATTTACAGTTCATGGGGGTTGCCTAATCACATATATGAAGTTTTGGACAGATCTGACTTTTTTAACCCTTCGAAACAGCCCCTGAGACACCAATTATGGCACTTCCGGTTGGCACAGGAAGCTATAAGTCAACACACGTCCTCATTGGGGTATGTTTTTACAGAATCCTGAGTTTTAAGTCTTTACATTAAGAACTGACTGATTTAGACAGGGTTGAATGCAATATCGCCATCAAACTGCAGGCAGGGTATGGGTATACACTTTTAGGGTGATTTTAACCACTTCCGGTTGGTCCAGGAAGCTTAGAATCAACACAGGTAGACCTCATAGTGGCCTGATTGACTGGTACCGAAGACAGGTTTATAAGGCATTCATAACCCATATAGGCTTCAGGTTGAATTTAGGAGTGCAGGCAATGTATTCCTATGGGGAGAGAAGTCAATGCAAACTGTTTGATGTAAACACCGTCTTTGAACTATTAAGGGTTAATGCCACACGATCAAGGTTAGGCTTGCATGGATCGGGAGGACCTTAGGAACGTACCTGAGGTCGAATTGTGCTTCTCACCTAACGGTTCTCTCACTGTCACCCAAAAACAAATGACATTGTGTGGCAGGCTTCCTTTTGGGCCTACTATTCTAATGGTCGCTGCGCTTAGACCGAGCGAGCTACGGTCAAGCGGGATATCTCGTTGTACTCGGCACGGCCTAGGGATTATGGTAATGCCATTGCCTGCTCTCTGTGTCTTTAAGCACCGCACTTTGTCACTCCATCCTTCCTGTGTGTGTGTGAGGGAGCTTTTCTTTGAGATCTTTTGGGAGAAATGACTGATTTACAGTTCAGGAGGGTTATCTAGTCACACATATGAAGTTTTGGAGAGATGTGACTTTTTTAACCCTTCGAAAAGGACAGTGTGACCCAATTAAAGGCACTTCCGGTTGGCACAGGAAGCTATAGGTAAACACATGTCTTGACTTAGGTAGCCTCTTACAGAATCCTGAGTTTTAAGTCTGTAAGTTAAGAATTGACTGATCTACACAGGGTTGAATGCAGTCATTTTCACATTTGCAGGTTATGTACATCAAAATACCTTTTGGGTGAATTTAACCACTTCCGGTTGCTCCAGGAAGCTTAGAATCGACACAGGTAGACCTCATAGTGGCCTGATGGATTGGCATTGAAGACAGATTCATAAGGCATTATTAACCCACATAGGCTCCAAGTTGAATTTAGGGGAGCAGGCAATGTATTCCTATGGGGAGAGATGTCATTGTAATCTGTGAGATCAAAAAACCCTGTTTTACTGTTAAGGGTTAATGCCACACGGTCAAGGTTAGGCTTGCACAGATCGGGAGGACCTTAGGAACATTCCTGTGGTTGAATTGTCCTTCTAAACCTAACGGTTCCACCGCTGTCACCCAGAAGCAAATGACGTTGTGGTGCAGGCTTCATTTTGGGCCTACTTTTCTAATGGTCGCTGCGCTTAGACCGAGCGAGCTACGGTCAAGCGGGATATCTTGTTGAACTCGGCACGGCCTAGGGATTATGGTAATACCATTGCCTGCTCTCTGTGTCTTTAAGCACCGCACTTTATCTCTCCATCCTTGCTGTGTGTGTGTGAGAGATTTTCTTTGACATCTGTTGGGAGAAATGACTGATTTACAGTTCATGAGGGTTACCTAGTCACACATATGAAGTTTTGGAAAGATGTGTCTTTTTTAACCCTTCAAAGCAGACAGTGTGACCCAATTAAAGGCACTTCCGGTTGGCACAGGAAGCTATAAATAAACTCATATCCTGATTGGCGTATGCCTTCACAGAATCCTGAGTTTTAAGTCTTTACGTTAAGAACTGAGTTATTTACGGAGGGTTTAGTGAGTGTGTGTTATTTCAGAAAATCATATTAAATATTGTGGTCGTTAGAGCGGCCGGGTACGCGTGTAGCTCATCTAATGTATGCCTACTCTTTCCTAGTATCGCTCCCTTTGTAGCTCCCTTTGTATCCAATGACACCCGAGGGCCTCGTTGAGCTACCTCGATGTGCTTCCCGTCGCTGATTCTGCCACAGTTCCTTCTGCACATCCTGCCTCTGAATGGGTTATTGGTCATGAACCGGGTTCTCTTTCTGTAGTTGGTGCCGTATCGACAGTAATCGAGTCTAACAGCCCTGGTGTCTGTACAAGACATCTTGAACCCCTTGCTCTTGGCCTGTGTGACGTTCTGACATGTTTTCTTCCCTTCACCACCATTCATCATCTTAACAAAGACACTCCACGGGTGATTCTCGATGTCTTCGTAAAGTCTGTGCGAAACCCATCTCTTCCAGAGCATACTGGAGTCTGGGTTTTCCACAAAGTACTGCATGGCAGGGTTGATGGCATTATGATGTCTATAGTCCTTTCCACCAGAGAGTCTGTGAGCTCCAGGTCCCTGGGGGTATTGGCATTGGTCCTGGCAGAGCTGTAGTTTTCACAAGGTGGTCCGGCTACTATAACGTCGGGAGCTGGCCCTTGTGCCACTCTGTGACAGGGTCCCACTTTCGTATGTCTACAACGATATCGGCACCGTGTCGACCGTCGATGTCAAGACGTCGCACGGTCCAGCCTGCTTCAACGAAGGGCTTGCAGATACTGCCTGTGCCGTCGAAGAGACTCAGGAGCATTTTCTGCTCGGCCGTTTCCATTGTCACCTGCCCAGACTCGGTTAACTGTGACTTTCTTTCAAATTAACAGATTTGTTAATCGGACAAAGTCCACGTGTGATGAGAATGGCCATGGCCTTGCTCATCCTAACATATCTGCTAACAGCTCTGTGTTTCTCGACCTGTATGGGTAGCAGGAGACGCAATCATATATTGGTCACGAGCAATTTACGCAACTGCGGTAAGGATGTGGAGTACTGCACCGCAACGTACGACCCGCCATTTGCTCTTGTTGGGTGCACAGACACCGGCGTGGAACTATGTCTGTACAGGTGTCCTCTGGGGAAACCATCCCTGCATTACAAGGCCACAGCGGGAAGACGATGTGCCTCGGTGTGCCCGAGAGGCTATTTCCTGGGGCTGTATGGAGGTGAAGAGGCATGTAACCTGCACAGTGTCTATTGTCCAGAAGGTAAAAGTGTGATCCTACCCGGCACGTCCTGGTACAACACGGTTTGTGGAAATAGGGAACATTTTAAGGTGCAGGACCTCCTCACCAATGTAACAGTCCACCCAACTCCTTGATACACTCAAGGTGCTGACTGCAAGCTGGGTGCGCGACATACCTGGTGGCATGGTAAAAAAGCTGTGCAGAGACATGACCAGTTATGCACAACTCACAACTCTTGTATGTTCAATTTTGAACAAATGTTAGACGGCATGGGTTCGCCAGCTGAATCATTGTACTACAGGCTGAACAAGCTCTCCCTGTACCACACCTCTAAGCAACTGTATGACGCGGTGGTGAAACCGTTTGTTACTGGAAAAGATGTGGAACCTGACGTATCCATTCAGTTCCTAAACGCCAATCCTTTGTGGGTAGGGGACCACAACATATTGTTCATAGAGACCAGACTCACTATTCCCTTGGGCATGTCGGAAAGGTACATACCTAAAAGGCTATTTTGGTACAGGGGCAAGTCTGGGAGTAAGTGGGTGTTGTGGGCAAACCAACAGGGCCTTGTTTCGGCTCAGGCGCGATACAACATCACCAGAGGCCAGAACTGGATCACAATGGAATCTGTTGGCTTCTTTGTGGACATTTTGGATATCTCCTTGGTCGTAGAAAACTTCACCTGTGGTATCTTGGACTCAGTCTACGTCAAGGAGAACGTCTATGACAAGCATCAGAAAGTGCTAGGGTTACAAAAGGGTCTCAATGTCAACTGCCTGTGGAAACCGAAGCTGCACCAGTCCTGTAATTGCAACCATGCTCTGCTACACTACACCAACCCAGATGGTCATTGCTCGCCTACCTGCATCACGACCCCGTTCGCACAACTGTCACAAGGAGTCGATGGCAGCAATAACGACTGGACGCTAGAAATTACACACCAGGAGCCCGATGTCTCGATCAAGAACCAGGGCCGGGTTCTATATGGCTCGGCCCCACCTAAAACTGAACGCTTCTGTCTAGTCACAATGTATGTGTTCGCCCTCTCGTCTGGACCAGCACGAGACAACCCGTCCGCGCCTCTAGATGTGATGAGATGTGATGTCATACTCGTGGAGTTCGACATCCTGTTGGAAGACCTTCCCCAGGGACTCAATGATGAGTACTTGCCCATAGCCGTACGATCGTTATCGAAGTACAACAAGGTGAAAACGTCCGAGTTGTACATACCACTAGCGGCCGAGGAAACCCTGAAAACTATCATCCACCAGGGCTGGGGGGTTAAGATCGGTGTGAAGCTTAGCTTCTTACACTCCAGCCAACCTGACCCCTACCAGGAAGAGCTCGCTGCTGTACTTGACTGGATATTGACTTTGCAGTCCCAGCTGAACCGAGCTCCTTGGGTGATAGTCATCAACGTGAACATTGGGACCGTAAAGGCGTCGGACTTTGATATGATCAACAGCCTATACGGGTCAACGTTAGAGTTGATACCTGGGCTCTCAGCATACCAGGTCGCCGATGTCATACGGACCAAAAGGTACAATACCGACTACAATACCGAATACACAACTACGTACAGTTACTTTAAATGTAGTGACAAGGAGAGGTGCTCTAGACCTATAACCATATATGACGAAGATGACAACATCCTCTACCATGGCCCTGACGAGGACCCCATACCAGAGTGTCATGATGCGCCACTAACAGGCCAGAACTGCATTGTGTGCGGGGATGGAGACATAATTATCATCTGCCCGAACATCATGTCACCAGCGAACGTTGAGGACATGACAGGGGAAAGGCTGAAGTTTCAGCGGTACACCCCTCGTCATCAGTATGGCAAGGTCACACAATCGGACCATTTGGAGCCTGAGCAGGAGCAAGCAGAGACTGCGCTATGGGAGTTGGGTCTACTCGTGTCGTCACATATAGCCTTTCTGAACCTGGACACCATATCCGTGTTCACTCAGATGAAGACAGGGTGTGAGCAAGTGAGACTTGGTCGCAGGACCATAGGAGAGTACACCGTCGGTGACCCTTATGCAATCAGGTTACCCCGTGAGGAAGAGTACTCAGAGAGGACAGGCTTGTTGGTCTTTGAGGAGCTATGCAAGGTATCGAACAACCGTGCGGGGATAGTGGTGTCCGTGCCATCGAGCGACTACATCCCAGACACGGGCTGCAAGTTGCCGCGGTTCCTCAACAGACATGGCAAACCGGACCCTGGCGTCTTGGATGACAATAGGGTCCATTATTCTATGTGCGACCTCGCCGGAATCATATCGGAAATGGCCAAGTGGGGAGTGTGTAGATACTCCCTGGGATACCTTGACTACACCTTTGGTAACACCGAAGGAGTGCCGACCTTCACGGTGCTCTCAAACATAATCAACCTGAGCGCCACCAAGCTCCACCAAGCACCAAGCGCCACCAAACTCAACCTTCGGAGACGGAGCATACTCATACGCTCACGTGGATGGAGTGTACAAACTGGAAGGGTCAATGTTTTTCCAGCGCATCACCCAGGGGACACCTCTCACCAAAAGCTTTGTTCTGGTTCCCGACATGCCTAACCTGAGATTGGGCTTGTCCTCAGACATGAACGTAGGCGCTCCTTTACCCGTTAGTGAACTCATCATCCGTGACGCTATTGAGAGGGTCAAATTTATCCCGTACGGCGCACAGGTTATCAACTTGAATTACAAGGATACCGTAGCCTTCGTTGATCAGGACGGGGACAGGATTTGCATCCATTCGCATTCTACCGTTGTAAGGAGCAACGGTCTCCGGTTACCTTCATTCGGTATACAGAGTGAAGCAGACGAGAACCTTACAGAAGGCTGCGACCTCCACATTAGCGGGGCTGAGCATCGCGCCAGGCTACTGGTGTCAGTGCCCATCACCAGACAGTCCAGACAGGCTGTTCTCCAGAGTATAGTTCACTCGAGTCGCTGGCTCGGAACACCTTCACTGACGGGAGAGGAAGAAGACTGGCTGTCCAGAAAGCAAGTAATGACAAGTCGCATCACGCCGCCCTCTCTCCAAGGCCCAAGGGGCTTGGCGTCACTCATTGACACTATGCACTTGATATCGAAAATGGTGGAGTGCATCAGAGGCTCCAGTTCGTGCCTGGATCTGGGAGACTACGCTGATAACAATTGGCCCCAAGGGGGTACAGGTTATCCAATTGCAATCTCTAGCCATTTGGAATCGTCAGAGGAAATAGTTGTTAAAATGATAATCCGTGTTAACCACGGTGCGACACACGTTACAGTCCCATGTGAACTCGAACCGTTCTCTTTCGGATCGGAGAACCCCTCTTCGCCTCAGCCCAGGCCGGGCTACTACATGCACACAGAAGAGCCTCTCATCTCCAGGGTGAAAAAGTAACGGTCTAGCGTTACTCTATTGCCCTGATGTGGACCAGACGCTTGCTGACCACCTAGTGTCCTCGGATACGTACTTTCAGAATACCTACGATTGTGTGAACATGATGAACCACTCTCTCAAGGCTCGGAGTGATGTCTTCTCTCGACTCGGTACCTTGATCAAAGAGAATGAAAAGACTGCGGCGAAGACTGTGAAGCACGTAATGTCTATGACGAACCGCACCTCTGCACTATGTCTGAGCGTGACTGTACTAGCTGTACTAATCAACGTTAGCATACTCACGATGCTTTGTTCGATGTGTCAAGGGAGTCGCTATAGCCAACAACACTATAGGAAACTGCAATGAAAAACAATCCCATCGCCATGAGGATCCACAGTGCAACCTCGCTCAGATCCATGTATATGCTACTGTCAGCTCTGCTTCGTATTCTCTACCCCGTGTCTAGTCAAGACTCACCGTCAAACCCAGGTTCCGGGGACACCAGGGAACACAGTCTAGATTCAGGACAGGGTCGTTTAATCAGAAACGGTAACATGTCTCCCGACTCCCTCGACCACAGGGTGATACTCAACCCAGGCAGATGGAAGATACGCACACCGGAGAGGCGCAGCACCTACATTGCCTATCATTTCTTTATAGGCTTCAACTGGCCCGAGCTCGAAGTAGACTACCCCAAATGTTCCCAGGTGGCCTGCATAGGGTTACCTTACTCTCATAAAGGTTGCGATCAATTGTGTTCATATGGCACCTGGCTCGATGCAACAATTGCATTGTCGACAGCCATGCTGGAATACAATAGGGCCATGACATTGCTCAACGCAGCCTTCAACGATCTGGCTGCTCTCATGGACACACGTATCATGAACAACCACAACTTGGCCGTGTCCGAACCAGTATCCAAACTCTTGTCATACCACGGTAAGGTCTCGGCTTCGGATCCTCCCGTGGTGGATGTGATGCAATACTACAGGACCTTGATTGAAGGAGCCCTGGAAAATATAGTTAACAATTTCCCCAGCACCTTAGCATACGCTCCCCTCAATACAGACCCCCATCTATACAATCAGCTGCCCCCTGGGTCCAACGGTACCAGTAGGTTCTATGGGTTGCTTGACACCTGGAAGAGCTCACCAGCGCTTACTGTCTTGCGGTGAAGGTGTATTGAGGTCGGATATGACGGGATGCGAACCGGGCTTCATCACAGAGTTCTACACCGATATACCAGTTGCAGGCCGTTCCCTGTCATCCTCTAGGCTAGTGATGGTAGTCAGGAGGGACAGTTGGAATCCCGTTGTGCTCTCCCAATGGTACATGGCCTTCATAGATTCCTCCAGGGGTAACAGGACTTGTTGGCTGGACAGGCACATGGTAAAGGACACCAACTACAACTACAGGATGCCCCAGTGTGACCAGAGGGGGGTATGCGAACATATGGAACCTGACAAGGAGATATTTCAGCCTGTGAGGTGAACGACAAGGGTGAGATAGACTTGGAGTGTCCCGTGGTGTGTGGTGCCCCGTGTTTCGGACCTATCTGCTACCAGGCAAAAACAGACATGTTCACCCTGAGGAGCACATCAGCTGGAAAGCCTGATATCGACACAGTGAACGATGGGATTGGGGTCCAGATGACCAAGTCCAGGATACTGTCCAAGGTCTACTCTCTCTCCGAGGTAGACATCGACACGTCTATCGCTAGCGTTCGGAACCGATCCGCTCAGTCGACACTGTTGCTCCAGCAAGGAGAGACAGTGTTACAGGACATCATCGCCATGGATGCCACGGCTCGGAAATACATTGACAAAGTGCGAGCAGAGACAGCTTCGCAATCACAGGGAACAAAATGTGTCGACTGCGAGCTCATGATAGGCCGCAGTCGGGTCATGGCTGCTGCTTCAGTCACCCTCTCAGCTCTAACCTGTCCTTTATTGATTATTCTAGTCGTAAAAGTGATGGGTGGTACAAAGATTCAAGATGTCCCGGTGAGGACAAACAGGAGCATTGTAGATACTATCCTGTGAGTCTAGGGTGGATTGCGGCAAGCAAGCATTGATATGTAAGACAAAATGTCAGGACCATGCGGTCTATCTAAAGTGGTAGTAGGGGGAATTGGCAATTGTCAGATTTAGCCTATTAAGTGTTTGCAGTAGCCACATCGTCTCCAGTCTTGATTGTGACAAACCATGGCATTTTCAGCTATACCCTTGAGGTGTCTACTTGTTACCCTATCGACTGCCACCATCCTGTTTGCAGAGGGTCAGTTACCAGTCTCAACCATCGAACCTGGGAATCATGGCACTACAACCGAGGCTGTGGATGCCAGTGGGAATATTGCCACGGCCCTTAATGACGTTACACCTCCCACAGCGGCCCAGAACGATGATGTGACCACCGAGCCTCCTTCGACTACTTTCACTTCAGCTCTTAGGTTCAAGTCGCTTCCTAACCCTACTGCTACACCTCTGCAACTCCTTTGTCCAAACTCGAATCCTCACCACTTTCTGGAAACTAGCTGGCTTATCTTGACAGAGGAGGACATAATGTACAGGCTATATCGCATAACGCAACAGGGCGATGTCTCCAAATACAAGGACTGGTCCAATACACTGTCGGGGATGAAGGTGGCCCACAACCTAACAAGCGCAGACTCTCTAATGATATACGGTGACACGTGCAACCGCACTGCAACCTACCAGTGTAGGAGGTCTGCTAGAGTGGGCTACACGGACGAAGTGCACATTTTCTCTCTTGCCAACTGTACCGTCGTGAGGAAAGTAGACATTGGAACCCATGTTAATGTTTTTGCTCCTGTAAACACATCACCACGGCTGACAGCGGCTAGTGTCATACTGGCTATAGTTCCGTTTATCTCTATTTATTAACCTTGCTAGCGTCAACTCCCTTATCCTGCATAAGATACCACCGCGGTTCCTAACTTGTACATTTACATCGTGTCAGGACTCCAGGCGGGATACGTACAATGGCTTCTGCAAAACCTCCTACTACTACCAGAACCAGAGCCTCTGCTAAGGTTACTGGCGTGCCACCGAAACTTCAACCCTTGATCCCTGAGCATAACAAATATTTCTACAAGCCAGCTCCGATGAATGAGTTCGTACAGGACATCGTAAAGAGTGCACGCGCCAAGAAGGTGAAGATCAACATCCCTACGACCAAGTACGGCACTGTCAAACTGGTGCATGTCCTGTGCTCCGCTACAAAGTCCAACTTCTGGAGTCCCGAGTGTGAGAAAGCCTTAGCCGATAGTCTTCCCTTGAGAGAACACCACAAAGCCTTCCTCTCACACAACATGTTTGTGACCATGATCGGTGCTTTGGTGGCAAGAGCTCTAGAACAAGCAACCAGGACATGTGAAGACACTCTGGACCTGCTGGCCGATCGCTATTACGTGAGAAGCATTGCCTGTCACGTCTCTAGCAAGACCAGTGCAATTGAAGCAGCTGCCTACTCAGGTATCATGGCCGTACACATGGACAATTATGACTTGGCTGCCAACGAGAAGAAACGGACCCAGCTCAACAAACGTTACGGAGGTAACCAGACTGAAGAAGAAGTCAAATCCTGCTCACTGGATAAGCTGTACATTGACAACACTGATGACATGACAGCCATGGCAAACTTTGGATTCAAGCACCATTACGAGAAGAACCCCCATCACCCTGAGCACTTTCCGCAGGGTGAGATGGACGATATGAACCTGGTTGAAGCAGTCGTTGACGGCTTGGCCTGTATTTTCGAAAGAAACAAGACACACACAAACGTGCACTCCTGGCTGCACATGTACTTTGTCAGCAGGTTTAAGGGTCAAAATAAGGACCTTGCCCTGAACATCATAGAGGCTCTCAGGGTATATATCACGGACGCAGATTATACAGCCCTACACTCTCAATATTCTCCATCATAGGAGAATCTATCCCATGGTCCCGTGTGATGATGACGGAATGCTGCAATCACAAAGCCGATAAAGATAACCCTTTGCCCAGGCGTGATTTCGCATCATGTTTTGTAACTAACGACTAACCTAACAGATGCTTTGTGTACTTGTTCTGTGTAGCCTTGGAATTTGTATTGAAGCCGATATGCGGTTCACCTATGAAGTGTGTGGCGTGTAAATGCCTGTTTAAGTATGTTACTATACAATGCTTTGTACCATGAATAAAGAAATGTTTCAACTTGACTCAACCTGGACCCGTGACATTCCTTTCTGTGTTGCTAGGCCCATGACACAGTATCATGGAGTAGATATCACTTGGTACTGCTATTGGGGAATAGCTAGGTCATAGCCGCAGACACGTTAACAGAGTACAAGGACCCTGTGCAGGTATACCATTTGTCAGTTGGGGTCGCCGAGAACCCTACCCCTCTACTAGTCACCACAATGCAGGGGACAGGTTTGTGATTGAGACACACACACATAAAATCAAGGTGGTATACCTAATTGGTCCCAAAGCTTCTATCAGTGAGCGTGCTAGGGTGACCATCTCCCATGGCATTTCCAAGTCCTGAGGATTATTCGCTGATTGAGACAAACAGCCATCCTCCCTCAGACACTCATAAGCCTATCTGACACCAGGGTTCTTTGACATTAGCCCTGGTCGGACGTTTAACCAGTTGAACCACAGGTTAGCCATGGCTGGATGCAATGGGTAAAGTTAAATATCCAAGGTGGTTATGAGGATGAGGATGTCATCTAGTGCTTGCACTCAACATCAGGGATCTGCAGATATTGAAATGGAACCCCTTAATGGAGATTCCCAACAAGCACGGTCTTGTACTATAACTGCAACCGCTCTTGCCCCCGTCAAGTCCAGGAGGAAACAGAAACTTTTCCCCCGTGAGATGTTCAGGCACGAGCAGGACTGCACACCGTTTACCCCGTTGGATCGCCACATGTTCAAATTTCCCAAATTGGACTTTGGTATGCCAGAGATGGGTAAGGCTGAACTGGAGCGAGCCTTCACCGACCAATTGTCTCTGCACAGTACAAACGCTGCAAACGAGACAGGGATAGATCACCCGAACCCACAGGAGCTAACCAATGATATTGTCACAGACTACCACACCTATCGGCTTGCGGCCGTCAGCTGGTTTGCTAACATAATACCATTCGACATGATGTACAACAATAAGCACCACTCTGTCTTTATGCCCGCTGTCAATGTCATGGACAGATACGTAGCCACCTGTGTCGACCTGGGTGAGGACCGGTGTCAGCTGTTGAAGAACATCGCTAACATACGAGCTGCATGCCTATCGCTCTCAATTAAGATGCACGCTGTGTTCACGGAATGTGATCTACAGGGCTTGTGCAACCACAAAGACTGGGTAAACAAGGCAAGTGTTATAGAGGCCGCCAGAGACATGGGTAACTCCAAGTTCAACGTTTACATCTTGTCAGATATAAAGGGGATACAAGAGGCTGAGAAGCGGATAATTACCAAATTGAAAGGATCCGTGTTCCCCGCCAATGGTGACAACATGATCAGTATACTGTGCAAGTATCTCATCCTGGAACACCTCCTCGGGCAAACGTCCCTTTCCCTGTCACCTATCGATGATCTGAACGAAAGTGTCATAGCGGTAGCTACCAATCTGTTATCTAAACATGCATTGGACATCAGGTTGTTACGCTTCAAGAGTTGGAAGTACATCGCTGTATGCTGCCTGCTCGGCGTGATCAAGGTGTGCACTACGGATCCCAGCCAGGGGCTCCGCCTGGAAGGCAGTTTGATGTCCCTGTTGGAAAAGCTGAAACCTGGCGACCTCACACACAAGGAGCTGTGTGACCTTAGGAGCATGTTGACCCAGGGCTGTGTGGTATGCAGCACTTCCTTTGTCGACCCTGGTGTGCACAAGGCTCTACTTAAGATATCATCTATGTCTTGTTCCAAGTGTAGGAGGACCACTCTTGCCAGGGAAAAGAATGATAACTGTTTGCCTAGGCAAACAAAAGACCAAGGGGCACCTGATACTAAAGTGGCGCGGTACTCTGTTTAGTGTAATGACACTTGGCCTATACTGTCCATATGTAACCCATGTAGCTAATGATGATATATGCCAACCCATACATGACATGCATTTGTATATTCCTATGAAATAAAGTAATGTCATAACAGATCCTTACACAATGTTTCCAACAGAAGCTTTTATTATTCTCAAAGTACAGTACAATGGAATACAGTGGCATCACATGTATAGAGATAGTGTCAACAAGACAAGCTAACACCAGGTTACGCTAGTATATTATGACACTCCAGTGAGGGAAGTTCCACCCTGACATCCCTCAGACCTTTATACCCTTGTCAACCTATACATTGCTGAGTTGTGTTCTAAACTGAGCTCAGTTGGACGCTCCGCACTGAATGTGCTATATGCTCACTGGTTGTACGTCTCGGTCTCAGTCCTATGGGTTGCTTTAGGTTTGATATAACGCTCTTCGTTCGATGTCACGTCATTGGCTTGATGCACCCTCCTCCCCGCAGAGCCCTAAGATATATAAGCAACTAGGATTGCCACTTGTAGACAATCTAACCAAGGGATACTACCACTAAGTCTACAACTGATTTAGCTGTACCCGAGCCTCATCAGAGAGATGGGTCTATACACAGTGCCAGGCTCTGCAGTAGCACTGACTGTGATTCTAGCCCTAGTGTCTACGGGACAGACCCAACCTCAAGACACCTTATACTTCACTACGTGGACAGGCAACTGGGAGAATCTAATGCCTCACATGAATGCTATCAAGGAACAGGCCAACTTCTTCCATAAGAACAGACTGGTGTTGGACGCTGGGACAATGGAGCACCTGAAAAAGACCGGTGTTGTGGAAGACAGTAGAATTGTCATGGAACTGGATGCGGATGTGTTCACTAAAGCTAAAGAAAGGATGATAACGAAGAAGGGGCCCAAAACAACCAGGTCACTTGTAAATATGTACGACAATCTACAGAAGGCTTACCAAGAGTTGAGAGGCAACAACTTTTACGCCTCAGCCTCTGACATCATGCGCTATGTCGCTTTCACGGCATACTCAGATCAAGCCGATCACTTGGTGTATCACGATGCCGATGTTCGCTTCAAACCCTTAGACAAGGATCATCAAACGGACCTGGGATCCGGTGCAGACATGAAGGCGGTCATGGTAACCTCAACCAAGCGTACCGATGAAGCCCTAGCCAATCAACTCTCGTTTGTGGAACCTAGTTACTTCTACGACCGCACACCCTACGAGTATCCAGACTACACCCAGTTCAACTCCGATTTGATCTTCATGCGGAAGGCAGCTGCTACAAGAGAAGCTGTCAAAATAGGAGTGATTCAGTTGAGGACTATAATGGCAAGCCGAATAGCGATAGTGGAGAAATCCCTCGGGACCGAAATGACTAAAATGACCTTGCATGAAGCAATTATGACACCCCACCCTGAAGAGACTGCATTCACAATACCATCGGAGACATCTAAGTTGCTCTACAGAAACCGTGACCCCGTAAGGACCGATTACACTCCAACACAGATGAAAAGTGCCTACGTGGGGGCTGTAGGCCTGAACCCTTTGGACATTCTACTCCAAGAAAAGATGGATCGTGTGTACAAAACTACCGGTCCACAATCGTACTATGTAGAGAAAGGAGACGAGATTTACCTTAGACTTGAATCAAATATGTTCCTTCGTACCCTAGAACTGAAAGGTGATACAGAGACCAGGAATATGGTCATATCCGAATCTGCACTTAACCCGGGCGATGTCGGAGCCGTAACACGCCAAGACGCTCAAAATTAGTACGGAGATGTGAAGGGTAATCCTCCCAATGTGCCAGTCTACACTCTGAAAGAAGAAGCTACAATCACCGGCTCAAATGGCTCCCCGTTATCTTCTCCGGAACATTCGAGACCCTCCAGTCCTGAACTGCTCGAAGCCGACACACCTGTTCAAGGTTATCGTCTACTCGAGCAGGGTCTCGTGGACAACCCCGCACCCGGAGTGGATGCCCCTGCACCTGAAATTAATGGCTCTGCACCTGAAGTGAATGACCCTGCATCCGAAGTGGATGGCCACGCACCTGAAGTGAGCGGTCCTGCCGTGGTCGAGTTAAACGTGGACATGAGCACGCTATAATTTGGTTCCAACAGACAGCCCCCCGATTGCAACCCAGAGACAGAACCGGCAGCTTTCGAGCAGGGTATAGGCGCTTGCGGGCTCCACAGCAAGCGTAGACGCAGGGCTGCGTCTCGCTGTTCCCTCTATGACGAGGATAACTTTTCTACCACGCATGGTGGTGAGTTGTTGTTTAAAGACAAATGGCCTGTGAAATTTACAAGAGAGAAAGGCTCTCTGAGGATGATATTGGAATCCACTGTGAATGCGAAGAATGTCATCACTCGAGTCGTTACCAAGATTCCAGCCGCTCTGGTCAAAGCGTTTATACAGAAGCGGAAGGTGATCGTGGAAATGGCCCGCACGCAGTTGGAGGCAATGATGAACAACCCCGAAGTGGAAGCCGCAGTCAACACCATGATGGCCGAGGCTCACAGTGTCATTCCCAGTCATCACAGCCGAGCGGCGAAGCGCATGGGCTCTGCTTACGCGCGCGCTGCTACAACTGGTCCTAAGTCACAACTAGCAATCAAAACCTGGGTACTTGGAGCACGGGCCTACGGGGTGTTCACTAACATCGGGGCCCTGGTGTACGGAGACCCCTTGGTGAAGACGTTCACTGCCTTTGATCTTAGTCAAACAGTAAACGGGTACATGGCTCACAAATTGGGCCAGTACGCAAAGACCAAGGCTCTATCGGAGACTTTGGAGCTCTTGGCTAACAATCCCGTAATGAATATGGCCGGTGCAGCAGCTAACATCTTTTTCTTTGCTCAGAACATCCGCAACGTCGCCGATGGACACCACAGTCCTAGTGACTACTACTGGTTGACAAGATCCTCTATGCAGATGATGACCCTGGTATTTGACAGTCTCAACCCTGCAATGCTACCCATGGTCTCCGTGGACGTTCTAGTCACGCTCATAACACAGGGGGAATATGCGACTCACGCGGTGCGGTCAGTTGCTAACAAACGGCCTCTTAGCACTAAGGAGATGTGGACATTGTGGGCAACGAGTTTCTTCGGCTCTACATCTTGGTTGGACTACTATGAGAAGGTGGCCGACCTGGACCGTGTCAACAGTGGACTTGCAAACTCGTTGCTTCAAGCCTACGCACGGTAAACGTGGTAGTTGGCTTCCCTGTATGTACAGTGATCAATGAGGTGAATAATCAGCAAGGCCACAAATGTGTGGAGAGTGCAGTCGAGGTGTGGCCCGTTATATTGGACGCGGCTACACCGGACCTATCTCCACACGAAATGTATCAGGTTAAATTTTCAATGGAGTGTGCCCCTGAAAGAGGTATACATAGGGAACATTGAGACTCAGCAACTGTGTTACCAATTGGCCCGTAGATACTGTAGCAACCCCAACCAATCTGGGATTCAGAAGTTCATGGAGGCGTTGTCGCGACAGGTGGCTACATTGCCAACCAACGAAGAATGTGTATTTTACGACCGGACTATACCCAACGCCACTGATCCCTGTGGCAACATGGACAGATATATAGAAGACGCTATCGAAAGAAAGAGGTTCGTGCCAATAACCACAGAATTAGGTGATCCTCTTATGGAACCGCAACTGAGAGCCCTGACTGTCAATGCGTACAAAGCCGAAATGATATCACGACCTCTCGGCTGGATGAAGGAATCACGCAAGTGTTCCAGATACATTGATGTACCGGGAAACGGCCGCCCATTCTACATCACAAACAGGACCACAAGATGCTAACATCTTCAAGGGTAAATGTAGGAGCTTGAGACAGTGTATTACCCGCAGGTATATTGGCACAAACAAAGAAGCTGTCGTCAACCCCTATGTGTTTAGGAAACGGGGCCCAGTAAGCCAAGACATCGTGCTGTACGCAAATGCTCCTCCTAAGATACCCTCACGTAAAGGGAGGAAGCTCGATGACATAAGTAATTATGTTAAGATGTTGGTGGCTAAGACCGACATGCCTGCTTTGATTATAGTGGATGGCACAGGCATTTATAAAGGTGCAACAAACGCTACCAACGTTTTCCTTGTATCCGAACACACTAAGGCTTGCACAGTTGGCGGCCAAGGTGTCGATACCATGATAATCGGGAGTCCAGAGAAGGAGCTGCGGATAAGTATGATGAGAGATGTGAAGAGGAATAGGATAACTGGCCGTGATATTACAGTCATTCCCGTGTCCATAGAGTGCATCAAGGCGGCCGAATCATCTGCTAAGATGGTGTTGGAAACCCGAATGGACCTGCACCTAGGTGACAATTCCCACGTAGCGTTAATGCAGGGGAGCCAGTTCAGTACACTGGAACTCGGTACAAATTCATCCGTTACAGTGAAGGATCATATGACCCTGTCTCTTCTGGTAGCACATGGCACTACTGGGGTGACTGTGAGTGCTAGTCAACAGTTGGACGTGGACGAGATTACCTTAGTCTACGACCAGAGACTAGCTTGGCGCCTCAACCAGAGTACGTAAAGCGTGCATGCTCTGTGACAGACCATGGACTGTTGTTGCACGGAGCGGTGCTGTACCAGAAGGGGAGCTCAGCCATGTCCATTGACCCAGAAGGTATCATGTTGACTTGCAGTGTGACCGGTGACACAGTATATCGAAGTGCCTACAAGGATCTCACTGCCAAGGAAGGAGAGGAGTTTAACGCCCAAGTGTGGAGGGAGAAACTGGATGCCCTAGTTCGTGCTGGTCTGGATGACATGACTGTAACTACACCTAATGGAGTTAAGGTTGTCTCCACTGCATCCCAGCAAACAATAATCAGGGTTGATAATAACTACAACTATCCACCAGAGTCTCGCTCAGGGCTCGGTTGTAATGGACTTGGTAGTGGATCTTGACGTAACCCACAGTGAGATATACTTGTACGGGTCTGGGTCAACTATGACATATTGCTGTTCCGGTTCTGACTGTTTCCCAGTGGAGGTTAGAGATGTAAGTCACTGTGACCTATTGATGTCCGGAATACCCCCCCAAGGGGTCTAACTATACTACCAAGGTGACCATTACAGCTAAAGGGTTTGGGATAGTTGCCCTAAAGGGTAGAGAACATGGTCTGTATGAAACACCAGAGGGTTTGGAACTTCATTCCAGGCTCGACAATGCCAATACCCTTCGAATGGTGTTGTATGAAGATGTGACTGTGGTGTTCAGAGATTACTTTTCAGGAATGGAAAGGGTTATACCCGCTCACTATGGAGAAGTACTTTTGAAGAGGGAGTATGATGAGGAAGACTTGTTGCTGTTCGGTGTGGAAATGATGACACCTAGTTGGTAGTACAGGCGATGTGTCGATCTATGTACCTTACACCCACACTGACAGAATATCAGATTGTGCCGTAGTGTTTGTGTCACATTGTCAATAAAGGTAATAAACATTAACCGACCAATGTCATTCTTTATTATGGTTCATAGTACACATGTCACACATTGTATCATACCTCGAAACCCCCTTGGGTACCAATGGGTTTGTTATCCACTCAGAGTCCTATATCCTCCCAGTATCGTTATAACCAACCAGAGTCATTAAATCCAATCAGAGTCAATGTATCCAATTTAGGAATATGGCTACTTGTGTGTGTGTGTATAAAGGGACCGTGCTATCAGTGTACCGTACACAAACCCTCTGTACCTTGTACAACAAGTGTTGGAGCATAGTGAACTATGCAGAACCCAAGCTGCAGCGGTACTACACCCGAGTGTGTCCCAGAAGTGCAGATAATTCAGGGAGTTGCAACGGTTGTGACCATATCTGAACATCAGCTGGATGTGGACAGTAAACCGGTGTATAACCCCTCAATACACCACTCCCGAACACTGTGGCAGAGGTTGGAGGACTGAATATGACTTACTGGAAGACCCTAATGTCATGAAGCACGTGGCTGGGACGTACGACACGTATAAGTGTACCGATTGTAACATAGAACTCTCCGGATACAAAAGAGGTGACCCTGGTTTAAAGGAACACGTGCTGCGCGGGGAAGGACAGTGTCGATATGTGAAGCTCAAGTACAGGGGGCATGAAAAGGAGCTTACCATCCTACAAGGGATGCTGAGGTTCCAAAGCGGTATGCTACCATTCCCCGAGTTCATGTTGTACTCCAATGATGGCTACGTTACAATCGCAGGTACCAAACATTGCATGATCTGTAAATCGCCACCAGGCCAAGATCATTATATCGCATGCCCTGAGATTGGTAACCGTCTCAAGACAAAGCTGAAGCATCTAAAACTGGCAGGGTCTATCGACAGCACTCCTTTGTTCACTTGGAAAGGACCTGGACATGAGTACAGCTGGGGATGCCTCAAAACCGATATCGCTTTAGCGTACGACACCACCACAAACTTCGGTGTACTTGGAGAGTCTGCCAACATGTGGCACCTTCCACACACGGTTGACACACATAAATGCTGGACGTGTAAGCTCGAAATCAACAGCTTTGTTGAGAACGATACCCTACTGGGTGAGCACATCTACCACGTATACAACAGAGGCGGACACTGTAGGTACCTCGCGGATAGGTACACCAATCGAGAAGACGAGATAGTGCTCATACTGGGGAAGGAACGGTACAGGAAGGGAACAATCGCGTTCCCTGATACTCTCACCAACTCGGCTTACGGATACACTTCAATCCGAGGGCTGAACCGCTGCGTCGTCTGCAGCGCCCTCACCATCCAGGGAAGGTATCTACCCTCCCAGGGACATAACCCGCGCTGCGATGAGATGTCCAAAGCTCTTCGGATGAAGCTGAAGAATATCAGTCTTATACCTTGACATGTTACCTTTCTATGTTGTTGCAAATTACCTCTTGCTGTAACACCCATAACACATTCTATGAGCCTGTTACCACCTAGTTTGAATGAAGTGTTGCTGTATTTAAATAAACGTAACATGAAGTACTCCTTTGATATTCTCTTTTGTCCTTGTCTACTGCATAAGGCATATGTTACCCCTGGTGTAATAGTTGCACTCTGTCAGTGCTAGAGCTAGGGTGAATAACTCCCATGACGTTGCATGTGTATATAAGTGTCAACACTGTAAAGGGATCCTGAGTAGTTGTAAGCTTGCAGACTACCATTGAAGACACAGGCTAACCATAGGCTGCCATCCAGGCGTAAACGCACGCAATGAAGATATCACATATGGAAACCTGTGATGCTCTTCACCAGGCCGGAGCCCTGGACACCAACACCAGGCAACTTATTAAATCCGTCCTAGGACAGTATACGAGACTTCTGAAACCTGGGTGGAACGAAAGCAAAGCTCTGTCGACAATGAGTAGAGTTGTTGGCCAATTACTACGGAAACATAGAGACGCATACAATGGTAGGTATTGAGTTGTGACACTGACACCAACAGCTAACACTAGCCAGTGACAGAGTAATTTGACATGTTTGTGATATGGCCATTAAAGGTATGATCAACACACTCTACGTGGATGACAGAGGGGATGATGTGAAGTTTCTCAGTGCACTAGCCCATATCATCTTCCAAGACGGGACCGTTAACTGTGGCCGTGTTGCCAGCCTGACATCTTTTGGGACTGCGGTGTGTCAGTATTTGAAAGACAAGGGGAGAGACAACTGTGTGGAGAGGAGATATCGGCATACCTGGTCACTCACCACAAGGACACAACTCCTGGGTAAGTTCAGTAATGACTAAGACGTGCCACCATTGTCACTGTCTACCTGTAATCTAATGTTTCTTTTGAATGTTTCCAGAACGGGTTCGTGGACTTCTTTCCAGTAGCAGACCCCGAGTCCAGCTCGAGAAACATCCTCATGTTTTTTGTCAGATTGGCTGGTATTGGGGCAGCAGTGACCTTGTTGGTTATGTGACTTTCACAAGAGTCCTTTTACCTGTTACCACTTCGTGAGATTGGGTATATGATGTTACGATTATGTACCGTAAAGGCTAATAAATGAGTGAACCACATTTGTGTTTGGTGTCTAACATTGGTACAAAATATCACACGAGTGCAGCATACAGTATATCGTTATACATTCGTCCAAGTACACAAGACAGATACATCAAGGCATAGCATTTATTCGTAATATATTTGCAATGGTTTATGTCAACAGTGTAGTTACATAGATATATGTACAATGGCATAATTCAACAGTGTAGATACAGACAGAGTACAGCCATGTGTAGTACATCAGTGATAGACATGGGTGTAGGACAGGTACTGTCCTGTTCAAAATCAACTACTGCTTCAGGGTTGCTGTCAGAGTCCTTATCTAACCATAATAAAGATTCTAGTAGACTGTCTGCGTTGGTCCAATCAACCCTGCATTCCGGAATGTTCATCAGGATGTCATGAGTATCAAAGGTGTACGATGGCAGGTCCTCAGTGTCCATACATAGCACTTCACTTTTGTGAGAGTCGCTCAGCGTGCCCTTGTACCCATCAAACGCAGTTTCGATGTCTAGACACTGCACTTCACGTTTGGAACAGTCTCTCTGGGTACCGTTCCACTCCACCGAGAGCCACACTGACTCTACTCCGGAATTGTTATCTACGATATAGGCCTCCCATACCACGCCATCATTGTGGATATAAAGCAACGGGTATTCAGGGGAGTCAATCTGTATGATGTGGGTGTCAGATCCAATGTCGTTACTGTCAATAGACATATCCTCTGGTAATTGGTTCTCCACAACTTGCACTTCAGAGGAGCCACCACCCCAAATGGTTTCCAGAACCCGTTTCCATTCTGGGTCCGAACACACCGACTGTGGCGCAGTTTTGTAGCATCCTACCCTCAGTTTTGTGACAACACCAATTAAAGCCAGCACCCGGAGAATGTCATACATCCTGTAATACCCAATCCCCTAACCAAGTCCTGTACCATGAACATCCCTGGGTTATTGCGCACATAGCGATAAACAGTTCCAATGTGTCGTGACATACTATTTTCTTTAAATATCGGCAACTGATACCATTGTCGTTTCCATGTGTATAACTTCCTCTCTTTACTCAGAAGTCCAATACCTTCCAGGGCGCAAAGTACGTCGTATAGTCTGCGATGGCCTTTGGTGTCTAGATTCAGTAGCGCGGTGACGGACATGTAGGTGAAAGTGTTCACGTTCCCCATCAGGTCTAGTATCTGTTTAGTGAGTGTGGCGAGATGTGCATCCTCAGGGGCTGGTGAATGAGACATGGTTGCCTTTACACAGGGTAAAGGTCCTGGTGTGTCCTGGTGTGGGGTGGGGTGAATGTAAACTCTGCTGCTTAGAGGAGAGACTCAGCATGTGTTGTTACAGTCTGGAGACACAATGCCTTTAAAGCGTTCTCAGTAGTCCATTGATCCAACACCAACCATGGGTATCAGACCGTGCCTATAGTGTCTCGTCCGACCAGGGCTACAGTAACCAATATCACCTCCTTCCCCAAACACCGCTGACATGTTCAACTATGCATGTTACCGCAGTGGGGATTCTTCCAAACATGTCTGGATTGGACTAATCCGTTCAAAGTGGCTATAGTATCCAACAACACACCTGTTATCCAACCAAGGCTGGCTCCTCCAACCATGGCTACATGGTAACTAGGTCTTATGCTTTCTTCATAACCACACTGAATCATCCATGGTTGGATACATCCTCCCCTACACTCCCCTAGCGTAGGTTGGAAAAACATAGCCAATGATACCAATAGAGATGATACGGATACAGATGATAAGTTCAACCATATGCTCGAGTGTGCTAGAGCAGACCCTCCGTTCACAGTAACTTTCAAAGTCATGATGTCAAGCTACGACAGAGGCAAGACTTCGATCTCTGTTCAGGGCAACGGAAGAATGACGGCCCTTGTACACGATATACACCGGCGCCCGTATATGCATAGCGCCTATCACGTATATCTGTATAGGGCTTACATGAACTGTAACTCATTTCTCAACGCCCTACGTGCCCATTGCAAAAGAACACTAATAAAATAGTAAAGTGCTACAGAATAACCGTGCGGCATAAGCAAGAGGTGATTATTAGCAACTCTCTTGTTGGCTGCTAATGGGTCGAGGAAGGGAACTGTGTGTGTGTGTGTGTGTGTACATGTGTACAATAACACCCAGGGACACAGAGTACATCTGCTATCATGATTTATTTCATCTTCAATTACAACAGACTGTGTTCACAATCATTTCTGGTGTCACATGTCAACATGAAAACAGATCCTATCAGAACAAGTGGCATCTGAGAATGCGCCCTGTGTGAACTGTCAAAGCTGGTTAACAAGTGTTCGGCTCCTGTAAACTACGGTACGTGGAATAGAAAGAATCCAACTCTGGCCTGGTTGGACTTGACAAATATCCGACGGCCGTCTTCCTGCAAGCGGCTGAGGACAGTGACTCCATCGGGGTAGATGTTGACGTATCTAACCCCAGCGCACTCATTGAATACGTGTTTACCAACGCAGGTCAGGACGCCTCGATTGGTATCTTTGTCCTTCTTTGCCACAGGGTACAAGGTACATGGGATACCGATGAGGGTTTTTACATCCTCAATCCCCATAGATACCTTAGTCTCAAAGTAGCCGTGGATTGTAGTAAGTGGAGAGTGGCACTTACTTAGGACCAGATTATGACATTGACATAGGTGATCTGGACCCAAACCGCTGACTGGAGGTGATACCCAGACGTGCACGTAATCGCAGGTCAGGTTGTTCAGCCTCGCGGCCAACATCTCCAGGTGCCACGGGATGTACGGGTCTATGGTCAGACACCACTTGGTGGGGCGATACACCCGGTTACTTCTCACATACATCCCCTTCGGCGTAGATAGACCCGGAGACGTTTCGTCGTTCAAGGCATAGCTGAACTCAGTGCTGTCGCGTCAGAATCCATGGCTCCTGTATACACAGCGTCTAATCACCTTGCCTGTATAGAGGTAGAATATGAATGCTAATAGACACCCAGACAACCCGGTTATAAAGGACAGATTGTCCGATTACCAAGGTAGAGTAAGCATCACTGTTACATTGTAATTCGGTGGTTGGATTGTTCAGGTATAGGCAGTTCCTCAAAGGAACCATTGTCCGATTACCAAGGTAAAGTCAGCATCTGGGTTACATTGCAAAGCCGTGGTTGGAGTGTTCACACAGAGCTGGAATAAATAGCCTTCTTTGGTCAGAGCCCTTAGATCAAAAACCAGGCCCTTCAACAGTCAAGATAGTGAGGTTATATATAAGCAACTACAACGTAACCACTATACCAATCAGAATGGAGAAATACAGGAAAGACACCGTTATAGGCATAAGGCGCCTATGGAATCGTGTACAAAGTGACGTGTAGGACAACTGGGAAGGAGTACGCCTTGAAATATCACACCCAAGGCGTAGAGGATGCAACCGTGAGAGAGATCTCATGTCTCTCTGCACTAAGGGGTCTCCCGTATGTGATCGACATGCACGATTGCTTCGTAGACGATGACAAGATAGCCATGCTCATGTCCTACATACCCTACACTCTGAGTGACGCGATCCACAATGGATACGGTGTCAAGCCATACTACGAACAAGACCGGCCACTAC
This sequence comes from Oncorhynchus kisutch, assembly GCF_002021735.2. Lineage (NCBI taxonomy): Eukaryota > Metazoa > Chordata > Actinopteri > Salmoniformes > Salmonidae > Oncorhynchus > Oncorhynchus kisutch. The sequence goes on from NC_034194.2 coordinate 8,680,813, forward strand.
AGTATCTCCCTTTGAGTTTCGTTGCTCACTTTAGTTTACAGGTGGCTAATGCACAGGGACCTGACGCCTTACAACATGCTGCTGACAGAAGATCTCATAGTGAAGGTGGCCGACATGGGCCTCTCTAGACATTCCTCAAAATGGATGAGCCCAACTGTGGTCACGGAGGCGTACAGGGCCCCGGAATTGTTTTGCCCAAAACGTAAATCTGCAGAGTACACATGTGCTATAGACATGTGGAGCCTGGGGGTGATGATAGTGGACGCAATGGAAGGGAGGCTTATGTTCTGTGGCCGTAACATCCGAAGTGTGACTATGTCCACATACCAGATCATCACAAAGACTCTATGTCCCCAAGACCACCCCAGTGCATCAAGCACACTGTGTGATCCTGACATCATAATGCCCAAGGTGATGCAGTGTGACCTAGTGAGAAGGATAGTCTTCAGATTGCTGAACTTCTATGACACAGAGAGACTCTTGGCTCATGAGCTGCTTCGGGACACAGAATGGATGCAGGCCGCTGCTGATATGACCAAGGAGGAGCAAGTTATCATCAGAGACCAGATACAGCGAAATAAATTTCAGATTGGTTGAGGTGAAGACAATAACACCAAAAGGACCGTGTTTGATGACTCTTTCAACTTTTTAGTCATACAGTTATACATTCATGTTTGACAGGTATAATTGTACTGTCACAAAAGATGTACCTGCTATATTGTCAATAATGTATTTACTACAAAGGGAATGACATACTTCCTTGGGGCACAATGAAACTCAAGACCAAGAGAGGCTGTGGTTGGTGTGGGGGAAGCACCTGGCACTTTTCGGGTTGGGGCTGGGATACAACTGAGTGAAACGAACTTGACTAGAACTTGACTACACACAAGAGCTGAGGAGAACGGTTACTGTTCCGTTTTATGTTTTCATACTCTGTCTTCCTAATTGTATATTCTGTCTATGACCCAGTTGATATAATACTGAAATGTTAAAATAAATATTTGACTATATTCCACTTGGTCTGTTTCTATTTTATAATCAGGCCTGGGTTAGACATTCAGGGCTGTTGTCTCTATGTGATAGACAGGCCAAGGTTGGATATTGTAGCCTAGGTTAGAGATGCTCGGTTGGATAACCAGGCCTGGTTTAGACATTCAGGGCTGTTGTCTCTGTGTGATAGACAGGCCAAGGCTGGATATTGTAGGCTAGGTTAGAGACGCTCGGTTGGATAATCAGGCCTGGGTTAGACATTCAGGGCTATTGTCTCTGTGTGAAAGACAGGCCAAGGCTGGATATGGTAGCCTAGGTTAGAGATGCTCGGTTGGATATTACATTTGAATAAATGTGACCAAGAGAGCTCACTGGAAACCTAAAACTGTGTTAGACCCTTAGGATCCCATAGCAGTACAGATTGTCGACACATAGTGGACTAGAGCCATGACTCACACAACCACAAGTCATGAATGTGATCCAGCCAAGCGTACTGTCTATGATGGCTCAGTGTTCATGGCCGTGCGGCTCGGCAACCCTGACAACGAGAAGGGCTCGGTGGTGTCAGAGTTGTATGAGAATATCAAAGTTGAAGGTGATTTCACCAATGTAATCCATGCAAACCTGCACAAAACGCAACCCTACCAGTCTACCCCAGATGACCAAATGGAATCAGCCAGCACGGATCTGGTCATATCCAGAGATGGCACCAGTGTTCGCTTTGGGGAGTATGAACATGTAACATCAAAGGGCAGAGTGCTCATGTCCAGGGGAGACTTGGCTAAATTTGACAAAGCCATCGGTGAGGGCCTGGGTTTCCACTATGACACAGAGGCTAATGGCGCCCTGGTTGTTTATACCGAGAAGGATGACCCCTGCGTCGGCTCACAGGGTGTACTGGTCCTGTCTCCTAATTTTATACTGGCCCAAGAGAAAGAAGACACGGAAGAGCTGACTAGGAACAGAATCGGTTATACCAAGATCGAACCTGATGTCGACGGGGGTATACGCAACATACATGTCAAGGGTTCCATGATCATTGACCGCTACATTCGCTTGAAGAAATGCATGGCAGTCTCCCCAGTGGGATGGTTCTTTGGGCAACACTTGGGTGAGTGGTTCCAGCCACCCAAGGAAATGGTGAACCCTGAGAAGCAACCAGAACTGGAAATCGCTGAACCTGCCGACTTGGTTATCTCGAGGGGAGACGCATCGGTCCTGTTGCGCTCAGGCAGAGGAGTTGTCTCGTCTGGGACTGTGGCAGTGCTACTGATGCCAGTTACTTACGGAAGATCAGAAGATAAGCATGATATTGAGACCAAGATTGTTGTGGTGTTTCAATGAGTCTGAATAGAGATCACCTATGACCATATGTGAGGATGTCCAATTTTTGCTGTGCTGTCTATTTGAGATTAAATTAGCATTGTGCACAGTTTTCAACAAGTTGCAACATTGAAATGCAGAAATAAGCACTTTTCCATAAACAAGCTCTAAATCATGTTTTGTGCACTCTGGATGTCCAATTTTTGCTTTGCTGTCTATTTGAGATGAAATGAACATTGTGCACAGTTTTCAGCAAGTTGCAACATGGAAATACAGAAATAAGCACTTTTCCATAAACAATCTCTAAATCATGTTTTGTGCACTCTGGATAAAAATTAATGTTGTTATGTTTATACGAAATGTTATGAAAACACTGTAGACTGTTTTCAGCAAGTTGCAACATTGAAATGCATAAATAAGCACCTTTCCATAAACAAGCTCTAAATCATGTTTGATGCACTCTGGATAAAAATGTTTTTTGTTATGTTTATTCGAGATGTTATGAACACTGTAGACTGTTTTCAGCAAGTTGCAACATTGAAATGCATAAATAAGCACCTTTCCATAAACAAGCTCTAAATCATGTTTGATGCACTCTGGATGATTTTTTTGTTGTTGTTATGTTTATACGAGATGTTATCAAAACACTGTAGACTGTTTTCAGCAAGTTGCAACATTGAAATGCAGAAATAAGCACTTTTCCATAAACAAGCTCTAAATCATGTTTGATGCACTCTGGATGTCCAATTTTTGCTGTGCTGTCTATTCGAGTTGAAATTAACACAATGGACAGTTTTCAGCAAGTTGCAACATTGAAATGCAGATATAAGCACTTTTCCATAAACAAGCTCTAAATCATGTTTGATGCACTCTGGATAAAAATGTTTTTTGTTATGTTTATTTGAGATGTTATGAACACTGTAGACTGTTTTCAGCAAGTTGCAACATTGAAATGCAGAAATATGCACTTTTCCATAAACAAGCTCTAATCATGTTTTGTGCACTCTGGATGTCCAATATTTGCTGTGCTGTCTATTTGAGATTAAATGAACATTGTGGACATTTTTCAGCAAGTTGCAACATGGAAATACAGAAGTAAGCACTTTTCCATAAACAAGCTCTTAATCATGTTTGATGCACTCAGGATAAAAAATAAAATGTTGTTATGTTTATACGAAATGTTGTGAAAACACTGTAGACTGTTTTCAGCAAGTTGCAACATTGAAATGCATAAATAAGCACTTTTCCATAAACAAAGCTCTAAATCATGTTTGATGCAATCTGGATGTCCCATTTTTGCTGTGCTGTCTATTTGAGATGAAATTAACATTGTGGACATTTTTCAGCAAGTTGCAACATGGAAATACAGAAATAAGCACTTTTCCATAAACAAGCTCTAAATCATGTTTTGTGCACTCTGGATAAAAATTAATGTTGTTATGTTTATACGAAATGTTATGAAAACACTGTAGACTGTTTTCAGCAAGTTGCAACATTGAAATGCAGAAATAAGCACTTTTCCATAAACAAGCTCTAAATCATGTCTTGTGCACTCTGGATGTCCAATTTTTGCTTAGCTGTCTATTTGAGATGAAATGAACATTGTGCACAGTTTTCAGCAAGTTGCAACATTGAAATGCAGAAATAACCACTTTTCCATAAACAAGCTCTAAATCAATATTTGCTGCGCCCTGGAAGTATTTTGTTTGCAGAACTGTTTAAACTAGATTATAGGAACACTGTGGACAATTTTCAGCAATTTGCAGCATTGAAATACAGAAAACACTTTTTTTTCATAAGCAAGCTCTAAATCATGTTTGATGCACTCTGGAAGTATTTTGTTTGCAGAACTGTTTAAACTAGATTATAGGAACACTGTGGACAATTTTCAGCAAGTTGCAGCATTGAAATACAGAAAACACTTTTTTTTCATAAGCAAGCTCTAAATCATGTTTGATGCACTCTGGAAGTATTTTGTTTGCAGAACTGTTTAAACTAGATTATAGGGACACTGTGGACAATTTTCAGCAAGTTGCAGCATTGAAATACAGAAATAACCACTTTTCCATAAACAAGCTCTAAATCATGTTTGATGCACTCTGGATGTCCAATTTTTTGCTGTGCTGTCTTATTTGAGATGAAATGAACATTGTGGACAGTTTTCAGCAAGTTGCGACATTGAAATGCAGAAATAACCACTTTTCCATAAACAAGCTCTAAATCATGTTTTATGCACTCTGGATGTCCAAGTTTTGCTGTGCTGTCTTATTTGAGATGAAATGAACATTGTGGACACTTTTTAGCAAGTTGCAGCATTGAAATACAGAAATAACCACTTTTCCATAAACAAGCTCTAAATCATGTTTGATGCACTCTGGATGTCCAATTTTTGCTGTGCTGTCTATTTGAGATGAAATGAACATTGTGGACAGTTTTCAGCAAGTTGCAACATTGAAATGCAGAAATAACCACTTTTCCATAAACAAGCTCTAAATCAATATTTGCTGCACCCTGGAAGTATTTTCTTTGCAGAACTGTTTAAACTAGATTATAGGAACACTGTGGACAATTTTCAGCAAGTTGCAGCATTGAAATACAGAAAACACATTTTTTTCATAAGCAAGCTCTAAATCATGTTTGATGCACTCTGGAAGTATTTTGTTTGCAGAACTGTTTAAACTAGATTATAGGGACACTGTGGACAATTTTCAGCAAGTTGTAGCATTGAAATACAGAAATAACCACTTTTCCATAAACAAGCTCTAAATCATGTTTGATGCACTCTGGATGTCCAATTTTTGCTGTGCTGTCTATTTGAGATGAAATGAACATTGTGGACAGTTTTCAGCAAGTTGCAGCATTGAAATACAGAAAACACTTTTTTTTCATAAACAAGCTCTAAATCATGTTTGATGCACTCTGGATGTCCAAATTTTGCTGTGCTGTCTTATTTGAGATGAAATGAACATTGTGGACACTTTTCTGCAAGTTGCAACATTGAAATGCAGAAATAACCACTTTTCCATAAACAAGCTCTAAATCATGTTTTATGCACTCTGGATGTCCCATTTTTGCTGTGCTGTCTATTTGAGATGAAATGAACATTGTGGACAGTTTTCTGCAAGTTGCAACATGGAAATACAGAAATAAGCACTTTTCCATAAACAAGCTCTAAATCATGTTTTGTGCACTCTGGATAAAAATTAATGTTGTTATGTTTATACGAAATGTTATGAAAACACTGTAGACTGTTTTCAGCAAGTTGCAACATTGAAATGCAGAAATAAGCACTTTTCCATAAACAAGCTCTAAATCATGTCTTGTGCACTCTGGATGTCCAATTTTTGCTTAGCTGTCTATTTGAGATGAAATGAACATTGTGCACAGTTTTCAGCAAGTTGCAACATTGAAATGCAGAAATAACCACTTTTCCATAAACAAGCTCTAAATCAATATTTGCTGCGCCCTGGAAGTATTTTGTTTGCAGAACTGTTTAAACTAGATTATAGGAACACTGTGGACAATTTTCAGCAATTTGCAGCATTGAAATACAGAAAACACTTTTTTTTCATAAGCAAGCTCTAAATCATGTTTGATGCACTCTGGAAGTATTTTGTTTGCAGAACTGTTTAAACTAGATTATAGGAACACTGTGGACAATTTTCAGCAAGTTGCAGCATTGAAATGCAGAAATAACCACTTTTCCATAAACAAGCTCTAAATCAATACTTTGCGCCCTGGAAGTATTTTGTTTACAGAACTGTTTAAACTAGATTATAGGGACACTGTGGACAATTTTCAGCAAGTTGCAGCATTGAAATACAGAAATAACCACTTTTCCATAAACAAGCTCTAAATCAATATTTGCTGCACCCTGGAAGTATTTTATTTGCAGAACTGTTTAAACTAGATGATTGGAAAACTGTGGACAATTTTCAGCAAGTTGCAGCATTGAAATACAGAAATAACCACTTTTCCATAAACAAGCTCTAAATCATGTTTGATGCACTCTGGATGTCCAATTTTTGCTGTGCTGTCTATTTGAGATGAAATGAACATTGTGGACAGTTTTCAGCAAGTTGCAGCATTGAAATACAGAAAACACTTCTTTTTCATAAACAAGCTCTAAATCATGTTTGATGCACTCTGGAAGTATTTTGTTTGCAGAACTGTTTAAACTAGATTATAGGGACACTTGTGGACAATCTTCAGCAAGTTGCAGCATTGAATTACATAAATAACCACTTTTCCATAAACAAGCTCTGAATCATGTTTGATGCACTCTGGATGTCCAATTTTTGCTGTGCTGTCTATTTGAGATGAAATGAACATTGTGGACAGTTTTCAGCAAGTTGCAACATTTAAATGCAGAAATAACCACTTTTCCATAAACAATCTCTAAATCAATATTTGCTGCACCCTGGAAGTATTTTGTTTGCAGAACTGTTAAAACTAGATTATAGGAACACTGTGGACAATATTCAGCAAGTTGCAGCATTGAAATACAGAAAACACTTTTTTTCATAAACAAGCTCTAAATCATGTTTGAGGCACTCTACAAGTATTTTGTTTGCAGAACTATTTAAACTAGATTATTGGAAAACTGTGGACAATTTTCAGCAAGTTGCAGCATTGAAATACAGAAATAACCACTTTTCCATAAACAAGCTCTAAATCATGTTTGATGCACTCTGGATGTCCAATTTTTGCTGTGCTGTCTATTTGAGATGAAATGAACATTGTGGACAGTTTTCAGCAAGTTGCAACATTGAAATGCAGAAATAACCACTTTTCCATAAACAAGCTCTAAATCAATATTTGCTGCACCCTGGAAGTATTTTGTTTGCAGAACTGTTTAAACTAGATTATAGGAACACTGTGGACAATTTTCAGCAAGTTGCAGCATTGAAATACAGAAAACACTTTTTTTCATAAGCAAGCTCTAAATCATGTTTGATGCACTCTGGAAGTATTTTGTTTGCAGAACTGTTTAAACTAGATTATAGGGACACTGTGGACAATTTTCAGCAAGTTGCCACATTGAAATACAGAAATAACCACTTTTCCATAAACAAGCTCTAAATCAATATTTGCTGCACCCTGGAAGTATTTTATTTGCAGAACTGTTTAAACTAGATGATAGGAACACTGTGGACAATTTTCAGCAAGTTGTAGCATTGAAATACAGAAATAACCACTTTTCCATAAACAAGCTCTAAATCATGTTTGATGCACTCTGGATGTCCAATTTTTGCTGTGCTGTCTATTTGAGATGAAATGAACATTGTGGACAGTTTTCAGCAAGTTGCAGCATTGAAATACAGAAAACACTTTTTTTTCATAAACAAGCTCTAAATCATGTTTGATGCACTCTGGATGTCCAATTTTTGCTGTGCTGTCTATTTGAGATGAAATGAACATTGTGGACAGTTTTCAGCAAGTTGCAACATTGAAATGCAGAAATAACCACTTTTCCATAAACAAGCTCTAAATCAATACTTTGCGCCCTGGAAGTATTTTGTTTACAGAACTGTTTAAACTAGATTATAGGGACACTGTGGACAATTTTCAGCAAGTTGCAGCATTGAAATACAGAAAACACTTTTTTTTCATAAACAAGCTCTAAATCATGTTTGATGCACTCTGGAAGTATTTTGTTTGCAGAACTGTTTAAACTAGATTATAGGGACACTTGTGGACAATTTTCAGCAAGTTGCAGCATTGAAATACATAAATAACCACTTTTCCATAAACAAGCTCTAAATCATGTTTGATGCACTCTGGATGTCCAATTTTTGCTGTGCTGTCTATTTGAGATGAAATGAACATTGTGGACAGTTTTCAGCAAGTTGCAGCATTGAAATACAGAAAACACTTTTTTTTCATAAACAAGCTCTAAATCATGTTTGATGCACTCTGGAAGTATTTTGTTTGCAGAACTGTTTAAACTAGATTATAGGGACACTTGTGGACAATTTTCAGCAAGTTGCAGCATTGAAATACATAAATTACCACTTTTCCATAAACAAGCTCTAAATCATGTTTGATGCACTCTGGATGTCCAATTTTTGCTGTGCTGTCTTATTTGAGATGAAATGAACATTGTGGACACTTTTCTGCAAGTTGCAACATTGAAATGCAGAAATAACCACTTTTCCATAAACAAGCTCTAAATCATGTTTTATGCACTCTGGATGTCCAATTTTTGCTGTGCTGTCTATTTGAGATGAAATGAACATTGTGGACAGTTTTCAGCAAGTTGCAGCATTGAAATACAGAAAACACTTTTTTTCATAAACAAGCTCTAAATCATGTTTGATGCACTCTGGAAGTATTTTGTTTGCAGAACTGTTTAAACTAGATTATAGGGACACTTGTGGACAATTTTCAGCAAGTTGCAGCATTGAAATACATAAATAACCACTTTTCCATAAACAAGCTCTAAATCATGTTTTATGCACTCTGGATGTCCAATTTTTGCTGTGCTGTCTATTTGAGATGAAATGAACATTGTGGACAGTTTTCAGCAAGTTGCAGCATTGAAATACAGAAAACACTTCTTTTTCATAAACAAGCTCTAAATCATGTTTGATGCACTCTGGAAGTATTTTGTTTGCAGAACTGTTTAAACTAGATTATAGGGACACTTGTGGACAATCTTCAGCAAGTTGCAGCATTGAAATACATAAATAACCACTTTTCCATAAACAAGCTCTAAATCATGTTTGATGCACTCTGGATGTCCAATTTTTGCTGTGCTGTCTATTTGAGATGAAATGAACATTGTGGACAGTTTTCAGCAAGTTGCAACATTGAAATGCAGAAATAACCACTTTTCCATAAACAAGCTCTAAATCAATATTTGCTGCACCCTGGAAGTATTTAGTTTGCAGAACTGTTAAAACTAGATTATAGGAACACTGTGGACAATATTCAGCAAGTTGCAGCATTGAAATACAGAAAACACTTTTTTTCATAAACAAGCTCTAAATCATGTTTGAGGCACTCTACAAGTATTTTGTTTGCAGAACTATTTAAACTAGATTATTGGAAAACTGTGGACAATTTTCAGCAAGTTGCAGCATTGAAATACAGAAATAACCACTTTTCCATAAACAAGCTCTAAATCATGTTTGATGCACTCTGGATGTCCAATTTTTGCTGTGCTGTCTATTTGAGATGAAATGAACATTGTGGACAGTTTTCAGCAAGTTGCAACATTGAAATGCAGAAATAACCACTTTTCCATAAACAAGCTCTAAATCAATATTTGCTGCACCCTGGAAGTATTTTGTTTGCAGAACTGTTTAAACTAGATTATAGGAACACTGTGGACAATTTTCAGCAAGTTGCAGCATTGAAATACAGAAAACACTTTTTTTCATAAGCAAGCTCTAAATCATGTTTGATGCACTCTGGAAGTATTTTGTTTGCAGAACTGTTTAAACTAGATTATAGGGACACTGTGGACAATTTTCAGCAAGTTGCCACATTGAAATACAGAAATAACCACTTTTCCATAAACAAGCTCTAAATCAATATTTGCTGCACCCTGGAAGTATTTTATTTGCAGAACTGTTTAAACTAGATGATAGGAACACTGTGGACAATTTTCAGCAAGTTGTAGCATTGAAATACAGAAATAACCACTTTTCCATAAACAAGCTCTAAATCATGTTTGATGCACTCTGGATGTCCAATTTTTGCTGTGCTGTCTATTTGAGATGAAATGAACATTGTGGACAGTTTTCAGCAAGTTGCAGCATTGAAATACAGAAAACACTTTTTTTCATAAACAAGCTCTAAATCATGTTTGATGCACTCTGGATGTCCAATTTTTGCTGTGCTGTCTATTTGAGATGAAATGAACATTGTGGACAGTTTTCAGCAAGTTGCAACATTGAAATGCAGAAATAACCACTTTTCCATAAACAAGCTCTAAATCAATACTTTGCGCCCTGGAAGTATTTTGTTTACAGAACTGTTTAAACTAGATTATAGGGACACTGTGGACAATTTTCAGCAAGTTGCAGCATTGAAATACAGAAAACACTTTTTTTTCATAAACAAGCTCTAAATCATGTTTGATGCACTCTGGAAGTATTTTGTTTGCAGAACTGTTTAAACTAGATTATAGGGACACTTGTGGACAATTTTCAGCAAGTTGCAGCATTGAAATACATAAATAACCACTTTTCCATAAACAAGCTCTAAATCATGTTTGATGCACTCTGGATGTCCAATTTTTGCTGTGCTGTCTATTTGAGATGAAATGAACATTGTGGACAGTTTTCAGCAAGTTGCAACATTGAAATGCAGAAATAACCACTTTTCCATAAACAAGCTCTAAATCAATACTTTGCGCCCTGGAAGTATTTTGTTTACAGAACTGTTTAAACTAGATTATAGGGACACTGTGGACAATTTTCAGCAAGTTGCAGCATTGAAATACAGAAAACACTTTTTTACATAAACAAGCTCTAAATCATGTTTGATGCACTCTGGAAGTATTTTGTTTGCAGAACTGTTTAAACTAGATTATAGGGACACTTGTGGACAATTTTCAGCAAGTTGCAGCATTGAAATGCAGAAATAACCACTTTTCCATAAACAAGCTCTAAATCAATACTTTGCGCCCTGGAAGTATTTTGTTTACAGAACTGTTTAAACTAGATTATAGGGACACTGTGGACAATTTTCAGCAAGTTGCAGCATTGAAATACAGAAAACACTTTTTTTCATAAACAAGCTCTAAATCATGTTTGATGCACTCTGGAAGTATTTTGTTTGCAGAACTGTTTAAACTAGATTATAGGGACACTGTGGACAATTTTCAGCAAGTTGCCACATTGAAATACAGAAATAACCACTTTTCCATAAACAAGCTCTAAATCAATATTTGCTGCACCCTGGAAGTATTTTATTTGCAGAACTGTTTAAACTAGATGATAGGAACACTGTGGACAATTTTCAGCAAGTTGTAGCATTGAAATACAGAAATAACCACTTTTCCATAAACAAGCTCTAAATCATGTTTGATGCACTCTGGATGTCCAATTTTTGCTGTGCTGTCTATTTGAGATGAAATGAACATTGTGGACAGTTTTCAGCAAGTTGCAGCATTGAAATACAGAAAACACTTTTTTTTCATAAACAAGCTCTAAATCATGTTTGATGCACTCTGGATGTCCAATTTTGCTGTGCTGTCTATTTGAGATGAAATGAACATTGTGGACAGTTTTCAGCAAGTTGCAACATTGAAATGCAGAAATAACCACTTTTCCATAAACAAGCTCTAAATCAATACTTTGCGCCCTGGAAGTATTTTGTTTACAGAACTGTTTAAACTAGATTATAGGGACACTGTGGACAATTTTCAGCAAGTTGCAGCATTGAAATACAGAAAACACTTTTTTTTCATAAACAAGCTCTAAATCATGTTTGATGCACTCTGGAAGTATTTTGTTTGCAGAACTGTTTAAACTAGATTATAGGGACACTTGTGGACAATTTTCAGCAAGTTGCAGCATTGAAATACATAAATAACCACTTTTCCATAAACAAGCTCTAAATCATGTTTGATGCACTCTGGATGTCCAATTTTGCTGTGCTGTCTATTTGAGATGAAATGAACATTGTGGACAGTTTTCAGCAAGTTGCAACATTGAAATGCAGAAATAACCACTTTTCCATAAACAAGCTCTAAATCAATATTGCTGCACCCTGGAAGTATTTTGTTTGCAGAACTGTTAAAACTAGATTATAGGAACACTGTGGACAATATTCAGCAAGTTGCAGCATTGAAATACAGAAAACCACTTTTTTCATAAACAAGCTCTAAATCATGTTTGAGGCACCTAAAGTATTTTGTTGTGCAGAACTATTTAAACTAGATTATAGGACAGCTTGTGGACAATTTTCAGCAAGTTGCAGCATTGAAATACAGAAATAACACTTTTCATAACAAGCTCTAAATCATATTTGATGCACTCTGGAAGTATTTTGTTTGCAGAACTGTTTAAACTAGAATATAGGAACACTGTGGACAATTTTCAGCAAGTTGCAGCATTGAAATACAGAAATAACCACTTTTCCATAAACAAGCTCTAAATCATGTTTGATGCACTCTGGATGTCCAATTTTTGCTGTGCTGTTATTTGAGATAAATGAACATTGTGGACAAGTTTTCAGCAAGTTGCAACATTGAAATGCAGAAATAACACTTTTCCATAAACAAGCTCTAAATCATGTTTGATGCACTCTGGATGTCCAATTTTTGCTGTGCTGTCTTATTTGAGATGAAATGAACATTGTGGACAATTTTCAGCAAGTTGCAACATTGAAATACAGAAATAACCACTTTCCATAAACAAGCTCTAAATCAATATTTGCACCTCTGGAAGTATTTTGTTTGCAGAACTGTTTAAACTAGATTATAGGGACACTGTGGACATTT